>NC_089265.1:7841437-8143031 GCF_963930625.1 Muntiacus reevesi | reverse complement strand
AGTATAAATCACTCCCAACTCACCCAAATATTCAAGCCGGACCCAAGTTCTCTGCAGAGACACCAAGGGCTGGAAATTGCGCCCATCAGCCCTTTTCTATTTAAAGAGACCCTGTTCTGGGGGCGACATGGATACACTACTTTGTATAAAACAGGGAACTAGTGAGAACCGGCCCTACAGCACGGCTCTGTGGTGATCTAAATGGGAAGGAAATCCGAAAAAGAGGCGATATATGTGTACGTTGTGGAGCAGGACATGACCTCCCACCCCGGTATTCTTGCCTGCAGAATCCCATGGACAGAGGAGCCTGACATACAGTCCATGGGGTCGCCACGAGTCAGACATGACTGAAGCGACTTGGCACGCACACGTGTATATGTGTAGCCGATTCACTTTGCTGTACAAAGAAATTAACACAACATTGTAAAGCAACTACACCCCAATCTAAAAAAAGAAAGTAAATGCTTAGGGAATAGACACAGGAAAAAAAAATAGAATAAAACAAAGTCCCTCTGTTATAGTAATTATTGGGTTGGCCCGAAAGCTCACTCACGTTCTCCAGTAAGGTGATATGGAAAAACCCGTAGGAACTTTTGGGCCGACCCAATAATTAAGCCTCTTTGGCCTTTCAGAGAAGAGGGAAGAGAGTTATTCCCATTTAAAGCTGGGCTGAGGGCAGGGGAAGGTAGGTGAGCTCCACCCTGTCTGTTAAAAGAACAAATGTAAGCAGAGACACGGGTTCTATGCCTCACACCTGAATAGAACCCAGATGTTAAATCGAGAAGATCCCACACCCCCTCCCTCCCGGCCACAGGCTGTGGGAGAGGGGCTTCAGAGCTCGCTGGAAAGGGAAGGGTGGGGGGAACCACCCAGAAAATGCGAATCGGCTCAGGCAGCAGTGTAATGGGAAGATTTCAGCGTGATATATGGTGGCGGGGACATTATTAATGGTTTGCTGATTTTTACCTTTAAAACCTTTGGGCAGATTATTTATTATGTCCTTGGCGTGCCTATGATCTATGGAGCGGGCACTAATGTGCGAGCAGGGCCCCCCATGTCCCTGCGCCTCTACAGCTTCTAATTAGGCTGCGATGCTGCTCTACCTGCCCGGCTCTCCACCCACCCGGGCAGAGGAGGCAGCGCCGCCTGGGCTCTGAGGCTCTTCTTTTGTGGAATCAACTCATGCCTGCAAAATCCAGGGCACTCAGCTTCCAGGCCTGGCTCTGTACTGACCCATGTGTGACCTTGGGCCAGGGTGGGCATCTCTGAACCTCTGCGCTTGTATCTCTTGAACAGCACAGAGATAAAAATGGCAGAACGAAGATGGAGGTGGGTATATGGTCTTCCTGGTCTGAAAGTCTCTGGCTCCTGGGACACAGAAAGTTGGAGAACGCAGTGTTCTTCCAACAGTTCACCATCATCCGCCCCAGAAACCAAGCATCTCTGGGTACGGTGAGAAGTCAGCCTTCCTCCTTCTGGCCCGTCTGTTGTGGCTCCACCGGGATGGGATGTCTGGACCCTGCAAGGACTTCCAAGAATGACCCTCCAATGCCCCAGGTCGGAGCACTGGGCTAGCAGTTAGGGACAGAGCCAGGCCTAGAAACCAAGTACAGCCAGCAAGGCCGCCCGGACTGTCTCCAGGCAGAAACGCCGGACCAGAGGAGACCAGGCCCTCTGGGACCCCCCGCCATGGAACCCAGAGGTCCTACTGGTTCCCGCTTCTCTCTGCCTCATCCAGCGACTCCCCAGTCTGACAGCAGCCCTCACCTCCTTAGATTCTTTGCTGCCCCTTCCTGCGCTTTGGGGACCTACTGGCTGAGTGCAGCTTTGAGCCAGGCCATCCGGAGGTCTGGTCCCGCTTGAGCATGGGAAGATGCCTGCCCTTGCGCAGCTCCAGCCTATTTCACTGGAAGTTCCTGGGGAGGTTCCAAGACTCTCACTCCCACCCTCCTCCATTCTAATAAAAATCTTCCTCCTTCCAGAACAGGTGTCTCTCGGGTCATTGGCCTGGGGGTCAACAGAGCCTCCTTCTCAACCAGGCAGCATTTCTCTGACTCTCTACTTCCCTCCTGCCCAAAGACACCTCCCACCACACCACATGACTCCTGAAGGTTTCTCCTAAGTGCTGTCACCCCTATTCTACAGTCCCTGACTCCCAGTCTCAGCTCATTACGAAAGTATCCCATCCTGGCTCCTGTCCTCTCTTCCTGGAGAACGCCCAGATCGCCACTGCCCCTGGTCAAAACAACTCAGGCAAATCGGCCTCTCTGCTGCTATGGTTGGTATCAGATCCACTTCCATGCGTCTCCCAGTTTTCTTAGCCACCGTCTGGGTTTTGGCCATCACTGCCACCCGTGGGCACACGGGTAGCCCCACTGACTGCTGAGCTCCAGGCAGGGGCCACAGTAGGTCCAGAGTGGGGCTCGCGGGGGCCGTCTTCCATCTCTGTGTCCTCAGCAGTGCCACGTGGCCTGGCCCGGCAGAGCTGCTCATCCTAGGCTGGATAGAAGAACTAACAAATGTCAGTGGTCCTGGTATGTACTGTGCCCTGAAGCGCAGGCCTGGGTAACATGGGGAGAGCCTATCACAATGAGCTTCTGCTGTTGTGACATGTGACTGCAATGACTCCATCGCATGAGTCATAATCCCTGTCTGTAAGAGCGGCTTCGTAGTAGGGGTGAAGAGTTCCAGACATAAAAGGGAATAGACTCAGTTTATCCTGTAGATGTTTTTCCTCCTCACCCTCATCCCTTAAATTCAGAACTTTTGTGGGTTTGATTCTGATAAGCCTTTGAGAAGGGCAGGTGGGCTTGGAAGGCTGAGACCAAACAGGGGGAGAGAGACCATGGCTCCTGGATGGTGGAACAGAAGATCTGCAAAGCATTCCATTTATCCCCGGGTCCCCAACATTTTCTGGAGCGGTCTGTCCTGTCGGGGCCTATCTTTCCAGGGCAAGGAAGAGCTTGCCAAGCTAGGGCAGAACAAAATGGGATGTGGAGTTCAGCCTTTTCGAAGAAAATGAGTCACTTCCAACTTTCATCCTTCCCACCTTCCATTCACTGCACCAGAGGGCATCTGACCCTAGGTTTGTCTTTTCCCAGAACGGCTGTGATGATGAAGCTTTGGGAAGTCACCCAGGTCATCCCTTCGCCTTGAGGCAGGTGCTCCCAACTCAGCCTGGAGGTTGGGAGCCATCTCATTCCTTCTCGGATATGACGGGAGAGGCAGGACTCAGAAGAGAGATGCTTGTCTGTGCCCTGGCCCTGTGCTCTGGGGAATCCGCTGTGCCAAACTTCAGTCCCGCCGGCCGTAAAATGCAGCAGCCGTAATACCTGTGGCATCTGGGGTGGGACCACTCATCCTGGTGAGAGACCAGCCCAGAGCTGCCGGGTGTTTAGCCTGCTGGTCCCTGCATGCCACACCACCAGCTGCTGGGATTGGCAGAAATATTCAGTTCTTTTCCCAGGCTGCCCACGGGTGGAAAACCACTATTCGCCTTTCTTTATCAGGAATGGGCCAAGGAGGGTGGGCCCTGGCGTAGGGGGATGTCGGCTTGGACAAGGTGTGAACTTGGAAGGTCAGCCCCCAAGCCAGGGGCAGGCAAGGGGGCCAGAGGTGTGGCTCAGCGGAGCCCAGCCTCCCCAGGTGGCCTCTGGCAATGGCGATCCAAAGGGAGGAGCCCAAGGGGTGCGAGTAAGCAGTCTGTCAGGGCCTTGACCTCAGGCCCTGGCTGCGTGGAAGGAGGAACCCAGGCCTAGGAGTGTCAGGTTTGGGTTTAGACCATGGCTTCGGGATCTTTCCAACACATGTCCTTGAGCGACTCCCCTCTGAACCCATTTCTTCAGCTAGGAAGCGGCGACAGGTGACCGTGTATTAACGTGTAAAAGTATCTTCTGGATATGCTTCAGGAGTGCAGTAAGGGATCATGGGTTTTCACCGGGAGTCCTCGGACCAAAGAAGGAGCAGAAACAGCCACAGTGAGTGAGGTCCTTTGGGGAGAGGAAGGAAAAAGACCAGCGGGCTGAGAATGGGGAGGCATCGGTGTTTGGCTGCAACGTGGAGGCGGAAAGGATGGGAAGCCAGAGCGGGGCTGGCGAGGGGCTTGAGGAGGAAATACTCGCTGAGTTGGGGGTGTCATTAGGACCGTGGGCCACCACCATCTCAAGAGAAAGGGCTACTAGTGTTTGGAAAATTCACAACCAGCAGCGATTTCAGAGCCGAGGGTGGAGGGGTGTGGTGAGCTGAGATAGGATGGGAGATTAGATGAAAGTGGGGGTGTAGTGGTGAGGGCTAGGCATTCTCCTGACCCATAGGGGCTTCAGCTGGTTTCCTGGGTGTCTTGAGCTATGAGTGCAACCCCCAACAATCAGGTCTAAACATTTAACCCAGGAGGACATGCAGGACAAGGGTAGGGCTCTGTAAACACTGCCGGGAATGAAGGAACAGGTGGGATCTAGAGGGGACTCAGAGTGAGGGTGTGAAAGCAAGGGGAAGGCCAGAACTGGCCCAGAGGAGGGACCCCACCAGGTGGCCATTCCACTAATGTTGGAACTGAGCTGCTGTCATCGGGACGTGAGCCTGATCATCCATCTCCAAGTCCCATGACCTTCTCATTTTCTCTTCTTGACCAGAGACGAACATGCCATTTTAGCGAAGTGTTGGGTCAGTAAGAGCTGGGGTGGTTGTCTCTGTCACTTGGGGAGATAGCAGATTATGAAGCAAAGAGGTCGAAACATCTCTTGGGAAATGACTGAGGACCTCAGGTTACAGAAGAGGTGCACAGTGGATGCTCCATATCAACTAATAGTGACAAGGTCTAGACAAGCCTAAATACCATTATATCTAACCCAAGCTTACAAGGGAATCTGTTTCACTAGGAGTTTCTGACAAAGATGAGTGAGTTCAAGTTGCTTAGTCGTGTCCGACTCTTTGCGACATGGATTGTAGCCCACCAGGCTCCTCTGTCCATGGAATCCCCCAGGCAAGAGTACTGGAATGGTTTGCCATTCCCTTCTTCAGGGGATCTTCCTGACCCAGGGATAGAACCCAGGTCTCCTGTATTGCAGGCATCCAAGCCACCAGGGAAGCCTAATCAGTTCATATATACAAAAGTGTGTGTGTGCATATACACTTACATACATATATACACTTCTAAATATTTATTTTTAAAAGTTGAAGTATGGTTGATTTACAATGTTGTATTAGTTCCTGGTATACAGCAAAGTGATTCAGTTATACATACATTTATACATATTCTTTTTCATATATACTTTCAATGTAAAAACTTTAAAAACTCACCTCCAGAAGAACTTTTATAAACAGATCAAATTAAGAACATCTCCAGCACTCAGATATAGAGCAGAACAGATAACTTTCAGTGTTAGGACACAGCCTACACCCAACATTTGCTTTATTTTCTATTATTGACATATCTATTTTATTTTTTAATTTATTTTTACATTTAAATAACCAGTGAACGATATCTGTTCTTGGAGCACAGACCTTCATTTTAATGATTCTGAACATACAAAATGGTCCCGTGTGGATGGGAATGCTGGTGAGAACCTGTGAAGGAAATTCTGCACCATCAAGGACAGCTCCAGTTCAAGGCTTGCTGGAGAAATGTGCTGAGAAAGGGCATTTTTTTTTTCAATCTCAAAAATGATAAATAAGAATTTTTAAAATTATAAAGGACACGTAAATCTATTCACCTAAAAAAGCTAGAATCCTAGCTGAAAATGGGCAAAAGACATACACATATAATCTGTGTGTAAATAGATTTTTTATAAAGACTAGAAAACTCTTTAATCTCATTAGCAATCAAATATAGCTAAAATAACTCCACCTTAAAATAAGGTACTATTTTTGCCCATAAAATCAGCAAAGGATTTCTCATTTTTAATGACTCCACCAAACCCAGATGAGAACGTAGTGGGCCAGGTGATGCAATTTAGTACAACTTAGATGTTTAGAAAAACAATCTGGTGGAAGATATGAAAAACTTTTAAAAAGTTGATATCTTCAGACTTAGTAATTCCGTGCCTAGGAAACTACCCTAAGGAAATCATCTGCCATTTGGGGCAAAAAAAATTTGTGTATATATATATATATATATATAATACAATTATATATATGGAAAATCCCATATATATTGGAAAAAATAATGGAAATTATCTAAATAGTCAACAAATGGAAATGGTGAAAAAGTATTTTATAGTCTCACATTATTTGGGCATTAAAGACATTATTCAGGTATTAAAATAGGTTTATGAAGATCTTGAGATTAAAAGGGGAATTTCTTATGTTAAGTTTTAAAAAAAAGAAGTTTGTAAGGATGAGCACAGCTATCAAATGATTAGAAAAATGATGGGAAAGAAATGCATCAAATTGCTAACATCAGTTATCCCTAAGGGATGGGATTAAGAGTGACTACTTTTCCTTCTTTCTGCTTTTTTGCATTTTCCAATACTTTTCATTAAAAAACATATTTTTTATATATATATATATATATATGTATATATATATTATATGAATTAAGGAAGGACACAGCCTTTGGAGCTAAGAACAAATTTTGCCCAATAACACTGAATTTATCTTCTTCTCCCAAGCATTCATATCTCCAGAGTTACCAAATAAAGTCAAGACTAGAAAAAAGCACTTCAAAGTCGAGCGAGGTCATTGCCCAGGAGAGGCCAAGGAGAGAAATAACTGGAGATCAATAGCAGAAGAAGGAGGGAAACTCAAGCTGGTAAAAAACAAACACAAACAAAACCTCTCCTGAACCACAGCCAACCAGTTCCATCCTCTGGGGTTCAGCAGGCATATGGAGGGGAGCTGACTTCTGATAACTGGGCAGATCTGAGACCCTCCCTCACTTGGTGGGTGGACGGGTTGATGGGGCCTCAGAATTTAGAACCCAGGGCAGTGAGGGCTGGCCGTATCCTTGGCAAGTCCTTGGTTTTTGCCTGTGTCCTTTGTGCATCTCCAGTGGATTGAACTTCTGATTCAGGACTGTCTCCTAGGTAGTTCTCTAGAAATCTAAGTCATCTTCGTCAAAGCCATCTGTCTGGTCCATGGGGAGGTTTCTAAACCTCGTTTCTGTGGAAGCCAGATGTTTCACTACTTTTTTGGCTTCTAAGTCAGAGCCTTCCTTTGTCTCCTGCTCTGGAGCCGGGCCCTCCTCTTCCTCCTGCTCTGGACCCGGGCCCTCATCTCCCTCTTCTGGAGCTGGGCCCTCCTCTCCCTCCTGCTCTGGAGCCGGGCCCTCCTCTCCCTCTTCTGGAGCTGGACCCTCATCTCCCTCCTGCTCTGGAGCCGGGCCCTCCTCTCCCTCTTCTGGAGCCGGGTCCTCCTCTTCCTCCTGCTCTGGAGCCGAGCCCTCCTCTGTCTCCTGCTCTGGAGCCGGGCCCTCCTCTCCCTCTTCTGGAGCCGGGCTCTCCTCTCCCTCCTGCTCTGGAACCGGGCCCTCCTCTCCCTCCTGCTCTGGAGCCAGGCCCTCCTCTCCCTCCTGCTCTGGAACCGGGCCCTCCTCTTCCTCCTGCTCTGGAGCTGGGCCCTCCTCTCCTTCCTGCTCTGGAGCTGGGCACTCCTCTCCCTCTTCTGGAGCCGGGCCCTCCTCTTCCTCCTGCTCTGGAGCTGAGCCCTCCTCCCCCTCTTCTGGAGCCGGGCCCTCCTCTCCCTCTTCTGGAGCTGGGCCCTCCTCTCCCTCCTGCTCTGAAGCCGGGCCCTTCTCTTCCTCCTGCTCTGGAGCCGGGCCCTCCTCTTCCTCCTGCTCTGGAGCCAGGCCCTCCTCTTCCTCCTGCTCTGGAGCTGGGCACTCCTCCCCCTCTTCTGGAGCCGGGCCCTCCTCTCCCTCTTCTGGAGCCAGGCTCTCCTCTCCCTCTTCTGGAGCTGGGCCCTCCTCTCCCTCCTGCTCTGAAGCCGGGCCCTCCTCTCCCTCCTGCTCTGGAGCCGGGCCCTCCTCTTCCTCCTGCTCTGGAGCCAGGCCCTCCTCTCCCTCCTGCTCTGGAGCCGGGCCCTCCTCTCCCTCTTCTGGAGCCAGGCCCTCCTCTCCCTCCTGCTCTGGAGCTGGGCACTTCTCTCCCTCTTCTGGAGCTGGGCACTCCTCTCCCTCCTGCTCTGAAGCCGGGCCCTCCTCTCCCTCCTGCTCTGGAGCCGGGCCCTCCTCTTCCTCCTGCTCTGGAGCCAGGCCCTCCTCTTCGTCCTGCTCTGGAGCCGGGCCCTCCTCTCCCTCTTCTGGAGCCAGGCCCTCCTCTCCCTCCTGCTCTGGAGCTGGGCACTTCTCTCCCTCTTCTGGAGCTGGGCCCTCATCTCCCTCCTGCTCTGGAGCCGGGCCCTCCTCTCCCTCCTGCTCTGGAGCCAGGCCCCCCTCCCCCTCTTCTGGAGCCGGGCCCTCCTCTCCCTCCTGCTCTGGAGCCGGGCCCTCCTCTCCCTCTTCTGGAGCCAGGCCCTCCTCTCCCTCCTGCTCTGGAGCTGGGCACTTCTCTCCCTCTTCTGGAGCTGGGCACTCCTCTCCCTCCTGCTCTGGAGCCGGGCCCTCCTCTTCGTCCTGCTCTGGAGCCGGGCCCTCCTCTCCCTCTTCTGGAGCCAGGCCCTCCTCTCCCTCCTGCTCTGGAGCTGGGCACTTCTCTCCCTCTTCTGGAGCTGGGCCCTCATCTCCCTCCTGCTCTGGAGCCGGGCCCTCCTCTCCCTCCTGCTCTGGAGCCGGGCCCCCCTCACCCTCTTCTGGAGCCGGGCCCTCCTCTCCCTCTTCTGGAGCCAGGCCCTCCTCTCCCTCCTGCTCTGGAGCTGGGCACTTCTCTCCCTCTTCTGGAGCTGGGCACTCCTCTCCCTCCTGCTCTGGAGCTTGGCCCTCCTCTATCTCCTGCTCTGAAGCCAGACCTCCCTCTTTACTCTGTTCTGAACTCAGACCTTCCCCTGTCCCTCGCTCTGGAGTTCTGGAACATGATGGGGCCCCTTCTTGCTCAGAAGCGGAGCTTTCTGGATACATGCCTGTGACTTTTCTCTCTGGATCAGGGATGTCTGTGGCCTGGTCTTCAATGCTCCTCATGCATCTGTCCCACGGCTCATCTTCGGAGCCTTTCTGAGAGAGCAGAGAGCAATTCCCCAGAGAGGACGTGCTGAAGGACGAGAGGCCTGACCTGGGGCCTGACCTCTGTTGGGGCGGGTCTGCCCCTGGGGAAGGGCTCCTGTCTCCAGAAGCCTCACGGGACTGGCCATGTCCCAGGCCAACCTGAGGGCCCCCTTCTTCGTCCCCTCCACATCCTCCTCCTGTCTCTGACCCCTTCTCCCTTGCAGCCTCCCGGGCCTCTGTTGTTCCAGCACCAGCCTCTTGTCCTCCTGGACCCGGGCCACCTCCTCCCCGGGCATGAGCCTCCTCAGTGTCCTCAGCCCCACAGCCCGCCTCCAGGTCTCCTTCTTCACCGCCCATGCCCTGCTCCCCCCTCCCCAGCCCCTCCCAGGGGTCGCTGCCCACATAGGGCTCTGTTTGCCCCTCCTTCCCCTGAGCACCCGCTTCCTCCTCTGTCCCCCAGGGGTCCTCATCCTTGCCGAGGCCCTGGCCTGATCCCGGCTCAGGGTCTCCATCAGCTCCCCGGACAGTGCCTGTCCTCGAGGGGTCCCTGTGAAGGGGCTCTGCCTCCCTCTCCACAGCGGGGGCCACCTCCGCTGTCTCCCCGTCAGCACACCCTCCTTTCTTCTTCTGCAGAATGTGTTGCAGGTCGAAGGCCTTTCTGATGGGCGCGCTGGCTGACCCCACAGCATCCACTGGGGGTGCGGGAACCATTTTCCTCCTCACGCAGGCCTCGCAGGGACAGAACTCCTCCCCCTTGGCCTCTACCCCAAGTTGGGACCCCAGGGCGCCTCTGAAGACCGGCAGGTCCTCCAGGGAGAAGGAGGGGGGCCCCCGGCCCCGCGTTTGCTCAGAGAAGGGCGAGAGGTTGCGCAGGGCCTGGAGGCGCCGCCTGCGCTGCTCTGTCTGCAGGGACGCCTCCCAGCGGAGGGCTTCCCTGGGCGGCCCCGCGCCCGCGCCCCCTGCCCAGTTCTGGACCTTGAGAAGCTCCTTCTCCACGCTGTCCTGGAGCCGCTGGTTCACGTCCCGCTGCAGCTCGGCCACCATCTGATCCAGCAGGGGTTCGCCCTGCAGGCCCCAGCGGGTGCAGAGCTCGGCTGTGGCAGTGGCGAGGTGGTCCATGAAGGTCTTCTCCATCTTCTTCAACAACTTGGACACCCACATGGGGTCAGAGATCAGAGACCCCCTGCGGGCCTTGCAAGTGCCCGTCTCACCAGCCCCCTGGGTGAGCTTGTCCAGGGTTTGCCCACAGCCAGGCTCAGCTGCTCCGAGCAACTTCTCCAAAGGGGGCTCAGCTTTGGGGCCACTTTTACTCCTACTGAGGCTTCTGGGGGGCTCTGTCGGGCTCCATCTCCTCCCTGATGGGCTCTGCGTGGCAACGGCAGTGGGGTCTCCTGGCTCCTCTTCATGCAGGCTCTTATTTTCCCAGACACCTGCCCCATCCTGAGAGCCTGCCCCTGACAATTCTAGTTCCATGATTCCTTCCTCTTCCAGAAACCCTCTGACACCCTCTACTTGCAATTCTGCTCTTTCTTTTCCTTCTTTTATTTCCTCTAATTGTACCCCCTCTTCCTCCATTGTGTTTTTATCTCCTTGGTCCGGGTCACTACCCAGCATCTGTTCTCTGCCATTTTTTTCTGCCCTGTCCTCACTGGCAGCACCCTCAGCCTCATTACTACTCAGCGGTCGGTTTCCTGGAACTGCTGGATTCACCGAGGTTTTGGAATCAGGCCCCTGGCAGGAGATGCTCAAGGGCAGCTCCATCTTCTCGGATACCAGGCTGCAGTCCATGGTACAGGGTCCACTGCCCTCCCCCGAGCCTCCAGAGCCACTGCCGACATCCACCCCAGAGGAGGACGTGGGCCTGAAGTCCTCGGTTGCAACGTGGGGCCCGAGGGCTGGCAGGGCCTGGCGCCAGCCAAGCTCCCGGAGGTCCGATTCCAGCTCACTGTTCCTGAGTCCACTCCCTGGCCACAGGGCCTGGAAGGTACTTAGGAGCTGCTGGTACCGAGGGGAGTCTGTGAACCTCACTTTGCTAGCGGGAGACCCAAGATCATCATCATCAAAGAAGTGGAGTCTGGCGAGACAGGTGATGAGGGCCTGGGCTGAGCGGCTGAGCCTCCTGCCCTCTGAGTGGGACACTTCAGGCAGACTGCTGGGCCGGCCTGGCCGGGACCCCATCAGCGCCTTCATGATCTGTAAGGAGGTGGAGACCCTACTGGGAAGCACGCGCTGGCCCCTCCCACCGTTCACAGCCACTCCTTTGCTGGTTCCAGCCTCCGGAGGGGTTTCTGACACTCCACGGCAAGGCAGACCCTCTGCTGACTTGGGACTAGCACGGCTAGCCACTGGAAAGACTTCCTCTGGTTCTGCTTCCTCACTGGCTGCCTGTTCCAGGGGCAGTTGTCCGGCCCAAACTGATCCTTCCGGGCCATCTGGGGAATGTTTGCCCACAGGGTCCTCTTGAGGGCCTTCCAGGTCATGCCCGACCACATCCTCGCCCTTGTCCTCCAGCTCGTGTTTCATGGTCTCCTCCGGGATGTTGCTCAGCCACGCACGGACCACAGCATCCGGGGAGGCTCGGGGAAGAGCTCTCAGCAGCTCGCCGCCACCTTCCTCTCGCTCCTCCTGGCCTCCTCCTCTGCCTGAGAGCTTCCCCTGGGCCATTCTCTGGAGCTGGGGACCACTGCGAGGGCTGCTCCTTCTCACAGCTCTGACTGCTCTCCCCGAGGCTGCTCCCTGAGAGCCAGGGGGCCGTGGATGCCACGCATCCGACTTTTCCTCCCCCACCTTGCCCCCACCAGGCTCCCCATCAGCGCTGCGGTCACCCTCGCTGCGGCAGCCTGAAGGATGCCTCTTGCCCGAGGGCCGTGTCCTGGGGGGTGTGGGACAGTACCTGCTGCACAGCCAGCAGGCCTTGGAGGAGGGGCCCTGGCCGCCCTGTGGCTGTGGGGCTGGCATCATCCGCATCGTCCCACAGGAGGACCCCCGAGCCAAGGGTGTACCCAGGTGTGAACAGCTGCTGGCCCAGTGTGCTCCCAGCCTCCCTCCCTCAGGCCACCCGGCTGGCAGGACCAAGGGCCAGGAAGGCTGGAATCTGTCACCCCCAGTCTTTTCTCCCAGGCCATCAGCTGGGGCACTGAACGGGCCAGATGTGTCTGAAGGTGTGGGAGCCGGTGAGCACGGCCTGAACTCAGGGCCCACTTCGGTCTCAGCAGAGGGGGAATTGGGGAGGTAGAAATTGGAAACACAGTCAGAATTGCTCCCAGGGGTAATAGGGATGCTGCTTAGCCCGCGTGTGTCCGGGGAATAACGAGAGGCCGAGAAGGGTGCCCCTGGGTCCCGGGAGGCCAGGTTCCAGGTGCCCTGCGGGCTTTCAGAAAGGCTGGGCGGGGGGCCGTGTGGGTGGGCCCTGTCTCTGCCGGACGGCCGTGGCGTTGGCCGGGACACAGGCGGGTCGAGCGGGCAGTGCATGTCCTTTGGGTTGTGCTGCTGCCTGGGGCGGGCCCTCTGGGCCCCTCGGCTGAGGACAGAAATGCTGGGCGAGGACAGGGCGCTGGCTCTGCTCTCCTGCTTTCTGCTCCTGTCCAGGGCTGAGGCACAGGCAGAAGATGGGGTGTAGCCTCCCGCATCATCCCCGGAACCAGCCGGGCCCCGAGCCGAGCGTGGCCTCACCCTAGACCTATTTCTGGCCTGGGGGTGCCCCACTCCCTGTCCGATCGCCTCTGCCTGTGGGTCCTCGTTCCCTATAGATGAGGGGTTCACAGTGGGGGAACCCGGAACTCCCTGCTGGGTGACCCTCCGGGAAGTCTTGCTGGGGCGGCCCTGGGACAGCTTGTCCCTTTCGCTGCACTCCTCTTGAGACCCAGCACTCTCGGAGGAGTCAGGAAGAGCATCTGTCAGGCCATGGGTCCTGGGTTTCAGGCAACCATCATGGTCCCTGCGGCCCAGCGCTGCTCCCTCGCCTCTGCCTTCACCAGCCCCTGAGGCCACAGCATCCTCCAGGGACCCAGAGCAGCAGGAGGAGTTTGGCTCAGAGCCTCCAGGGGGTCTGTCACTGGAGGCAGGGCTGACCCTGTCCTTGTTCCCTCTTTTCCTGCTGGCGATCCTTTGGCTCCTGGGGGCCCTGGAGTGGGAGTTCTGGGTCAGCCCAGACCTCCACCGAGAGGCCGACCACTCTCTCTGGGAGGTGTACAGGGGATTCATCCAGATCTCGTAACTGGACCCTGGCTGCCGCTGGCCTTGGTCAAAGGCTCCCACCCCTCCCGCCTCGCAGGGCCCCAGCCCCTGTGCTCCAGGCTCTGAGGGGTCCCCAGAGTGGCCCTTCCACACACAGCCAAGGAGATCCTCCTCCCCAGCGTCGGGGCCCTCCCCACAGGTCACGGTGAGGGTGCTGGCCCCCCCGAGCCTCCTGGACCACAGAAGCGGGTCCTCCCCCAGCAGGTGGAAGCGGACTTTCATCTCTACCGATAGGCTGCCATCCTCATTCACGCTCACGTTCTTCTCGATGTCTTCACCTGCCACCAAGGGGCCGAGCCGGGCAGGAGTGTTCAGAGGGTGCCTGTCGGGGGCAGGGCACATGCAGGCTCGATGTGGGCAGACCGTGGGGTCGCTGAGCCCCGACCTCTCCGACATCAGGGAGAACTGCCGTGACCTGTTCTCCAGCCTGGAACGTGCATGGATCACGCTCTGTTTGGCCTTGGGCCCCCAGCTCCCTGGCGCACAGTGATGAGCAAGAGAAAAGAGAGAAAGATCATGAGCTGCAGGTGGGGCTTCAGGGCAGAAGAGTCAAGGTCATGAGCCTTTCACAGCCTGTACATGCCTCTCTGTACGCTCCCATCTCAGTTGTGTCTGACTCTTTACGACCGCAGGGACTGTAGCCCACCAGGCTCCACTGTCCATGGGATTCTCCAGGCAAGGATACCGCATACCCCTGCCACCTCCCGAACCAGCAGTTAGGACAGAAACCACTCTAGAATGAATCTTTGCAGAGTTCCCAGGAGGTGAACCAGTATAGCCAAGTGAGATGAACTTGAAGTCCGAGTTCAATCTCAACCCTGCCACTTCCTAGCTGTGTAAGCTTTGGCAGAGCCTCTTTCCTGAACTGTAAAAGTAATAGATTTATATGGTAGGTTTGTTTTGAGGATGCGAGGCAGTGCATATAAGACTTCCTCAGAGTTGCCGGCACAGAGTAGGTTCTTCATAGACAGTAGTGTGGGCTGTAGAGCATCAGTGCCCTGAGTTAACTTCTAGCCCTCTTCACACCCACCCCCAGGGCAGGAAATAAAATCAGTAGGTTGCTGCATTCACCCCTGATTGTATAACTGTAAGATGCTTTGCAATTACTAGTGGTGATTTATCATTTATCATCTTAACACTCATCAAGTTTTGGGGTTGATAAATGATGGCAAGGAAGGGCCTACACACGTGATAACTAAACTTGCCCCTCAGCATGAAAAAGACAAAAAGAGGGGGCCACTGGGGATAGAAAGATGTGACCCTGAGAAAGAAGGAAACCCCTAGTACTTTCTCATTTTATCTCCTGAGCTAACACTTGGCAAAGAGGGAGTGGCTGGCGGAGGCTGAGCCTACGGCCAACAGAGCAGATTCTCTTGAGTCCAGCTGGGTAGGAGAAGGTTTGCCAAGCTCTGCCCCTCCTTAAGCATCAAGTGAGGCTGAGGGCTCCTCCAGAGGAGTGGCTGGGATTGACAGGTCTCTGTCCAGAACTTGGCAGGGGCAATCACAGAAACCATTGTTGACATTCTCTTAATAGCTTTTCACAAAGGGTATTATTTTGCTTATTCACCAAAATTTGCCCATAGTAATTCCAATAATTTTGCTGAAATTTTTCTCTGCACTTGTTGATTGTGCTTTAAATTTTTTTTTTTAATAACAAAGACTACCTCTGGCACATAGACTTTTTGGATGGGTATATGACTGGCTGCATAGATTGATGGATGGATAGATGATCTGTGGTTATCATTTGTTTCTTTGGTCTGTTTGATCCCCACTGTTGCCTAAGAGTCATAACTCTTGAAAGATGCAAATGCCACATACCCATGATTCACTGTGTCCATAATGTTATACCCACTGTGGTCCTTAATAAAAGTTTATTTTAGATCCTAAAATCTTAGAGCTCAAGGTCTCTTAATTCTGCTCTCTTTAAATACCAGACTCCCCTCTCTCCTATCCCAGTCAACTGTCCGGCTCAGTTAACGTGATGAGAAGGGGGAAGGGGCAAGAGAGACCCCTAGAGATCTGAGATGCCCCAGGTGTGGGACCAAAGGCACGTTTCCCAAATTATCTAGAAGGGATATCTGCCCGATCCTCCTGAACCACCATCCAGTACAAGTAAACTGGGCATCCTCCAGACCCAACTCACCACTTTTGTTCCTTGAAGTCTGCCCAGATGAAAGTTCACTTCCTTTTCTTCTGATATCTTCCATCGCCAGAGGTCTGAAGGGCTCGAGACCGGCGCACACCAGCACGGAGGGGCTTCGCAGCAGAGCCTTCAGAGAGTCCAGCTGGCGAAGGAGAGTGTGGAGTCAGGAGGCCTGGTCTGCAGGACCCCCTTCCACCCGGCAAAGCACAGCTAGAGGGAGGGACCGAACCCATGTCTCCTGCTTGGCGGGCGGATTCTTTACCCCTGAGCCACCTGGGAATCCCATAATACATGCACATCCTCTGTCCTGAGTTCCTTCCCAGTCCGGTCCCCACAGAGCACTGCGCAGAGTTCCCTGCGCTGAGCAGCAGGTCCTCACTGTTGTCTATTTTATACCCAGTATCAGCGGGGTCTGACGGCTTCCCTGGTGGCTCAGACAGTAAAGAATCTGCCTGCAATGCAGGAGACCTGAGTTTGATACCTGGATTGGGCAGATACCCTGGAGGAGGAAATGGCAACTCACTCCAGTATTCTTGCCCCTTGGACAGAGGAGCCTGGTGGGTGACAGTCCACGGGGTCACAAAGAATCAGACACGACTGAGCAACTAACACACACACACACACACACACACAATTGTGTCAGTGCCTCTTTTAAAGGAATGACTGCCCAGTTCCATCTAAGTGTTTCGAGCTGAGATCCGGACAACTTTTTAAGGAAACGGTATCCTGGACAGCCTACCCTTTTCCCACTGGTTGTATACACATGCTTCACGGGAAAGCGCAGTAGGTCCGACGCCTTGCTGAGAAAGGCCATCAGGCTCCTGGTGTTTCTGTGGCTGAGCACCACAGTCTGCTGGAGCCGAGGGTCCCCATTCTTAACCAGCGTGATCCTCCTCGAGGCTTTGAGACCTTTGCAGGTAGAGGCTGTTCCCGGTGCCTCGAATTCCCTCGACTGCTGAGCGGAATGGCTTCTCCCCCGGGGCTGGCCCAGCTCGCCGGGGGTTTTGGGGGGCTTCTTATCGGAGCAGAGATAGCAGCCACCATCCTGCAGCTGCTCCAGAGCGCTGAGGCCATGCAGGCCCCGGGGTGTGGTGACCGACCGCACCCCAAAGGAGAGCGGTACCCGCTGAGAGAGCTCGTCCATCAGGGCCCCAAAGCTCCTGAAGGCGCGCTGGTGAACGGCCAGGCGGACCCCAGCAAACCGGGGATCCCCTCGCTTGAGGAAGGTTATCTTCTTGGCTGGCGTGACCTGGGTGACAGAGGGGGTCCGGGTCACAGAAGGCAGGAGGCACTCGCGGTGGCCGGGGCCCCGGGCATCCCTCGGAGTGCTGTTCATGGTGGGGAGGACCAGGCAGCTGAAAGGGATCGGAGAAAGAGGAAAGTCAGAGAGCAACCCGAGGGTCTGCGCGTCTCCTCCTGGCGTTGGCACAGAGGTGCTCCCTTCCCACCCCAAATCTGCCCCACCCCGTCTTGTAGGGGTTCGTTCATTCTGATGAGCAGCTACCCCTGCTCAGGCATGTCTGACTCTGTACGACCCCAGGGACTGTAGCCCGCCAGGCTCCTCTGTCCATGGGATTTCCCAGGCAAGAACACTGGAGTGGGTTACCTTCTCCAGGGGATCTTCCTGACCCAAGGATCAAACCATGTCTCTTGCATTTCCTGCATTGCTAGCAGATTCTTTACCACTGAGCCACCCAGAAAGCCCTTTGATGAGTAGAAGGAAGAGCAAAGGTTTGGCATCAGAAGATATGAGTTAAAATCCCATCCCCCCACCTTCCACTTATGGCCTGTGTGACCCAAGAGGTTGATGACTAGTCCTCATTTTGGTAAAATGCAGCCGTATTCATCTGCCCAACACAATTCAATGGATTTACGAATACAAAGCAAGCATCAGTAGCCCAAAGGCATAGGGCACAGAACCTATAACCCTCAGGGCATGCAGCCCCCTGCTTGAGACAGCAGGGACCCGAGAAATACTAGTGATTGATGACACCCACACTTCACAAGCTGCCCACAGAGCCCAGGTCTGCCAATCACCGCCATGCACACAGTCAGGACCCAGTGAGGGGTCTCCCCTGATTACGTGGATTCAGACCTAGCAGGACCTACGCTGCCATGCACACGGCGGTGACCACAGGCTCCCCTGCCGCAGCCATCTCTCCTCACTCACGGCCTAGCCAGCGGCCACATCTCCTTTTTACCTTGACTCACCACGTACCCCCATTCATCTTCGGGGAAAGAGCTCTGCTCTCATTTTCAAAATCTTGGTGCATAAGAGCACTTGTAATCGTCTCTCATCTCTGCACAAACTTTATAATTAGCTTCTTCAGCCTCCTCCCTCCCAGCTAAGCCCTCTAAGCTGCTTTCTCAGCTTCCCTCACCCCCCACCCAGCACATCCCTGGAGCAGCCAGGTATGCCTTCCGGAGGGCTACCAGGCTTCCTGCTTGATTGGCGGCTTCACGTGTGACCGTGAACATCCTTCTTGGCCCCCACTGCAGGGCTGAGAGGGGGAAGGTCACCATGTCTCCTGTAGTCACCACCATGTCCCCCGGCATCACTGTGTTCCCCGTGCCATTGTCCCCCCGTATCACATCACCGTCCCTCCAGTGTCACTGTGTCTTTTATTTTCACTATATCCTTACAGTCTCCATGTCCCCAATGGGACCATGTCCCCCAGTGTCATCGTGTCCCCTAGGGTCGCCATGTGCCCCAGCAGCACTGCATCCCCCAGTGTCACCGAATCCTTTAGAGTCACCATGCCCCCCATAATCACCACATCCCCAGCATCCCTATGCCCCCCATAGTCACCACATCCCCGGCATCCCTAGGCCCCCCATAATCACCACATCCCCGGCATCCCTAGGCCCCCCATAATCACCACATCCCCGGCATCCCTAGGCCCCCCATAATCACCACATCCCCGGCATCCCTAGGCCCCCCATAATCACCACATCCCCGGCATCCCTAGGCCCCCAGGATCACTGCAGTCTGTCACTCTGTCCTTCAGTGTCACCACGTCCTCCAGTGTCCCCACCACCTCCAAGGACTGCTCCTCCCAGTCTACTTCTGAATAGACAGCCCTCAACCCCTCCCAACAGCAGCTCTGTAGGGAGGGAGAGACCGTGAAGGCAGAGGTCATGCCGGCTCCCAGAAGACGGGCCCAAGAGTCTCATGGCAACGTTGCGGTCAGTACCCTCCAGTGCCGACAGCCCCTTTCCTCTGACATTCCTCTAGAAAATTCTAGGGGTAACTTCTTACTCTCCAGCCTCTCCGGCAGAAACAAACAGGCTCTGCTTCACCTGTGTGATGAGTCACTTGAGAACTGCCACCTCCTCCTCAGCCACAGGGAAGGGAGAAGTCAATCAATTTTCTTTTTCAAAGAGACAATGAACTTTTGATTCTTTCACCTTCAAAGTATCCCCGCCAGGATATTCATTCATTCAGTCACTCCTTCATTCACTCATCTGTGTACCCAACAAAGATTTTTGAGCTTCTGTTCTGTGCCAGCCTCTATGCTGGGCCCTGGAAATACAAGGATTACTGAAACATGGCACTCATCTTCAAAAACGTCCCATTCTACTGTGGCAGGTAGGTGATAATTAAGATGCAGCATAAGACATGTTCTGAGATACAGATACAGATACAGATGTATTATAAACAGGGTGTGACTGAAAGCAGATCAAGGGGAATGCAAGTCAAGGAAGACTTCCTGAAGGAGGTGACGTGCCGAGTTCCTGAGCAGAGGCCTGCAGGACAACTTGAGGATTAACCAGAGAAGGAGGAAGTTAGCACCGGCGTGGCAGATAGTTGGCTTTGGTGCCAACTCTGACCTGCCGGGTGGGCTGGCAGGATGGGCAGAGGAGGTGCCAGGCTTCCTGTGAGCTGTGATCAGATGGCAGTGTGGACAGAGCGTCAGGGCAGATGGGCCGCACAGTGCCTGGCCTTCCCATTCCTGCTCTGCTCCCAGCAGTCGGGGCGGGGCCTATATGCAAACGTGTGGTGGAAAGAGAAAGATTGGATGTTCTGGAAGGGCCTTCAATGGATGGACGCAGAGCATCTGACAGGCTCTATTAAGGGAGTGACAGAGGCTCCAGGGGGATGGAACGGCACTGACAGGAAGATCAGCTGTAGCCCCTAGAACTATAATAGCAGAACACAGAGCCCTTCCCCACTGAAATCTGAGCTGCTGGCAAAAGCCAACTCAGGGGGTTCCTGCTTCTGATCCAAAAACAGGTAAGGAAGGAAGAAGGGGATGGTAACTGAGTCTCCCAAAAGCTAGTGGAAAGTTGCTATATGACACAGGGAGCTCAGTCTGGTGCTTGTGATGACCTAGAGGGGTTGGGGCGGGATGGAAGGGAGATTCAAGACGGAGGGGATGTATATGTATGGCTGATGCACGTTTTTATATGGCAGAAACCAACAAAACATTGTAAAGCAATTATCCTCCAATTAAAAATAAATAAATACATTTTTAAAAAGCAGAGGAGAAACAAGAAGCAAGCGTCACTGCAGGCTGAGTTTACCTGGACTGCTCCGCTTTAGCACTGAAGGGCCCTGGTGCTGGGACCACACCCTCCCCTGCCACCCCAGGTCCCCTGATAGGTTCCCAGGATCGGGGGGGCCTCTTCCTGAAACTGGCCCTGCTGGCAGTGAGGCCAAGATAAGTTGATCACCTCGTGCAGCTGGATAAATATGCCGCCACCAAGGATGGGAATCCAACTCTTAGCGACCTGGCTGCACCCCTGGGTGCACTAAGGTTGGCCCTGAAAGTGAAGAGCGTGTTAGCCCCTCAGTCGAGTCCGACTCCTCAGGCGCCTCTGTCCATAAGGCAAGGATACTGGAGTGGGTTGCCATCTCCTTCTTCAGGGGATCTTCCTAACCCCGGGATCTCATCCGTGTCTCTTGCGTTGTAGGTGGATTCTTTACCATCTGAAACACCAGGGAAGCCCCTGAACCCAGCACTCAAACTGGAAATGTGGTCTCTTCGGATATACCAGCCGACAATTCTCCCCTTAGCTAAAGGAATTTGAGCTGGAGTTTCTGTCGTTTGAAACAGAAAGGGACATGGATCCTCTAGGGACCAGCACCAGTGAACACTCAGTATTTCCCAAACTCCAAAACTGGATTTCTGAGCTAGGGGACCTCTGTGGGTGGGAGGGCAGGGCTCTGAGGCCCCTCCAGGATCCTCCCACTAGGTTCCCAGGGATGGAGATCAGTTCAGGCCAGTTCAGTTGCTCAGTCATGTCCGACTCTTTGTGACTCTGTGGACTGCAGGACGCCAGGCCTCCCTGTCCATCACCAACTCCCGGAGTTTACCCAAACTCATGTCCATTGAGTCAGTGATGCCATCCAACCATCTCATCCTCTGTCGTCCCCTTCTCCTCCTGCCCTCAATCTTTCCCAGCGTCAGGGTCTTTTCCAATGAGTCAGTTCTTTACATCAGGTGGCCAAAGTGTTGGAGTTTCAGTTTCAGCATCAGTCCTTCCAACGAATATCCAGGACTGTTTTCTTTTAGGATGGACTAGTTGGATCTCCTTGCAGTCCAAGGGACTCTCAAGAGTCTTCTCCATCACCAGAGTTCAAAAGCATCAATTCTTTAGCACTCAGCTTTCTTTATAGTCCAACTCCCATATCCATACATGATTACTGGAAAAACCATAACTTCGACTAGACAGATCTTTGTTGGTAAAGTAATGTCTCTGCTTTTTAATATGCTGTCTAGGTTGGTCATAACTTTTCTTCCAAGGAGCAAGCGTCTTTTGATTTCATGGCTACAACCACCATTTGCAGTGATATGGAGCCCCCAAAAATAACGTCTGTCATGGTTTCCATTGTTTCCCCATCTATTTGCCATGAAGTGATGGGACCAGATGCCATGATCTTAGTTTTCTGAATGTTGAGCTTTAAGCCAACTTTTTCACTCTCTTATTTCACTTTCATCAAGAGTCTCTTTAGTTCTTCTATACTTTCTGCCATAAGGGTGGTGTCATCTGCATATCTGAGGTTATTGATATTTCTCCCAGAAATCTTGATTCCAGCGTGTGCTTCATCCAGCCCAGCATTTCTCATAATGTATTCTGCATATAAGTTAAATAAGTAGGGTGACAATATACAGCCTTGACATACTCCTTTCTCGTTTTGGAACCAGTCTGTTGTTCCACGTCCAGTTCTAACTGTTGCTTCCTGACCTGCATACAGATTTCTCAGGAGGCAGGTCAGGTGGCCTGATATCCCCATCTTGAAGAACGTTCCACAGTTTGTTGTGGCTCACACAGTTAAAGGCTTTGGCATAGTCAATAACGCAGAAGTAGCTGTTTTTCTGGAATTATCTTGCTTTTTCGGTGATCCAACAGATGTTGGCAATTTGATCTTTTGTTCCTCTGCCTTTTCTAAATCCAGCTTGAACATCTGGAAGTTCACGGTACACGTATTATTGAAGCCTGGCTTGGAGAATTTTGAGCATTACTTTGTTAGTATGTGAGATGAGTGCAATTATATGGTAGTTTGAACATTCATGGCACTGCCTTTCTTTGGGATTGGAATGAAAACTGACCTTTTCCAGTCCTGTGGCCACTGCTGTGTTTTCCAAATTCGCTAGCATATTGAGTGCAGCACTTTCACAGCATCATCTTTTAGGATTTGAAATAGCTCAACTGGAATTCCATCACCTTCTCTGGCTTTGTTCGTAGTGATGTTTCCTAAGGCCCACTTGACTTTGCATTCCAGGATGTCTTGCTCTAGGTGAGTGATCATACCATTGTGGTTATCTGGGTCAGGAAGATCTTTTTTGTACAGTTCTTCTGTGTATTCTTGCCACCTCTTAATATCTTCTGATTCTGTTAGGTCCAGACAATTTCTGTCCTTTACTGTGCCCATCTTTGCATGAAATGTTCCCTTGGTATCTCTAATTTTCTTGAAGAGATCTCTAGTCTTTCCCATTCTATTGTTTTCCTCTGTTTCTTTGCACTGATCCCTGAGGAAGGCTTTCTTATCTCTCCTTGCTATTCTTCAGAACTCCGCATTCAAGTGGGTATATCTTTCCTTTTCTTCTTTGCCTTTTGCTTCTCTTCTTTTCATAGCTATTTGTAAGGTCTCCTCAGACAACCATTCTGCCTTTTTGTATTTCTTTTTCTTGGGGATGGTCTTGATCATCACCTCCTGTACAATGTCACAAACCTCTGTCCATAGTTCTTCAGGCACTCTGTCTATCAGATCAAATCCCTTGAATCTATTTGTCACTTCTACTGTATAATCGTAAGGGATCTGATGTAGGTCATACCTGAATGGTCCAGTGGTTTTCCCTACTTTCTTCAATTTAAGTCTGAATTTGGCAGTGTTCATGATCTGAGACACAGTCAGCTCCCAGTCTTGTTTTTGCTGACTGTACAGAGCTTCACCATCTTTGGCTGCAAAGAATATAATCAATCTGATTTCAGTATTGACCATTTGGTGATGTCCATGTGTAGAGTCTTCTCTTGTGTTGTTGGAAGAGGGTGTTTGCTAAGACCAGTGCATTCTTTTGGCAAAACTCTATTATTCTTTGCCCTGCTTCATTCTGTACTCCAAGACAAAATTTGCCTGTTACTGCAGGTGTTTCTTGACTTTCTACTTTTGCATTCCAGTCCCTTACAATGAAAAGGACATCTTTTTTGGTTTTTTTTCTGGAAAGTCTTGTAGATCTTTACAGAACCATTCAACTTCAGCTTCTTCAGCATTAGTGGTTAGGGCATAGATTTGAATTACTGTGATATTGATTGGTTTGCCTTGGAAACGAAAAGAGATCATTCTGTCTTTTTTAAGATTGCATCCAAGTACTGCATTTCGAACTCTTTTGTTGACTATAATGGCTACTACATTTTCTTTTAAGGGTTGGAGATAACTGTCCTGTATTCCTACATGCCCCAGTGGGGGAAGGGGGAGTGTCACACAGGCCCTCAAAGGTGGGAAGAAGTCTTACTGCTCTGTTAATATGCAAAATCACTTGTATGGGGTTATCTCTCATCGTCACTTTCTTCTTTTCAAAATCAGAAGGTTTCTCTCCCTCTTGATTCTCTCCCTCTTCCCTTGTGGCTCAACTGGTAAAGAATCTGCCCGCAATGCAGGAGACCTGGGTTCGATCCTTGGGTTGGGAAAATGCCCTAGAGAAGGGAAAGGCTACCCACTCCAGTATTCTGGCCTGGAGAATTCCATGGACTTTACAATCCATGGGGTTGCAAAGAGTCAGACATTACTGAGTGACTTTCACTTTCTCTTCTCTCAGCAGGAGTGGAAGGACTTGATCTCTTTAACAAGACAAGACAGGTAGGGTACCAGGTCTGGCCCACGCGGAGGGTCCATGTAGCTCTTCTTTACCACGTATGACCCAGGAGGGCCACATGGTCAGGAGACACCCCCCTCACAGTCCTTCCCCCACTAACATTCACAGTGAGGGTGGGGGGCAGAGGATGGTGACAGCAAGAGAAGTCTGTGGAGGAAGTGGGGAGCCTGACGCTTCCGAGTGCAAGGAAGTATTGGGGAGAAGGGCAAAGAGATGACAGGGGCAGAGCTGTGGGACAGCAAAGGATGTCCCCCAGTTGGGGTCACTTGGGGGAGACCAATGGTGGACGAGAAATATCTGGATAAGGTGAGAGACACTCCGATAGCAAATGGCTTCTGCCCAGCTATGCCCGTGACTGAGCACTAAAGGACACCTCCTTTAGAACCCCCCACCTCCTCCCACTTGGGACAGGGCCTCAGGGCATGTTGGGTTGAGCAGATTGGAGGAGGCTCTGGTGGTGAGCTTTCCTGAACCCCCGGGAAGGCAGGGTCCGGCTGGTAGGCTGTGGTGAGTGGGCTCGGTCAGCCCGCAGACTGGAGGGCAGGTCTCTATGCTCGGTGTTGCTGCTGTTCAATCCTAAGCCGTGTCTGACTCTCTGCGACCCAGGACCGCAGCACATCAGGCTCCCCTGTCCCTCACTATCTTCTGGAGCTTGCTCAAACTCATGTCCATTTAGTCGATGATGCCATCCAACCATCTCACCCTCTGTTGCCCCCTTCTCCTGCTGCCTTCAATCTTTCCTAGCGTCAAGGTCTTTTCCAATGTGTCAGCTGTTTGCATCAAGTGGTCCAAGTATTGGAGCATCAGTCCTTCCAGGGAATATTCAGGGTTGATTTCCTTTAGGATAGACTGGTTGGATCTCCTTGCAGTCCAAGAGACTCTCAAGAGTCTTCTCCAGCACCACAGTTAGAAAGCATCAATTCTTTGGCACTCAGCCTTCATGGGTCCCAGCAAAACCCAGACCCACAGTACCACATCCTAGCAATGTCGGAACTGGTCTGGGACAGCAAAGGATGGGGGTGGGTGCCAGGGGATTTCAGGAGGAAGACAGCCAGCCAAGGAGGACTTCCAGCTGTGTGTGGGTGGGGGAGGGAAGTGGAGAAAAACAGATTAAGGGGCAAAAGGGGGAAAAAAATAGAAGTCTCAGGAACTGTTCAGAAAGGTGACAGCCCTGGTGGAGGAATCGGGCAGAGTGGGCTTGCCCGAGAGGAAACGGTCTTGTCGGCAGTCCTTCCAGGGCGCTAGGGTGAGGGGCTGGGGGCAGGGCAGGCAGCAAGAGTGATGGATTCAGGAAGAGAATAAATAGGGTGAGAGAAGTCTCCAGGCAGGATGGAGGGCCGCTTGGCAGGCAGAAAACTTCAGTGGCAAAGACACTGAGCTGACCTAAGAGGGAAGGAGCAGGAAGCGGGGAGGGGAGTGGGGGGGGGGGGGCGTGGTTGCTGTGGAAAAATCTTGAAGGTGGATTGAGTGATGTTACAAATAAGTAAGGAGCGAGGATGATGTGAACAGAAAAACGCTTGCAGCACGCATATAGCCTCTAGGGAGAGCCGCCAATGTCAGAAGCACCTAAGCCCCCACTGGGGTCTTCCAGTACTGCATGGTCTACACAGGCTGTTTGGAGTCTGGAGACACTTTCAACACCACATTTCAGTGACTCGAATTTGCCATCATTTTATGAGTCAAGAAGAAAGAAAGAAAAATTGGTGATAGACAGAGACATTCTGTTCATTGCTAGGTTCATCCTGATTTCAGGGATATTTAAACAAGGCAACAGGAGGGGTGTGGGAAATCTGCATTTTAAAGCCAGTGAGTCACAGCAGGACAAGGAGCTGAACGTAGACGGTACACGGATCCATGACAAAGACCAGTCTTTTTTTTTTTTTTTTTTTTTTTTTTTTAATATTATTTTATTAGTTGGAGGCCAATCACTTTACAACATTTCAGTGGGTTTTGTCATACATTGACATGAATCAGCCATATAGTTACACGTATTCCCCATCCCGATCCCCCCTCCCACCTCCCTCTCCACCCGACTCCTCAGGGTCTTCCCAGTGCACCAGGCCCGAGCACTTGACTCATGTATCCCACCTGGGCTGGTGGTCCGTTTCACCATAGATAATATACATGCTGTTCTTTCAAAACATCCCACCCTCACGTTCTCCCCCAGAGTTCAAAAGTCTGTTCTGTATTTCTGTGTCTCTTTTTCTGTTTTGCATATAGGGTTATCGCCACCATCTATCTAAATTCCGTATATATGTGTTAGTATACTGTAATGTTCTTTATCTTTCTGACTTACTTCACTCTGTATAATGGGCTCCAGTTTCATCCATCTCATTAGAACTGATTCAAATGAATTCTTTTTAACGGCTGAGTAATATTCCATGGTGTATATGTACCACAGCTTCCTTATCCATTCATCTGCTGATGGGCATCTAGGTTGCTTCCATGTCCTGGCTATTATAAACAGTGCTGCGATGAACACTGGGGTACACGTGTCTCTTTCAGTTCTGGTTTCCTCAGTGTGTATGCCCAGAAGTGGTATTGCTGGGTCATATGGCAGTTCTATTTCCAGTTTTTTAAGAAATCTCCACACTGTTTTCCATAGTGGCTGTACTAGTTTGCATTCCCACCAACAGTGTAAGAGGGTTCCCTTTTCTCCACACCCTCTCCAGCATTTATTGCTTGTAGACTTTTGGATAGCAGCCATCCTGACTGGCGTGTAATGGTACCTCATTGTGGTTTTGATTTGCATTTCTCTGATGATGAGTGATGTTGAGCATCTTTTCATGTGTTTGTTAGCCATCTGTATGTCCGACATAAATCACAGCAAGATCTTCTATGACCCACCTCCCAGAATATTGGAAATAAAAGCAAAAATAAACAAATGGGACCTAATGAAAATTAAAAGCTTTTGCACAACAAAGGAAACTATAAGTAAGGTGAAAAGACAGCCCTCAGATTGGGAGAAAATAATAACAAATGAGGAAACAGACAAAGGATTAATCTCAAAAATATACAAGCAACTCCTGAAGCTCAATTCCAGAAAAATAAACGACCCAATCAAAAAATGGGCCAAAGAACTAAACAGACATTTCTCCAAAAAAGACCAGTCTTAAGTTGTCTCTGTCCTGGCTCTTGTGAAGAGTACATATACGACTTCACAGCTTACAAAAGAACGTGTGCCCTTTGATAACCTAAATGTCCACCGACAGATGAATGAATAAAAAAGATGTGATGCATAAATAAAATAGAATATTACTCAGCCACTAAAAGGAAAGAAATAGGGTCATTTGTAGAGATGTGGGTGGATCTAGAGTGATCCAGATCCAGTGATCACTGGATCCAGTGATCCAGTCATACAGAGTGAAGTAAGTCAGAAAAAGAAAAACAAATATTGGACCAAGGGATTCATGCTAATACATCCTTGCAAAAATATTTCTTGAAACAAATATGTCATAGTAGCATCTCCTTCCTGGATAGTCACATATAAATTTAACATGTGAAAATGGCCAGACTGAAGTGTTTTACTTTGCAATTATTTTTAACTTGTGAAGTGGTATGTACAACTGTGTGTTAGCCTGTGCTCTCTTAAAAAAAATTATGAAAAATCCTTAGTATGGTGCTTGCATTAATGTCTTTGATAGCATTATTCAAAAAGAATTGGAGGCTTTTTTCCCCACAAAATGCTTTCCATTTAGTTATTTTATGTATGTATAGATATATTTGTGAGAATATTTGACACTACATAATTTTTGTGTGAAGTGAAAGTCACTCAGTCATGTCTGACTCTTTACGACCCCATGGACTATACAGTCCATGGAATTTTCCAGGCCAGAATACTGGAGTGGGTAGCCAATCCCTTCTCCAGGGGATCTTCCCAACCCAGGGATCAAACCCAGTCTCCCGCATTGCAGGCAGATTCTTTTTACTGTCTGAGCCACTAGGGAAGCCCAAGAACTCTTGAGTGGGTAGCCTACCCCTTCTCCAGTGGGTCTTCCTGATCCAGGGATCAAACCAGGGTCTCCTGCATTGAAGGTGGATTCTTTATCAGCTGAGCTACCAGGGGAGCCAGTAGCTCAGCTGGTAAAATTTTGTGTGGTCAAATCTAAAATAAATACATAAATACATGACTTCCTATATTCAAGGTCCTGAGTGGAGGATTCAGGAAGAAAATAAACAATTCTAGCGAACAAAGTTCTAACAAGAGTAGAACTTGCTTAACAGGTGTAAAGTAATCTTCTAGCCTATATTGAGAGTTATAATGCGCTAGAAACTTGTTAGACACAGAGAATTAGGCTCAACGTTCTGAGATGGGTTCGTGCCTCACGAAATTTAAAATCCAGGAAAAAAAACAGAAGCTCTGCACCTGCGTCCTCCTTCTTTGGCCCATGAATGTCCCCACTTCTTCCAGGCAATCACAGGATCAAGAGCCTACCTTGACTCTGCCAGTAACTAGCTAATTGCTGTGGGCAAGCTACTTGACTTCTGGGAGTTTCTGTTACTTTAATCCTAAAATGAAGATGCTAAACCAAAGGGTCGCTGAGGTTACACTAGGAGTTTATGGGAAAGATAGCAGATGACACTATGACATGTTAACAATGACTACCCTTGACAGAAGACCTGTTGAGAAAAATATCAAAGGCATTAGTTTTTAAAATTTTTCCAGGGGAGGGACTTCCCTGATGGTCCAGTGGCTAAGACTCCGAGCTCCCAATGCAGGAGTTCTGGGCTTGATCCCTGGTCAGGGAACATAATCCCACAGGCTACAGCTAAGGGTTTGCATGCTGCAACTAAAGATTCTGCATGCCGCAACTGAGACCTGGCCCAGCCAAATAAAATAAATATTAAAGACAAAATAATAAAAATAAAACATTTCCAGGTAATACCTTATCCTTTCAAAATTCCAGTAAAACCATGAACAGTGACCTTCTTCTAAATAATGAGCACATTCCCGTATGTGCAAAATACTGCATACAATTTCAGGAGACATGGGCATCTAAAACCCACCCACAGAAAGCCCCCAGAGATCACAAAGCCCAAGTTAAAAACCTTTGATCTAAGTCTAAGGATTTAACGTATAACATGGTGACTATAGTCGACACTGCATTGTATAATTGAAATTTGCTAAGAGAATAGAACTTAAATGTTTGCAACAACAACAGTGAAAAAGAACCTTTGATGTAGTCCTTGAAGACGAGGAAACCGAAGAGAGGAGGAACAATAGAGAGAAAAAACGCGGAGCTCCGGTTTCCCAGTATACACGGACGGTGCAGCTTAAAGAGAGGCTATGTCTGTGAATATAAACCTACTTGTTTAACCTATAGCTCCTGAGAAAAGTTTTCACAAAGATGGTTCTCTTTCTGGTGATAACTGAAAGACATACACTTGACAACACATTCATGGCAACTCAGGGAAAGAGACTCAGGGCTGGAAGAACCCAGATATTTGATATTAAAACAGGAAGGAAGATCCTAGGAAAGTCTTAAAAAAAAAAAACCCCACCAGCATTAGAGTGTCTTCCTGCCCCGCTCCCCACACACTTGCTAATACTCTCTAGACAGTTTATCGGCAAGGAATTAGGCTAATGAGAAGGCTTGGATTTACAGAGCTTAGACTGCAGTGTGGGATGGTGAGATCCTTGCAGGCAGGAAGCGCTGTGGCTGTGGCCCTCTTGCCCCAGGCAGTGCTTGGCACATCATAAGCGCTTGACCAGTGGTTGCAGAACAAATGATGCTTGGAAGGCCATGCAGTGGTAGGAGTGGGGTGAGTTCTCTGATCTTAGTTGCGGCACGTGGAATCTAGGAGGCTTCCCAGGTGGCTCAGTGGTAAAGAATCTGCCTGCCAGTGCAGGAGACTCTAGAGACACTAGCTCAATCCCAGGGTCGGAAAGATCCCCTGGAGAAAGAAATGGCTACCCACTCCAGTATTCTTGCCTGGAAAATTCCACGGACAGAGGAGCCTGGAAGGCTCCAATCCATCGCGTTGCAAAGAGTCAGACTTGACTGAGTGCACACACACACAGACACATTCTCACAGTTCTTGAAGCTGGAAGCCCAAGATCAAGGAGTTAACAGGGTTGGTTCCCCCTGAGGCCTCTCTCCTTGCTGTGTAGACAGCCATCTTCTCCTCACGTCTTCACACAGTCTTCCCTCTGTGTGTCTGTGTCCTGAGCTCCTCTTCTTATCGAGACAGAGTCCTATTGGATTAATGCCCACCTTAATTAATCACCTCCTTTAACTCAATTACCTCTTGAAAAGCCCTGTGTCCAAATACAGTTGCGTTCTTCAGAGCGCCCTGGGGTTAGCGCTTCAGAATCTGACTGTGGTGGGGAGCCAGGCGGGGAGTATGCAATTAAGCCCGAACCTCCGGGAAAGGTTTTGAAAATACTGACATCCACACTCCACCTTCAGAGATCCAGAGACTGGGTTTGACCAGAGGCCCACATTAGCTTTTAGCACTTACAAGTGTTTTCAGTTTCTTTTCTAAAGTTCCCCAGCTGATTGGAACACCCCTGAGCTAAAGTAACAGCCGGACGGATACGATGCCAATGGGGTGCCAGCCCACGCGATGAGGTGAAGTCCAAGTACAATACAACAGAGGTTCATGGAAGGAGCGTCTGGCCAACACAACCAGAGACTTTGACAAAGACTTTCCAGTGGGTTGGGGGGATAGGAAGATGCCCATTGACAGAGCAGGGTGGGGCCTCCAGTAACTCTGCAAGCAGGGCCTTGCTTGATAGAGCGAATGCCTGCCTCTCAGGAGGGCGGCATTGCCTGGCTTGGGGAAGAAGGGAAAGAGAAAGCAGACACTGCAGTTGGGAGCCATGGTAGGCTTCTGAGCAGGGGCAAGATGTCGTAAATATGGTGATCACCCAAGATCAAGGAGCAGGACAGGGTGGAGGGCCTATGGAGTGTAACGCCCCGGTGGGGATGTTTTCATGGCGACAGTAGCTGTGCGCACACACACACACACACACACACTTTTTCAGAGCACGTCTTCAGAGCACATGGTGAATATGAACCACAGTTCAGAAAGAGTTCACAAGACCTAAAGAATTCTTAACTGGACATAAGAAATCATACAGTATATAATCCTTGATGCAGTTCAAAATAGGAATGATGCATCTACGTTGTTAAAAGAGAGGGACTTCCCTGGTGGTCCAGTAGCTGGGACTATGTGCTCCCAATGCAGGGGGCTTAGGTTCGATCCCTGGTCGGGGAACTAGATCCCACATGCTGCAACTAAGACCCAGCACAGTCAAATAAATAAATATTAAAAAAAATAATAATAAATAAAAGAGATGTTGTTGTTGTTCAGTCGCTAAGTTGTGTCCAACTCTTTGTGACCCCACGGACTACAGCACGCCAGGCTTCCCTGTCCTTCACCACCTTCAAACTCTTGTCCATTGAGTTGGTGATGCCATCCAAACATCTCATCCTCTGTCACCTCCTTCTCATCCTGCCCTCAGTCTTTTCCAGCACCAGGGTCTTTTCCAATGAGCTGGCTTTTGGCATCAGGTGGTCAAAGTATTGAAGCTTCAGCTTCAGCATCTGTCATTCCAATGAATACTCAGGGTTGATTTCCTTTAGGATGGACTGGTTTGATCTCCTTGCAGTCTAAGGGACTCTCAAGCATCTTCTTCAGCACCACAGTTCAAAGGCATCAATTATTTGGCCTTCAGGCTTTTTTATTGTCCCGCTCTCACATTCATACATGACTACTGGAAAAACCATAGTTTTGACTATACAGACCTTTGTAGGCAAAGTTGGAGGAGAAGACAGTGGCCCTATTTGAGACAGAGGGAAGGATTGAAGGTTGCAAGTGCACTGAGGACCGCTCTGGAATACTGGTGATGTTCTTGTTCTTTTTTTTAATTATTATTTTAATTTTACGTTTTTTTAAAATTGAAGTATCATTGAATTACAGTATCGTGTTGGTGGTGTTCTGACTATTGATCTGTGTGGTGGTTGTATTGGCTTGCTAAGTGATCATACATCCAGCTCTCTACTCCCAACTTACACACTTTTCTGTATGTATGTTATATTTCAACAAAAACAAAATTTTTTTACTTTTTTGGCCACACTGAAAGGCATGTGGGATCTCAGCTACACGACCAGGGACTGAACTAATGCTACCTGCATTGGAAGGTGCCGTTCTAACCCCTGGACAAACAGGGGAGTCCCTGAAGTTTAATTTTTAAATCAGCTTCATGAGTGGCAGCCTGGATGGGACGGGAGTTTGGGAGAGAGTGGACAGACACGTACACATGAATGGCTGAGTTCCTTACAGGTCACCTGAAATGGTCACAGCATTGTTTGTTACTCGGTTACACCCCAACACAAAATAAAAGTTTTTTAAACAACTTCATGATGTCCCATTGAAGAGATTTATCACAAATATGCAACCAATACTCTATGGGTGGGCATTTCCCTCTGAGGTTATTATAGAGGACACTGAAATAAATGGCCTTGTAAACACAAAAAATTTTTCAAAGAACTCATAAAATAGACATGCGTAAAGCTCTTTACAGCTTACAAAGTGATTGTATCCATAAATCTATAAATATATACAGGTAAGTTAATATTTATTTATAGAATTATCTTAAAATCCTATATAAATATAATAACATTTACATAATATAAGTATATACACATAAGTGTTATCTCGTTGCTTGTGCAATGACCCACACAGAGCAGGGGCCGGGAAAGCCCCCTGAACAAAGGAGAAGCTGTGGGCGGGCAGAGTGCCAGGGTTTGCTAGTTCCTGACCCCGGGTTGCGGGCGCCCTGGGAAGCTTCCCTCGGCCTGCCTTCTCATCCCCAGCAAAGCCTCCACCCGTCCGTGAGGGCTGATTGAAAGCAAAAGAGAAGCAGCCCATTCTTGACAAAATGGAAAGCAAGGACCCCTGGCCCTTAAAGGATTCTGCACCCACCAAGGGAAAGATACTGTGACCACAAGTGTCCGGATTCAAAAACAGGAAGGGGGAAACCAGCGCAGGGCCGATTTGGAACCGTTCCATGGAAGTGGAATGAATAACTCCGAATCCTGCTTTCTCTGACACTCACGGTGGCCTCCGTGAGCGGCGCAGCTCGTTTCCTTGGAAATGTTTTTGTCATTTTGTCATCAGGCTTCTCACAGTGGGGGGGCAGAGGGGGAGCTGCTGGGGGAGAGGTGAGGGGAGGGAGAAGGGGCAGGCGAGGGGTCACCCTGAGCCAGGTCCTGCTGAGGAAGGAAAGGCAGAGAAGATGGGGGGTACCCAGCCCAGAGGAGGTCGAGGAGTTCAGGCTTTGGTGGGGGGCAAGGGTAGGGGGGTGGCTCTGAGTTCATAGTCCTATCTCTGTGTTAGTCCGGGTTCTCTGGAGGAACAGAACCCATGGGATATATACAGATTCACAGACAGAGATTCATCATGAGGGATTGGGGCAGGCAATTATGGAGGCTGAGAAGTCCCACAGTCTGCTGTCTGCAAGCTGGAGGGCCAGGAGCGCCAGGGGAGCCATCCGATCAGACATCTGCGGGCCTGAGCACCAGTTACAAGTCCTGGTAGCGGCGGAAGGCCCAGAACCGGGAGCTGGGTGTCCAAAGGCAGACAAGGGCTGTCCCAGCGCAAGCGGTAAGAGAATTCTCCTTCCTCAGCCTTTTTGTCCTCTCTGGGCTCTCAGTGGAATGGATGTGCCCACCCCATCGGTGAAGACCATCTTCGTTACTCAGCTGATGATTCAGATGCTAATCTCTTCCAGAAACACCCTCACAAACGCACACTCAGAAATAATGTCTTAATCGCTAACTGGGCACACATTGACCTTACCAAGTTGACACATAAAATAAACCATCACACACCGGTTCTAACAAACGACATAAAATAACCTGAAGAAGCCACAGGGTGGGAGAATAGTGGAGAAGGACCTCTCTAGTGGTCTAGTGGTTAAGACTTCACCTTCCAATCAGGGAGTGCAGGTTCGATCCTAGTCGGGAAGCTAAGTCCCCCACGTGCCTCGTGGCCAAAAATCCAATATGTAAAACAGAAGCAATATTGTAACAAATTCAATAAAGACTTTAATTATGGCCCACATAAAAAAAAAAGAAACAGTGGGAAATCCCCATCCCCGATCAGGTTGATGTACAACCGGCCAGCACTCCACTCATGACCCTTCAGTGGGATGGAGGCAGAACATGCCTCTTGAGCCTTTTCTCTTCTGAACAATGGATGGGAGCAGTTTGTGTGTGAAGTCTGGAGGTGGACGGGGCTGCAGGGAGACAGACCTTGAATCTGGAGCTTGCTGGGCAACCGTCCAACCTTCAAAGCTGTTTCCTCCCCTGTGTGGTGGGGACAACAGTGTTTACCAAGAAGTTGGAGATGATGTGACGAAGCACCTGGCACACAGTAGGACATCAATAAAGATTAGGTCTCCCTTTCAGTTTAGCTCATTGGTAAACAGCTCTTGGCTATGCAGTTCAACTTACCCAATTGATGTATGTGACTATCTCCAACCAAAATTCAGGAGAGGAGATGCCCTATCTTATGCTGATTTCCTGTTTCTGCCCTAAACTCCTTTAGCACTTCCTGTCTCATTCTCATGCCAACCGTGTAGCTGCCGTGTGTGTGTGTGTGCATGAGTGTGCACAGCTTATTTCTCCTGCTGTATTAAAAGAGGGCTGGGGGTGAGAATCAGGCATCTGTTTTGGGGTCCCCGGTGCATGGCACCATGCGGCATGTTTGCTCAGGAAATATGTGTTGAGTATCTGCATGAGTAAATGGATGAACGTTCATTGGACAGAATGGCCTATGAATCTCTACCTGAGGTTGACCCGATACAGGGTCAGTGAGGTCAGCATTGGGATTTCAAAGCATTCGAGGGCCCTTTGATGGTTCTGACACTATTTGGAACCAAGAATGACCTACCCTTTGAGACTGCTTGGTTCATTCATCAGAGACGTGTATCTACTGTCTGCTCCTTGGGCTGAGGCTGTGCTGGATGAGTGGGACCCAAGTCACTACCCTGATTTATCTATTATGCTTGGCTGCCCTCACCACCCCCCTCATCTCAGGGCCTGGGGCCACTGAATCCCAAGTGTCACTCTGAGAGAGAGGGTCAGCCTCTGAAGTACCCTAACCTTGACCTCACTGATTCTATATTAGGTCAATCTCAGATGGAGAATCACAGGCCATTCTGTCCAATGAGTGCTCATCATTTACTCATTCAGTTGCTCAACACACATTTCCTGAGAAACTCCAAGGTGGCGTGCACTGAGGACCGCAAAATAAATGTGCTAGTCCTCACCCCCAACCATCTCCTAGTACAGTAGGAGAAATCAGTTGTGCATAGCTGTGTCGTTCAGGGTCCCCATGGGAAACACAGGGCACAGTCCAAGGGTTAATTAAAGGGTGTTTAGGGAGAAACAGGACTTCCCTGAGTCTTTACTCAGTAGTAAAGAATCTGCCTGCAATTCAGAGACAAGGGTTGAGGTCGATTTCTGGGTTGGGAAGATACCCTGGAGGAGGAAATGGCAACCCACACCAGTAGTCTCACCTGAAAAATACCATGGACAGAGGAGCCTGGCAGGCTATAATCCAGGGGTCAGAAAGAATCGACACAACTGAGTGACTTCGTACGCAGGGAATAAACAAGGGAGCATGTTGGAGCATGTCCAACACTCTGTGTCCAACAAGGGACAGAGACGTGCCCAGGAGACAGTGTCAGTGGGAAGCTATGCCTCAAGGGGCCCAGGGAGAAGCCAGCACTGCTGAGCCAGTGAGCGCTGAAGCCATGCAGCAGCCACAATGTGGCTCTGAGTGAAAGAACGCAGATAGTGCCTAAGCTATTACCTGGCAGGGAAGGGGGATGAAATATTCCAACCTCTCTCTCCTCTTTCCCTCTCATCTCCTGCTGGTGCTTCCCATTGATCAAACCCAACTGGAAGCCAGAGGGCAAGGGAGCCCATGAGGTAAACCATGGAGGTCAACTCCTAGGTCAAAGGACTAAGAATAAACCAGGAAGGGCAGATGGAGATTTAACAAGCCAAACACCCCAAATGAGATCAGCTTCCAGCCAAAGGAAGCCTTGGGCAGGGTCATCTAAGACTCTGAGTGCATTTCAGCTCCATAAACACTCTCCATAGCCCTACTACCTGCAGACACTGGGGAGTCAGAAGCCTGCCCAGAGGAGTCCACAGTCCTGGGAGAGAAGCCAAATGACATATTTTTTTTTTTTAATCCTTCTTGAATCTGTTATCAATCTAGAACAACAGGTGGGACTCCAAACCTTGTCATCCCCACCCGCCCTAGAAACCCAAAGCTTCATATGCTTTCTATCCTCTCTTGATTGTCCTAAAAGAATGTGACTAGTAGAACTCATGTCTTTCTATGAGACCAACTCATGCCTGCACTGGGCAATGACTTACTGAAGACCTACTATGTTCTGGGCTTTGTCAAGAAGGACCAGGCAACTTCTCAGGACAGAGGTTCTTTAAGGTTCTACTCTCCAGGCAACTGGGAAACTCTTTGATTGAAAAACACACACAGAGCATCCCATCTCCTCTGGTCTTCTCTTCCCTTCCCCTCCTGGCACAGAGTATCGGTCAGGGAAGCCGTTGATGAGGGTGGTGGGGCATGTGCGGAGAAGGTAGAGGTTGTGGGAGTTCTTTGTACTGTTCTCAAAACTTTTTGTAGCTTTGGAAGTTCTTCAAATTAAGTGTTGGTCATTTAAAGAGCACAAGTAGTATGGACTTGGGATCGGGTGGAGACAGCAGACACAAGAAGATGCCCCCCACCCCGTCAGGCCATCGCACTGACCGGAGGACAGAGCTATTCCCATGAGAGCACAGGCTTGGGGGTGCCTGGGCTGCTACCCCGCATTGCTGCTAACTCCATCCTTTATTCAGCGGCTTTCTGTGGATGACCTGCCTGTCACCAGGTATGGTGTTAAGTGCTGTGTGGGTGTGGATAAATTGCTTTTCCTTTCTAGGCCTTGATTTCCTCATCTGTAAAACGAGTTATTTGGACTCAGTAATGCTTATGGGTCTTTCTAATGCTCACCCTTTCTGAACCCACAACAAAGGCTCCAGGCCATCTCATGTCTGGTCCTTGAAGAGGGATGCTGGGGACTTAGGCAGTAAGGTTAAGGCTAGCTTTGTCCAGCGTAAAGAAGGCAAAAAGGAGAGAAGCAGGAAGGTCAGCCACAACCCCTCAAAGCTCCAGGGCTACCCTTTGGTAGCTGTAAAACCTCGAATTGGGGCCAATGAATGAACCTGTCTGCACCTGGTCCCCTCTCCTGTATGAGGTGGTGATGTCAGCGCCAGCCCTCAGGGCTCTGCTGGGGATTCCCTGAGTCCTCCTGGCCCAGGCAATGCCTTCCCTCTTCCCCTTCTCTCCTCAAATAGCATCTCAGCACCCCCACCCACACCCCACCAGCCCCGAGGAGCCTGCTTCATAATGACCTCCCTGGATGAAAGGCGCTGGGGCAACAGGAAGGACTGTTGTTTTAACTGCTCTGCGTTTCCTCCCATTGTCTCCAGCATTATAAACAAGCCTATTCCCCAAAGCCACATCTGATAATCCAGCTGCAGGAGGTCAGTGGTCAAGCAATCAGAAGTGCTCTTAGCTGGGATTAGGTAATTCAGAGCTGGGCTTGATGCCCGCAGCAGGTCGGAACCAACCCATCCTTGATGACAGGGGACTGACCTGGGCATAAATGCCTCTCAGCAGGGAAGATGTCAGATGCCCAAACAGTGACCAGGGCAAGGGTCAGCCTGCCCACCCGGCTCCCTGAGCTCCCCAGCCAGCTCAGCCTCAGAACCTGAGGTCATGACAAAAACCCTGCTCAAGGGAGACCCTTGACAATATACAAAGCACTTTCACCCACTCTCAGCTGTTCCTTGCAACTACTTCATGAGGGAGGTAGGCAGAGCGTTTAGAGGGAAAGAACCTGGGGCCCAGAGATTAGACACGTCTACTGAAGGTCCACAGAGCATGTAAGAAGAGAGCAGAGCCTTCCGGGCCAGATTTCTGGACCCAGATGGTCAGAAGCTTCGGCCCCTCCAGGCTTATCACAGAGTCCGGCCCTGAGTGGAGCTCACAGTCTCCTTCAGTGTTTCTCTAATGACTGAAATCAAGCCAATTAGGGGACACATCAAAGGCACACTTACTGTGTGTGATGTTGTTTGGGGACCAGAAGAGTCCTCCAGGTCTTTGTGGCATTAATTGGAGGAATATGCTGTTGTTTAGTCGCTAAGTCATGTCCAACTCTTTGTGACCCCATGGACAATAGTCTACCAGGCTCCTCTGCCCATGGGATTTCCCAGGCAAAAATACTGGAGTCCAACAAAAATAATAAATTAAAAAAAAAGAATACTGGAATGCGCTGCCATCTCCTTCTCCAGGGGATCGTCCTGACCCAGGGACCAAACCCACGTCTCCTGCATTGGCAGGTGGATTCTTTACCACTGAGCCACCAAGGAAGCCCTTAAACAGAGAAATAAGTGTGTCAATAAAAACAAATTACATGTGTATATACTTGAAAGAACTCCCCATTTAGTCAGGCAACCCACTAGATGTGTACTACATGCTCTAGTTAATTACAGCTCAGCTGAGCTTTCTTGCAGGGAAGGGGTTAATGGAGCTGTTATTTGTGGTCACTTATTTCCCTAAATTGGTTGAGACAGCAGAGGAAAGGGGGGTGGGGAATAGGAAGAGAGAGAGGAAAAATGGATTAGTTTCAAGATCAAAAGATGCTCAGAGATCCAAAAGGAAATACAAGCTCCAGGGGTGGGGGGATTTTCAGGACTCTGTATCCTCTTGATAAGGAACTAGTTCTTGGGATGGCCCCACCCTCCTGTCTGAAGCCCTAGGGCCAGGTCCCCTCCGCAGCGAGAGCAGCCGATGCACCCCCTCCCAGAGCCGATGAGTAGCTTAGGTGGTACAAACCCAGACCTGGAAAAAGCCCTAAATCCACAACAAGAAGGAACATCTAAAAAGCACCTGCTTTGTAATGTTTCATTACTTTCAGGTATGGCTTATGTCAATGGTATATGTGAACACAAAACTATTGGCTTAGCTTGTCTGTGCAAAGTAAACACATTCCAGCACATTTCCATTCATCCATAGGCATTTGTGATGCTCTACTGGGTTCTAACCAGTACTAAAGCAATGTGGTTAACCTTGAAGGTAAATGTATAAATGGAAGGATGAAGTAGGAACTTACCATGGATGCTTGGGACTTCCACAAGAATTTGAGACTGTTTCACGTGGGAAAAGGATTGAAGAAAGAATTGCAATAACACATTGCCTTGATTTTTTGTTTTCTCACAAAATTAGATCAAACATTCTGCTCAAAATTTTCAAGGGTTGGACTATTGGGACCAGAGCTGAGGACAAATAAAAAGGTTCACCAGATCGAGGAATGCAGATGAAACCTGTTAATTGTTCAACAGATGATGGAGGAAATACATGTGGGCACTTGGGGCCATTCATTCTCAGCTCCTCTCCTTTCTGATAGAACAGGCACGTGTCATTTCTGCTGAGGCCCTTGGATTATCTCCAGTTCTGGTCCCTGTTACTCCGTTATCATCAGGAAAGTTGATGTAGCAGAGAAAGAAGGAGAGAGTGGAAAGGGAGAGAGATAGAGAGATTGACAGGACTTACAGATATTTTGTAATCCAGGATTCAGCTAAAGCAGTTCTATCCTGGGTGTGTCCCATCTCTTTGCTTTGGCTTCTTGTTGATGTTTTCAATTAATTGAGTAAACTGTGCTATTTGAGCATCTTACTGTAAGATGTAAGTCTTTCTATTTCATGACTCCTGGGAAAGCTTGGCTAAATACTACTCATGCTACCAAACCATCAAAATATCCCCAGACAACAAATCCAAAAGACGAAGGGCATTTAACTTGGCAAAGATGAAATGAAAAGCATTTGAAGTAAAATGAATGGCATGGGCAAAGGCCGTGGGGCATTTCCCTCCTTTTAGGGCAGGTGTCACCAACTTCTGGAATCTAACACCTGATAACTTGAGGGACACATTCTCAACTTCTCAGAAAGGAGGAGAAAGCATTTACAGTAATGTCTTGAGGGAGATAGGGAGAAACCCTGGCTTTCCATCTGTTTCTCTGGCCAGGTAACAGAGTCTGGAAAAAGCTGGAATGTAGTCTTTCCTGCCTGGGAGAAAAAAGCCAATCCTGCACCAAGAAAGAGAAGACCCAGGTTCAGCCAATGACCTAGACCTAACGTGGGTGGTGCAAGGATAGTCCCTCCTGCCCTGGGACTTGCCGGCTACCTTTCACCTGGGCAGGTGATGCTACGTGGCAAAGCCTCCTATACCAGGAGAATGTTGATAGATCCATGGAAATTCAGAGGATGGAAGCAAGTGGAAGTTTACAAGAAACTGATATACAAGACCAGAGCAATAAAACTGGATACTCTGTGTCAATCTGGCAGACATGGCAGGGGCGTGTGGAAGAGTGGGAGGTAGTCAGGGAGGGTAGCAGCAAGTTCCAGCATCTTTCAACAAGGGCGAGTGTTGCCAGGAATTGGTTTGGGATGTGGGGAGGCCCTCTTGGGTTCCAAGAGCACCCAGCCTAGTTCTGCCCTCTGGGAAAACTTGGCTGCTCCTGCCTCTCTTCTCCTGGAGGATCAAAGCTGCATTCAAGGGCTGGCAACTGGTACCATAGACAGAATGCTCAGGTCTGGGACCCTGATGCTGTCTCCGTGGGGCGGTGAGGGCTCAGGGACTTCACACCACATCTCTGGACTTCTTATTTCTTCTCCAAAAAGCGATGAGACTAGACAACATGGTCCTTAAAAATCTTGGCCATCTTCAGTCTGTGTCTCTGCAGGAAACCAGTGGCTCTCCTGAACTGTACGGGAATGTTCAGGGATGGCTGTCCATCCCTGCCACACTCTGTCCTTAGAAGGCCCATGAAGCCACATGGGTCCAATTCACCCCTGCTCTCCACTACACAGAGAGCTATGGTGACTAAGAGCTGACCAGGTCAAGATGAGGTTACCATATCCTCCAAGAGAGACCCAGCACCCGCCCTTTCCCTCTGTAGCTTTTAGCTGGCCCATTCACTATCTGGACCTTAGTTTTTTCATCAATAAAATAAAAACAAAGTCCCTGCCTATTTTACAGGTTTGCCCTGAGGATGCTCTGAAGCTGGTGATGGTGGGAGCTCTGTCCATGCCAGAGCAGTAGTTCTCACACTCGGCTGTGTGTTAGAATTCACCCAGAGCCTCCTCAGAGACCCCTACCAAACGGGCACTTTCCCAGTGTTTCTGCCAGGATCCTAATGTACAGCCAGGGGAAATACTTCTCCTCAACTCTGTATAAATGTAGGGGCTCTTAATGCCTATAAAGATGAAATTTCAGTCAAGCAATTATTTAGTTTATATAAAACCTAAGCTGGAGAAGACTCTTGAGAGTCCCTTGGACAGCAAAGAGATCAAACCAGTCAATCCTAAGGGAAAGCAATCCTGAACATTCATTGGAAGGAGTGATAGTGAAGCTGAAGCTCCAATACTTTGGCCACCTCATGTGAAGAGCCACCTCCTTGGGAAAAGACCTCAATGGGCTGGGAAAGATTGAGGGCAGAGGAGAAGGGGGCTACAGATGATGAGATGGTTGGATGGCACCAACAATTCAATGGACATGAGTTTGAGCCAACTCCGGGAGACAGTGAAGGACGGGGAAGCCTGGCGTTCTGCAGTTCATAGGGTCTTAAAGAGTCCGACTGAGCGACTGAATAACAACAAGTTTGACCCCATTTCTCTCCTAATGATTGCATATGTTAACATTGTTTCACATAACAGTGAGTGATACAATGCTTCAGATTCTCCTGGAAATGAGGAAATAAACAAATAGAAAACACAAACTCTTAATCTCTATAAAGATCTCCAAACCAGTGGTTCCCAATCATCAGTCTTCAAGACCAAATGTGCATCTGAACCACCAGAGGTTCTGGTTGAAGTTACAGGTTTTCCAAACTCCACTCCACAGAATGAACACAAACCTCTGAGTGGGGAAGGGGTATGAGTCATTAGTCTAGGTGGTTCTGAAGCACAGCCAGGCTGGAGAACCTCTGCCAACCCCTTTTGGGACGGGTACCTCCTGCCAGGAGCGAGGGCCTCCTGGAAGGGAAGAAGTTGTGTGGCTTTGAGCCTTTGGGTTCTGCTACCTCGGCCTTCATGTTTCCAATTGTGAAATGAGGTCCTGTAAGAGACGCGTTCTGGGGAAGCTCGGAGTCTTAGCCAACAGGGAGTTTACTGTCGTTCAGCTCCCGTCTTGCAGGTTTCCCAGGTGGCGTCAGTGGTAAAGAACCCGCCTGCCAGTGCAGGAGATGTCAGAGACATGGGTTCTATCCCTGGGTTGGGAAGATCCCGTGGAGGGGGGCATGGCAACCCACTCCAGTATTCTTGCCTGGGAAATCCTATGGACAGTGGAGCCTAGCGGGCTACAGTCCATGGGGTCACAAAGAGCCGGACACGACTAAAGCAACTTAGTACATGCATGCACACAGGCCTGTCTTGAAGCCCTGTCACAACTGGCCTGAGTGGAGGCCACTAGGAGACTCAGATTCCATGCTGTTGCTGGCTTTGTCTGGCTCCCCACTCTCCCTGCACCGCCCCCGCATCCCCCGCACTAACTTAGCCCCTCATCTCACTCAGAAAGCCCAGTTCTGTCAGCGCCTGCAAACTCTCCTGCCCCATCTTCACCCCTCCACTCCACAGACACAGACTGAGTCCCAGAGTCAGCACTGGGCCACCGCAGAAAACACGACAGAAAGCTCCCCTGTACCCGGAGCTTGGGGTCTAGTCTGGAAGAGAGATGAGGACCGGGCTGTGATGGGAACAGCAGAAGGCGCCACGCGAATGCTACAGACAGACCCTGAAACGTTGCTGAGAGTCTGCTGTGATCTGATCTCACAACCTCAGCATCCGTTTGTGTCCTCGGGACTCACGTTATCACCTTCACTTGATGGTGGAGGAAATGGAGGCTGGGAGGCTGAAATTACCCAGAGGCAGGTGACAACTGAGGAATGAAGTTGGGGTTGGAACCCGAAAGTGAGGACAGCAACGCTGGTTTTCTGCATAAGTGCCCTCTGCGCTCTGTTTAGACCTTGTCTTTTATTCAAGAGCCTTCGAAGGATTTTACTTCACGTCCCTTACCAGGGCCCTGGGGAGGATGGACCCAGAGAAGAGGTGGTGCAAGCCCTAGACACTTCCCAGAAATTCCGTGTTCCCAGTGCCTGGTCAGGAAGGGAGGGAAAGATGTGAAGTCCAGGTGGGGCGCATCCGCTTGTCCCTCTGGATCCCCATCCCCAGGAAGGCGTGTAGATAGAGGAAGGCCGCAGACAGCCCTTCAAATGTCCAGGGCCCAAGGCAGAGCCTCTGTTGCTGGTGCCTAAGGGTGGAAGGCATGGGCAGAGCCCTGGACTCAGGTGGTGAGGTGAGAATTCTAAAGCAGTTCAGCTATTCCCTAGCTCTGAGGCCATGCAAGTGACTTCCCTGCAGGGTGCCTTGCATACAAAGCAAGGAGACACTGCTTGCCTCAGAGACTGCTACAGTGAAGACAGAAGATGGGTTAGAAAAGCCTGTGGTGTACCCCTGCTCTTAGGCACTTTGCATCCTTTTTTTTTTTTTTTTTTTCAAACAACAGCTCTCAGCTGTCATCCTCCTTAGAGCTTGCTTCTGTGTAAGGCAGCCCTGTCCAAGGCCACACCCTTGCAAAATGACAATGACAACCAATGACAGGTCCACTCCCCAGCTCTGAAGGCCTGTCCTCCTGCCCCCAGATGGGGCTGCGCTGAAGACCTGTCCTGCCTTCAGACTCCCTATGAAACTGGCTGAGTTGCCATCGAGACTCCATGGCAACCTGACTCGTCCTGCCCATCCTGCTTCTCTCTCTCCCCTGCACAGGGATGGTCTCATGTGCCACAACTACTGAAGACTGAGCACCTTGATCCCATGCTCTGCAACAAGAGAAGCCACTGCAGTGAGAAGCCCATATACCGCAACTAGAGAGTAGCCCCCACACGCCCTGAAACTAAAGAACAGCCCACACAGCAATGAAGATCCAGTACAACTACATACATAAATTAAATTAAGCTTAAAAAAAAAAAAAGAATTCCAAAGTCTTAACTTGGTCAAGCCATTGAAAGAAGCAGTCTTGAAACCACCCTCCTCTGGACTTCTGGTTAGATGATATGGGGTTAGACAGCAAGCTCCATATCTGAAAGCTACTTTTAGCTGAAATTCTATTTCTTGCAGGCAGAAGCATCCTAACTTGCAACATGGCCCAACATGCAGTTTTGACCAAAGGGACCCAAGGACCCAGGGTGACATCAGCCAGGATATCAAACTCAAACTTGCATTATCTACACCTAGAGCAGCGAACTGCCCCGTGACCAGCCCTGGCACACGATGTGAACCCGGAGGCCATTCTGCCAGATGACAGATGAGGAAATGAGGCTCAGGGAAATTATAAGAGCGAGAATCCATAGTTCTTTATATTCTGCAAATTGCTTTTATATAGATCATCACACTTAATCTTTATAAAAATTACTATTATTATCCCCATATTATAGGTGAGTAAGCTAAAGTTGATGGCGGATATTAAACTATTAACAAATATGTTGTGATCTATAGTTTATAAAGTGCCTTGCACATCATCATTTGCCTAATTATTACCTTTGAATCCCATCTCCAGGGTGGAAATTTATAGATGAAGAAGTAGGCTCGGAGGGTCGGCTCACTTGGCCGAGCTCCACTAAGCTCCAGGCTGTTCTTCCTACATCAGTGGTTCTCACGGTGCAGGCCTGGGACAGACAGCCTCAGCATCACCAGAGAACGTCTTAGAAATGCAAATTATTGGGTTCCACCCTGACTGACTGAATCAGAATCTCCAGGGTGGAGCCCAGCCATCTCTTCTGCTGAGACCTCCAGGTGATTCTGATGCACAGTGAGAAACATTTGCTTCACAGCTACAAGTGTCTCTTCGCTAACTGGTCCAAAGTTGCCCTGCTCAGTGAGACAGGGGTCATAGTTAAAGCCCAGTGCTCTTTCTAGCACAGAAAGTGAAAGTGAACGTCATTCAGTTGTGTCTGACTCTTTGCGACCCCATGGATTATACAGTCCATGGAATTCTCCAGGCCAGAATACTGGAGTGGGTAGCCTTTCCCTTCTCCAGGGGATCTTTCCAACCCAGGGATCGAACCCACCCTCCTGCATTGCAGGCAGATTCTTTACCAGCTGAGCCACCAGGAAAGCCCAGCACAGAAAACTGAGGCTAAACTCAAAAAGGAATTTGGATCCCGAACCAGAAGATAAAAGCTAAGTTCGCAGCTACTAAACTGAGATGGTAAAATGATGAAGCATACACTGTACTGTTGAAAGGATTGTCTTTCAACCTTGAAGAAAACTGTCTCAGATCAAAAAGCAGAGGCAATGCGATTGTATACATCACACAGTTGACAAACAGAATCCAGCTAGTGGGATGGCCAACAATATATCAATATATCCACCCAGAAGAATTGAACACTCTTTGGAAACGGATCCATAATTTGGTGTGGGGAAGAGATAATAAATACAGATCACCAGCCATTTACAAATGTGATGTCATCGAAGCCTAAACAATCCTTCCTGGTAGGTATAATCCTGCCACGTTATGCTTAAAGTTCCTGGGGCTCAGAAAGCTTAAATAACTCACCCAGGACTCACTCAGTTAATGAATGGTGAAAACAGTATTCAAATAAAGACCTGGTTTTCTCCAGATTCTGAGGTGTTTTTTTTTTTTTGGCTGCTTGACTGTATTATTGATCATGCTGCATTTGGGAGAAAACCTTCCAAAGCAGCCCAGCACCAACATCTCGCCTGCAACCTTGAGGTTGGCTTGGTCCCCAACGAGGACCGTCTTAAGCCCTCTTTGCTTCCACGCCCTCCACTCTGTAACCCTTGCAGTGATTCATTCGATGATTTCTTAAAATATTTTCAGACACTGACGCTGAGGGAAGGTCCTGCTCTTTGGGGGTTCTCCATTAAAAGGAACAATGTCCACCCAGCATGACCCCGGTGCCTCTGGCCGCAACCAGACAAATGCACCCACGATCTGAGCCAGAGTGAACATTTTTTGTGTTCCTGTGTGGTTGGTTTGTATCAGCCCAGCAGCTCCTGCAAGCCACAGGGTGGTTGCTCAAGAGATATTGTTGACAGATTGATTTACTGACTAATTTATCCGACATACTTATCCAATGACATCGGTGTCTTGGAGGGAGTTCAGAGGAAAATAACCAAGTTGATTAAAGGATTGGAAAATGTGCTTTACAGGGAAAGGTTATAGGGACAAGGGTTATTTAACTTGGAGCTAAGAAGCTGATGAACACTGCATGTACAGGCCATCCTGCTGGAAAGAAACGAAGGCTGGTTATGTCTAACCAAGCCTCTTCCCACCTGGGAGCCAGGCCCCAGAGAACATGGGTACCACACAACCAGCCAGAGCAGGGCTGGGCATTGTGGCTGCTGGTGGCAACTGTATCTCCCCAGTGCCAGGTCTCCCCCACCCGCACATGTGCACAAGCACGCCTGCACATACACACACACGTGCGGGCTCGCACACCCCGCCCCCCACACATACGTAGACATGCATTTGAGCACCTCGGTGTTGAAAATGGCAACCAGCTCTCCTGTTTCCCCAAGGTTAGCCAAGGCCCTTCCCAGGTCACCACAACTGATAGGAATCTGTGATGATGCTGACGCATCTTAGAGGGCAGACAGGGAACAACTTAGGTTATACTTCTCTGGAGGCTGCCCCATACGGGGATGTTCGCACCATCTACATGGTCCTTCTGGCTGAAGGAAGGACCACATGCCTGCCCAGAGCCTCCTCCACAGTCACACTGCCAGGAGGCAATGGTTTCTGCCCTTTCGCATGACTGCAGAGCAGATTCCTCCTCCACGGAAGGAGCCATCAGCGGGGGCAAGAAGAGGATGCAGACCAAGGTGCAGGGACACAGCGCCAGTCACGCTGGGCTTGGTCCTCGCTGCTTGAACGCCTTCTGCCAATCACCCTGGTCCCCCGGCCTTGGTCTCTTTGTAGGCAAACCTGGGACAGGAGGATGGCACTTGCCCCACCCAGGGATGAACATGAACGTGCGAAGAGCCAGAAGGAAAGAGCTCACAGGCAGACGTGGGCTTGGCTTGGTGGCCTTCCCGTAACTTAATCCTTTGGCGCCACCCTTTCCTCTTCTGTAGAAACAGGCTCAGCGATGCTAGCCTTGAAGTCAGAAAATGCAAAGAGGCGATGCCTAGGGACCCCGACCCACTCCTTGCCATTCTTTCTGTCACCCTGGCTCTGGGTCCTCCGAAAAGCACACGTGCCCCAACCCCCCACATGGGGGTTCTGCTTCCCTGCTGGCATTGGAGTGGGGGCAGTCTCCCTCCTCCCGGAGCCCGAGGAGGCTCCTCAGGAGGGATTTCTCCCTTTCTGGCTCCAGCGACTGTCTTGTTCCCTCTCCAGGTCCAGGCTCTGATACTAACAACCTGTACATCAACGAGCTGGAACCTGCATCTCAGGGATGCCGTGTTGCAACATGACCTCCTAGCACACAGCCTGGCCAGCAGGGGAAAAGACCCGGCCTTCCGTCATGCGAGCATCTCACTTAAGACGTCTGTCCTGCAGTCTCGAGCACAAGCCCCTCACTGTTAGCTGTTGCCCAGACCCCAGATACTCTGCCCCTGGGCTGACCATCCCCGTGAAACGGACTCACCATCCTCTGGGAGAGCACCAGGGCAGGCCAGCTCCCCTGAGTCCTCTGAGCCCGCTGGGGCGGGGGTAACATCCAGCGGAGGGAAGTCACGCCTCTCTCCCTGCCGTGGTTCAGCCTCCTGGGCCCGCACGGCTGGCGTCTTCACGGCCGCTCTCCTCGTCTCCAGAGTCCAGAGTCCCAGCCCCAGAGAGCAGGTACCTGGTCTCCTCTGCCGATTTGCACTGAGGCCGGACACACAGCATCTCTCCCCAGAACAGAGAGATTACGACAAGCCCAGGGAGGATTAGGGGGACGCCATCTGCAGAGAGAGTAATTAGCTTAGCGGGCTACACAGACTGTTCCTGGCCCTCTACCCCAGGGTACGCTCGTCAAGACAGTTAAATACAGGCTTGTAGGGGAGCCCGCCAAGCCTCTGGACTACCAGGGGCTCCCCTCGGCCCCAATTCCAGTTGTCTGCATGGACCACAAGCAGCCTGTGCTGGCAAAGGGCATGCACACCCACCCCACAGAAACACCAGGCCATACCCTTGAATAAAGCAGAAAAAGAAATATGATGCCATCACACGAGATAGGAATTAGGTACATTAAGTCCCCTATGCATGAACCTTCAAATGAGAGCTTTCAAAGCGCATCAGCGCCAGGCATGAGTGAGAGCGCAGGTTGCCCTGCATCTCATGTGGCTGATGACCCGTCAGCTCTACCACCTCCCACGTCCTCTCCTTCCTACAGTAACTCTTCTTGGCCATTCACCCGATGCCAGCCCCTGTAGGCCTTCTGTAAGTACTACCGAACTTTTCAGGGTACTGTACTGTAAGATTAAAAATGTTTTCTTTATTTTTTGTGTTTGTTTTTTAATATATCATTTGTGTGAAAAGTATCATAAACCTATGACAGTGGAGTACTACGTAGCCGACTGTGTTAATTGGGCACCTGGGCTAATGTTGTTGGGTTCTGTTGGCTGTTGCTTACTCACTCAGTTGTGTCCAACTCTTTTGCAACCCCTCAGATTGCAGCCCACCAAGCTCCTCTGTCCATGGGATTTTCCAAGCAAGAATACAGGCATGGGTTGGGGTTTCCCAGGTGGTTCAGTGGTAAATATTGTTGGATCTACAAACAAATTGGATTTACGAACATGCTTTTACAACAGAACTCATTCAGATGAGGGGACTTAACGTACACGGAGCCCTGAAAGAACCAGCTAACACATTAGCCCATCCATCAGCTGTTTTCTCTACCAACAGCAAGTAACCAGTTTCCCTTGGGAGGACTATTCTTACTGTTTTAGCAAAAATTGGTCATTTGGGTTTTATGTTGGCAGCAATTTGGGAGGAAACCTAGCATTCTCAAATATACTCTGAGGGCAGAAATTGATTCTTTCTTAAAATATCGTGTTTAGGTGGTCCAGGACTGCCTGCAGGCAGGGATAACCATGTGATCTGAAGCATGGCATTTTCCTCACTGGAAATCACTCAGGTTGATGAGCCATCTGTAGGAATGACCGAGCCTGAGAGTGCTGGGCCCCAAGCACAGTGCTCTCTGAGATCAGCTCTCCTGCATTGTCCACCCTTTTGTGGCATGAGCCCTCCACTTCCTCGCTGTCACTGTAGCCCCGCCCTCCTAGTATCCTCGAGGGTTCCCCCATGTTACCCCCCACCCCGTGCCCTCCGAGGGACCGACTGGTCTTCCACAAGGCTGCAGCCTCCAGACCACATTTCTCACTTTGGGGCAAATTCCCTGTCCCTTTGGGGAGTTCACCACCTATCCCGTCCAGACTTGTGCACTCTCTTCCTTAGTCCCCTTAGGCACATTTTATAAAAAAAAAAAGACAGAAAGAAAGAAAATCATTTATCTATTTATTTGGCTGTGCCAGGTCTTAGTTGTGGTATGAAGAATTTTTTTTTTATTTGTGGCATGTGGGGTCTAATCCCCTAACCAGGGATCAAACCCTGGCCCCCTGCATTGGGAGCGTGAAGTCTTAGCCCTGGACCACCAGGGAAGTCCCCTCTTGGGCACCTGTGATGGAGATTCTCCCTCCCGCTCCAGTCCTGCCACCATCCCATGAGACTGGGATGTGCGTGGCATCCAGCCCACAACCTGGCCTCATGTTCCCTTGACTCAATCCCCTGCATCTGCACCCACATCACCAGCTCACTGCCCAGGATTCGGCCCTCATTTCAGGCTCGACTCTGGAAGCCTCGACCTGTGGGGCGAATGTCGGCCTGGCCGTCCTGCTCCGGCTCTTCCCCTCCTGCCACCTCCTTTCTCTAGCCTTAGCCAACCACAGCCACCCTCCCTGATCCCATCACCCCTTCCTGGCTTGAGAACTCTCTGCACCCGCCTAGCGCCCTCGGGGCATGGCTTCAGCCACTCTGTTGGTCCACTCTTGCCCAAGACAGGAAGCATCTGCGGGTAAGTCCTGACTCCATTCCTTCAACAAATATGCATGGAGCGTCCGTCACTTGACAGACATTCCTTCAACAAATATGCATGGAGCGTCCGTCACTTGACAGACCCTGTTCTAGGCACGGGGTCTTCAGAACGAACAGAGCGAAGACCCTGCCGTCATGGAGGTTATGTTCTTGTGGGAGAAAGCAGAGTAAATCCATATGTGTCAGGTGGTTGTAAGTGCTGGAGAGGAAAATAAAGCAGGACCAGAGGCTAGAAGGGCTTCCCTGGTAGTTCAGCTGGTAAAAAATTCGCCTGCAATGGAGGAGACCCCAGTTCAATTCCTGGGTCAGGAAGATCCCCTGGGAAAGGGATCCCCACTCCAGTATTCATGGGCTTCCCTGGTGGCTCAGCTGGTAAAGAATCCACCTGCAGTGTGGGAGACCTGGGTCGATTCCTTGGTTGGAAAGATGCCCTGGAAGAGGGCACGGCAACCCACTCCAGTATTCTTGCCTGGAGAATCCCCATGGACAGAAGAGCCTGGAGGGCTACCGACCATGGCGTCCCAAAGAGTGGGACACAACAGTAATTAATCACAGCACAGTACGGAGGCTAGAGAGAGCAGGGGGGTGGGCCTTTTAAAGGTGGGGTCAAAGGGTGCATCTCTGGGGCTGTGACCTGTGGTGTTAAGGCCAAAGTGAAGTGAGCTGGCCAAACAGGCCCCTGGGAGATGAGCTGCCCCCCACCCGCAAGGACAGGGGCAAGAAAAATGCAAAAATACACGCTCCTAAGAAGGAGCATGACCGAGGGCTAGAGAGTCCAGCAGCGCAAATAAAGTAAAGGAGAGTGAGCGCAGACAGGATGGGAGAGGGAGGCAAGAGCCGAGCTAGGGCAGACTTTGGAGGCTGTGTCTGCATCTCACACTTTGAGCAGGCTGATGGCTCTTCTGTGCTCCATTCAGTCTTTGAGTGAATGATCCAAACTTAGAATCATATGGAAGTTTATTAACAGGCTGAGGTGTCTTAAAAATGACCTTTTTCACCTGTTCATCTGTCCATCCCTTCAGGGGTCCTCCCCCGGGAATCCAAGGGTCCCCAGCTGTTGAAGGGCTGCATACTCCCAAGGCTTAAATCTGCCTTCGGAGAAGTGTCCACTAGGGTAGACTCCTGTTTCATCAACACGATATGCCCTCCATGAGGCTCCTTTTCTATTAATGAGCAGACTTCCTACCCTCCCCAGCCCTGGAAAAGTCTCCCAAGACTGTCCCTTTCTCAGGGCCCTGCCAGGAAGTTGGACGTGCAGCTCACTTTGGTGACCAGGGGACGTATCCGGCAACCAAAACACCCCCACTTCCTGGTTCTGGCAAATCACTTTACTTCTGTGAACAAGAACGTTTCTCTGCCTGGTCCATCTTATGACCTGGCTTGACCCAACTAGAGCTCAGAAATCAGTCTCTATAAACTAAGAGAGACTGAATATAGTTACACGTAATTCTAAGCCCAAGTAACGGTGGCTTCACCAGGATGTGGGTGGTTTTTCCTCATCACAAAAATTCCTGAGGTCAGTGGTCAGTGGCTGGTGCAGCAGACCTCATCTGTATCACCAGGGGCCCCTGGATGGGATTCCCACCCATGTGCTTGCAACATGACCACAGGTGTTGTGAGACCCAGTTGCTGTTGTTGAATAGCTAAGTTGTGTCCAACTCTTGCGACCCCTTGAGACCCCTGCCAGGCTCCTCTGTCCATGGATTTATCCCAGTCAAGAATACTGGAGTGGATTGCCATTTCCTTCCACAAGGGATCTTCCAGACCTGGGGATCAAACCCACATCTCTTGCAGTGGTGAGTGATAAAGAATCCACCTGTTGATCAGGAGATGCAAGTTCTCTCTCTGGATCAGAAAGATCCTGTAGAGGAAGAAATGTCAACCCACTCCAGTATTCTTGCATGGGAAATCTCATGGACAGAGGAGACTAGTGAGCTACAGTCCAAAGGGTCACAAAGTCAGACACGACTGAGTGACTTAAAAACAATCAACAACAACATATGTGAATAGAAAGCTATGTATGTCATGTAAGTACCTTTACGGCAGTGTTATCAGTCAGGAGTCTTCAGAGACTCAAAACCAAGAAGATAGATAGATAATAGAGGGATAGGTAGGAGATAGATAGACAGATGGTAGGTATTTAATAGATTGATAGATGATTGATGGATAATTTGATAGATGACTGGCAGATTAAATGATAGCTAAATAGATAAATAGGTTTCCCTGGTGACTCAGCTGGTAAAGAATCCACATGCAACACAGGACCCAATGAGCCATGCCATGTAGGGCCACCCAAGATGGGCGGGTCATAGTGGAGAGTTCTGACAAAATGTGGTTCCTTGGAGAAAGGAATGGCAAACCACTTCAGTATTCTTGCCTTAAGAACCCCATGAGCAGTATGAAAAGGCAAAAAGATAGGATACTGAAAGAGGAACTCCCCAGGTAGGCAGGTGCCCAATATGCTACTAGAGAAGAGTGCAGAAATAACTCCAGAAAGAATGAAGAGATGGAGCCAAAGAGAAAACAACACCCAGTTGTGGATGTGACTGGTGATGCGAGTAAAGTCGGATGATGTAAAGAGCAATATTGCATAGGAACCTGGAGTGTTAGGTCCATGAATCAAGGTAAATTGGAAGTGGTCAAACCTGAGAAAAGAAGAGAAGCTAAAGACAAAAGAGAAAAGGAAAGATACACCCGTCTGAATGCAGAGTTCCAAAGAATAGCAAGAAGAGATAGAAAGCCTCCTAAGTGATCAACACAAAGAAATAGTGGAAAACAATAGAATGGGAAAGACTAGAGATCTCTTTAAGAAAATCAGAGATACCAAAGAAACATTTCATGCAAAGATGGGCACAATAAAGGACAGAAACGGTATGGACCTAACAGAAGCAGAAGATATTAAAAAGAGGTGGCAAGAATACACAGAAGAACTATGCAAAAAAGATCTTCATAACCCAAATAACCACAATGGTGTGATCACTCACCTAAGAGCCAGACACCCTGGAGTGCGAAGTCAAGTGGTCCTCAGGAAGCATTACTACAAACAAAGCTAGTGCAGGTGATGGAATTCCAGTTGAGCTATTTCAAATCCTAAAAGATGATGCTGTGAAAGTGCTGCACTCAATATGGTAGCAAATTTGGAAAACTCAGCAATGGCCACAGGACTGGAAAAGGTCAATTTTATTCCATTCCCAAAGAAAGGCAATGCCAAAGAATTTTCAAACTACCACACAATCAATTGCACTCATCTCATACGCTAGCAAAGTAATGTTCAAAATTCTCCAAGTGAGGCTTCAACAGTACATGACCCAAGAAATTCCAGATGTTCAAGATGGTTTTAGAAAAGGCAGACGAACTAGAAATCAAATTGCAACATCTGCTGGATCATAGAAAAAGCAAGAGAGTTCCAGAAAAACATCTACTTCTGCCTTATTGACTACTCTAAAGCCTTTGACTGTGTAGATCACAACAAACTGTGGAAAATTCTTCAAGAGACTGGAATACCAGACCACCTTATCTGACCCTGAGAAACCTGTACGCAGGTCAAGAAGCAACAGGTCAAGAACCGGACATGGAACAATGAACTGGTTCCAAATTGGGAAATGAGTACGTCAAGGCTGTATGTTGTCACCCTGCTTATTTAACTTATATGCAGAGTACATCATGCAAACTGCTGGGCTGAATGAGGCATAAACTGGAATCAAGATTTCCGGGAGAAATATCAATAACCTCAGATATGCAGATAACACCACCCTTATAGCAGAAAGTGGAGAGAAACTAAAGAGCCTCTTGATGAAAGTGAAAGAGGAGAGTGAAAAAGCTGGCTTAAAACTCAACATTCAAAAAATGAAGATGATAGCATCCAGTCCCATCACTTCATGGCTAATAGATGGGGAAACAAAGACAGATTTTATATTTTTCGGTTCCAAAATCACTGCAGATGGTGACTGCAGCCATGAAATTAAAAGACACTTGCAGATCTGGTTTCCTCAGTGTGTATGCCCAGAAGTGGTATTGCTGGGTCATATGGCAGTTCTATTTCCAGTTTTTTAAGAAATCTCCACACTGTTCAGATCTGAAAGAGACACGTGTACCCCAATGTTCATCACAGCACTGTTTATAATAGCCAGGACATGGAAGCAACCTAGATGCCCATCAGTAGATGAATGGATAAGGAAGCTGTGGTACATATACACCATGGAATATTACTCAGCCATTAAAAAGAATTTATTTGAATCAGTTCTAATGAGATGGATGAAACTGGAGCCCATTATACAGAGTGAAGTAAGCCAGAAAGATAAAGAACATTACAGCATACTAACACATATATATGGAATTTAGAAAGATGGTAACGATGGCCCTATATGCAAAACAGAAAAAGAGACACAGAAGTACAGAACAGACTTTTGAACTCTGTGGGAGAAGGTGAGGGTGGGATGTTTCAAAAGAACAGCATGTATATTATCTATGGTGAAACAGATCACCAGCCCAGGTGGGATGCATGAGTCAAGTGCTTGGGCCTGGTGCACTGGGAAGACCCAGAGGAGTCGGGTGGAGAGGGAGGTGGGAGGGGGGATCGGGATGGGGAATACGTGTAACTCCATGGCTGATTCATATCAATGTATGACAAAACCCACTGGAAAAAAAAAAAAAATTAAAAAAAAAAAAGACACTTGCTCCTTGGAAGAAAAGCTATGACCAACCTAGACATCATATTGTAAAGCAGAAACATTACTTTGCTAACAAAGGTCCATCTAGTCAAAGCAATGGCTTTTCCAGTAGTCACATATGGATGTGAGAGCTGGACCGTAAAGAAAGCTGAGCGCCAAAGAATTGATGATTTTGAACTATGGTGTTGGAGAAGACTCTTGAGAGTCCCCTGGACTGCAAGGAGATCAAACCAGTCAGTTCTAAAGGAAATCAGTCCTGAATATTCACTGAAAGACTGATACTGAAGCTGAAACTCCAATACTTTGGTCACCTGATGCGAAGAACTGACCCCTTGCTAAAGACCCTGATGCTGGGAACGATTGAAGGCAGGAAGAGAAGGAGGCAACAGAGGATGAGATGATAGGATAGCATCACCGGCTCAATGGACATGAGTTTGAGTAAACTCTGGGAGTTGGTGATGGACACGGAAGCCTGGCATGCTGCAGTCCATGGAGTCGCAAAGACATGACTGAGTGACTGAACTGAACTGAACTGAGCATGTACTCTTGTATATGTCTTGCATCCAAACTCATGTCTTAGTAGAGGTTCACTTCTGATGATGAAGATGATAAAAATGATGTTGATGAGAATCAATGTTATGGAGAATGGAAGTTCCTCAAAAAAATTAAGAGATAGAACTACTGTATGATCCAGCAATCCCACTTCTGGGTCTGTACCCAGAGGAAATGAAAATAGGATTTTGAAGAGGTATCTGTACCCCTATGTTCACTGCAGCATTTCTCACAACTGCCAAGATACAGAAACAAACTAAGTGTCCATCAGTGATACATATACACAATGAAATATTATTCAGCCATTAAGAAGAAGAAAATCCTGCCATTTATGACTACACAGACAGAACTTACAGGCATTATGCTAAATGAGAAGACAAACAGAGAAAGACAAACACTCCATGGTATCTACTTACATGTGGAATCTAAAAAAAAAGTCAAATCATAGAAACAATAGAAAGTGTTACCAGGGACTGGGCAGTGGGGGAGATAGGGAGAGGTTGGTAAAAGGGTACAGACTTTAAGCTGTGTGATGAGTAAGTTCTGAGAGTCAAACGGTGACGGTAAAATAAAAAATAAAAAAATAAAACCAAGGTTGATGAAGCTGATAAAGGATAAAAAGAAACAATAATGGCCAAATCTGCCCTGAATCATTCAAGGATAGTCAAAAATCTCTTGGTGGTGATTATGTATATTGTAGACTGAAGCAAGCAGTTCAGTCAGTTCTACTTGAGCATTAACTAGAGTCTATGAAGCCTGAATGTTCTGAACTTATCTAGAAGACTCTTGAAGTCTGCAGTAGCATTTAGCATGGCCAACTGTGGTTTTCTTTTTTGGGGCTACACTGTATATGGATCTCGGTTCCCCTACCAGGGATCCAACGAGCGCCCTCTGCAGTAGAAGCACAGAGTCCTAACCACTGGACGACAATTGTTAAGACCAAGGTTCCAGCACTAGTTTTTGATCTTGTGCAAGATACACAATCGCTCTAGGATTCGGTCTCCTTGTCTGTCAAATGGGAATGATAATCATTACATCGATCTCATGGAATTGTTGTGAGGATTAAAAGAAAAAATGCATTTAAAACTCCCGGAATATAACATCCATTATTTACTAACTAAAAACACTCTTTAGCATTGTTTGGTAATTCTATGAGATTTTTGTTTTGTTTCTATGACTAAACAGGCCTTTAGGATAAGTAAGCTGAAATATATATATTCATTCCACAAATGGTAAATTAAAAAGATACCTTAAAGGTTAATAAGCTCAAAGCCAGACTATGTTACTTTTGTATGAATCTCAAGCAAGATTCAAGGATGTCCATTTTAATAAAAGAACCCTGAAACTGTTAGTTGCTCAATCCTGTCCACTTCTTTGTTACTCCATGGACTGTAACCCGCCAGGTTCTTCTGTCCATGGGATTCTCCAGGCAAGAATACTGGAGTGGGTTGCTATGACCTTCTCCAGGGGATCTTCCTGATTCAGGGACTGAACTCGAGTCTCCCGTATTGCAGGCAGTTTCTTTACCATTTGAGCCACAGGGGAAGCCTCCTGGATGTGGGGAAAATGAGTCAAATGCCTAGGTAGACTCTGTCCATAACCTGTTTTCATTCTATTGGTATCACTTTATGGTGCTTCCAATTATTCTTACCAAAAATTTACTGAGTGCCAGCCACCATCCAGGCTGTCCACTAGGACTCAGGGACCCAGGGGTGAAGAAGATATTGTCCACACCCTCAAGGAAAAAGTAGGCTGGGCGGGGAGGCATCCATCCAATAGAAAGGTGAAATGTCACATCATAGGGTCATGATAAAGATAGCCACTTTATCTTTAACCTGGTGGTTCAGTGGCTAAGACTGCACACTCCCAATGCCAGGGGCCTGGCTTCAATCCCCGGTCAGGGAACTAGATCCCACAAGTTGCATCTAAGAGTGACAGGCCACAGCTAAGACCCAGTGTAGCCAAATAGAGAAATATATTCTTTTAAAGGTGAAATGCCACATCATAGGGGCTTGATAAAGACAGTCACAGGCATTCAACATACAGTGGAGCATACCATGGCATGTTAAGTGGTAAGTAAAAGTCATCAATAAGAGGAAATGCCCTCGTGTCTCACAACCTAGAGGAAACAGGCATCAAAACAAATCATCAAAAGGGTTAAGTGAACACTTAGAAAGTGTGAAGTGCTGCCGATGATGCATTCAGGGCTATGGACCCTGTCACACGGACCCGGAAAGGTTTTCCTGGGAAAGAGATGATTAAGCTGAGACACGAGGCGCTAGAAGGATGAGGGCAGAGAGAGGTTAGAAGAGCTTCCAGGAGGAGAAGCAGTACATGGAAAGTTCTGGAAGGGGGAGAGGATGGGGCTGGAGAAGAAGGAATGGTCCAGATCACAGAGGGCCTTGTAAGCCCCATGTAGTCTTCTCCACGAACAACCGTGGAAGGTTTTAAAGCAAGAAATTGACGTAGTCCATTTTTTTTCCTCTGATGTAAACATTTAATTATATTTTGAAATTGTGTATCAGTAAAAGTAATAAAGAATAGAATTTTTAAAGCATGTTCAGTGTGACCTTATTTTAAATTTTTAAAAAATGTTTAGTTTTTATTAAGTTATTTCATATTATCTATCAATTATCTTTCCATACATCTATATAATCATAGACAATTGCCTGAATATTTATGACGTAGTTAATTTTTAAGTGCATGTGTGTCTGTGTGTGCAGAGAGAGGGAACAATATAACTCATATAAAATAATCAGAGATCCTAAGTGAGTTGCCCACAAGGTCGAGGAAGGTGGAGTCACATGGCCCAAGGGGATGATGGCTCTGTGTGGTTGGGACCTTTGGGAGCTCTCATGTCTGGCCAGGACCCCCTCTCACCCCCCAAAGAGCCAAGGGGACCGGGAAGGTACCAGTGGGGGTGGCCCCAGGACCCGAGGGCTCAAACACCAACTCCCCACAGCATCCCAAGCTTTCCCCAGGCGGCTCCTGGGCGCGGAGTCAGGGCTTACAGGCAGGGAGGCAGGGGGGAGCGGGGAGCAGGACTCGACCTGCGGGGTACCAGCTGGGTTTCCAGGAGAGAGCAAGGCAAGGCTAACCAGGAAGGAGACTGGGTCCCCACGGATCTCCACGTGTGGGGTGTTTGGGCGCTGCACAGGGACACCCCTACAGAGCTGTTTTCTGTACCCAAGACAGAACTGAGCTGCACTAAACCAGAAGTCACAATTCCACTGGCCAGTGCAGAAGTGGGTAGAAACCGGATCCTGGCGGGACGAGGAGTCGGTGAGGATGGCATATGGAAGTCAACTTCTCCACGGAGAAAAATCCCCGACTGCGGAAGGAAGGAGAAAAGTCGGGCTTGGGTTAGAAAGATGTAGCACCTGAGGGGGCATATGTATGTGTATAGGAAAGCCTGAGAAGGCTCACTGCCTGAAGGAGAACAACTTTCAAGGAGTAGGGCTAGAAACAAGAAAGGGCTCCAGGTCGCTGAGCAGGGGTGGGAGGCTGAGACCCAGAGCCCGCAGGAGAGGAGGGACCAGAGGAGGGGAGCTGGGAGAGCCACATCCACGTGGGTCCTCATGACCTCACAAAGCAGGCATCCTCAGCCCAGCGTTCCTGAAGCTCCAAGGCAGTCCTGGCTAGGCCTCCTAGCAACCGGATGCAGGGCATGGCACTCCTAACACCCCAGGGAGTGAAAAAAGTCTTCCAATTTCAGGTGAAGAGAACACATGACTTTTAAAAGAACGAGTGCTCCGATTGGCCTAAGAGGGAGGTTTGTCCTCCCAGGGACACCTGGACAGTTCTCCTGTCCCTGAGTGTCAGCTCAGAGGCCCGAGACAGGCGGGTGGGTGCCCAAGGAATGCCAGGCCAAAGTTGGTCCAGTCTTTGGAGCGGGGGGCTATCTTCCAGGCCGGCGGTGACAGCCTCTGATGCAGCAGAGCCCACGTGGAAGGACAGAGGGGGTGGGCGTGGAGGTGCTGTGCCCGTCTACACTCCAGGGGGGCCCTGGGGGGCCCCTGCGGCCAGTCACAGGGGTGCCACCTTCATCAGAGCCCTCGGGCCCTGTGAGCCCGTCAGGATTGTAGGCCAATGTGTGGAGGGAATATGTGTGTGGTTGTGGGTGTGGTGGGATCCGGGGGGTCTCTGGCCTTAGGGCAGAGAAGGGGGCAGATTTCGATGGTTGCTCAGAATCATTTCTGAGGCCAAAATGCATGAGCAGTGTGAACACCTGTGGACTGAGGAGGATCTAACCGACAGGGCCCAGGCCTCCAGTCTGTCCTGCTGTAGAACTTAGGCAAGACCACCCCGGGCCAGCGGTGTGCACAGGTCAGCCTCCGACCAGCAGTCTCAACCTGACAGGGAGGCAGCAGGCAAGGTGCCCCCAGCTGAGGCTTCCTTCCCTGGCCCAGGACAGGTGCTTTCATCATCTTTCCTGGATTTTCTAGCCAGCTGTCCTTTCAGATGCTGACCTAGGGAGTCTACAAGGGCTGTGGGGGAAGACAGAGGATCCCCAGGGGCTGAGACGAGGCTCTGGGCCTCCCTCAAGCACGTCTGCCATCAGTTCCCCACTCCCCTCGTCCCAGGGGAGCAACACTCCTGTGTTCAGTGAATTCCCATTCATGCCACACCTTCTCTTACCCCCTCCTTGAAAGGGACTTGATTCTCCTACATGTGTTGGTGATCTCTAGGAAGCTTTCTAGAAAGGCCAAGTGAACTCTCAAGTAAAATGAATTCTAACCTAAAGAAAGGAATAAAAGTTACCTTAACCAGTCTTAATTCCCTAGCTTCACCAAGAAAGATGCGTTCCTTCTGCTAAAGCATTGCTTCATCAAGCTTCTTCTTGGCTAGTAATTTACACTTTAGTATGAATTTCATGGTCATATCACTATCTCTGGAGCAGTCTCAGAGGGAAGTCAAATTTTGTTTGAGGGAAGAGGAAGCACGGATCATACTAATTCAGGACTTGAGGGCTGCTGACAGGGTAGAAACCTGGAGCTGCAGCAGCTAGGATGAAAACTCCTAGGGGAAGGAGCAGGGCTAGAAAGGTGAGGGAAAGCTGTCCAGAAATGAAAGACAAATTCTGCCCAAGTGTACCCCTAGTCCTGGTCACTCTTCAGGATCCTGGGGGCCCAGCATGGGCTCCCAGTGATGATGATGTCCCGATTCCTCAGTCTCACCCTCCACCCCTCATATCACACCCTGCAGAAACCAGAAGGTCGGGAGCACCTACGGAGACTGCTGAACTGGGAAGAGTTTGACGAGCTCAGAGACTCCCGCAGAAGCATCCTTCTGGACACCCTCTATGAAAGCATCATCTTTGCTGTGGGCAAAGGCTTCCCATGGGGGGAGGTGGCCCAGGTGGTCAAGTTCACGGAAGAGCTGCTCAAGGAAACCAAAGGTACAGGGCGGGGCAGAGTCAGTGAGGCCTGGGGAGGGCTCACAGCCCTAGGGGCCCTCCAGAGAGCCTGGAGCCACTTGCTTTCTTTCCCTGGGATTTAGCCTCTTCATATGGCCCAAACAGGGCCCTGTCCAGACTTTCTGGAAAGTGGAACAAACAGCAGGTCCTTGCTGAGTCTTGTTCCTGATCACCCTGGTGGGAACTCTTGTACCACACCAAGCTATTCACAAAGCAACCAGGGGTGTTTGTTTTCTCAGCCAGTCATTCACACTTTAGTATGAACTACATCAGTTTTCCCTGGAAACTCAATGGTAAAGAATACTCCTGCCAGTGCAAGAGACATGTGAGACACTGATTCGATCCTTGAGTTGGGAAGACCCCTGGAGAAGGAAGTTTCAAGCCAGTCCAGTATTCTTGCCTGGGAAATCCCATGGACAGAGGAGCCTGGTGGGCTACAGACCATGAGGTTGCAAAGAGTCAGTTACAGCTTAGCAAATAAACAACAATGAACTTCATCACTAAACCTATACCTCTGGGGCAGCTAGTTGAGAGTAGGGTCCAAGAGAAGTCAATTTTTGTTTTAGAAAAGAGAGAAGAAATAATAATAATTCAGAATTTTTATTTTGATCCTGCTTAACTTAAATATGTCACTGTTCTGCTTAAAATCCTTCATTGAATTTCCATTGTACTCCTGAGAGACTGCAAATTGTTCCCAGTGTCTGTTTTGGCTCTGCTGACTGTCTTGGAGGGATCCTCTACAGATGTCAGCTTGCTGGCAGGGGTGGGGGAACCAGAGTCAGGTTATGGAAGAACAACTCTCCCACCACTACCCTGTGTTGGGCTGCAGGTGAATAGGGTAAGCATCTCTTGCTGTGATCCACAGCACGAGGGGGTGTGGCCACATCTTCCCACTCCTTGTCTGAGATGCAGATTCTTTCATTAAGCAGATACATGGAGCATCCCCTCCATGATTACCATTGTAGTAATACTCAACCAAGAATCATCAGTAGGTGCTAAAATCAGTGGCTGAGTGCTTGATGGGAAATGGGATATTTACACACCTCCTCAGAGTCTCCCCACAACGTCATTACTGATGGTAAAGGGGAAAAGAATATGTTTATGGTGAGGGAACCTGGTGGAAACCTCCTTAATCAATGCTCCATCAGCAAGAGGACACAGATTATCGTGCCACCCAATGGGATGCAAAAGAAACAGCCAGCATCCTTCTGTGATGGTTCTAGCAGAGTCTCAGAGCCTGACATCATTGAAAAAAACTTCCAATCAGGGCACTACACAAAATCCCTCTCCTGTAAGCTTCAAAGCACAAAGGTCATGAGAACCCAGGAAAGACAGAGGAACGGCTCCAAACTGAAAGACACTGAGGCAACGTGTCCGCTAAACATGACAGGTGGACCCGAATTGGGTCCTTTTGCTGTAAAGAATGTCACTGGGATAACTGGAGAACCTTGGGTCAGGTCTGGGTATTGGACACGAGTGTTGTGTTGAGGGTGATCTCTGGACTCTGGTGGTTGTGATTGTGAATGTCCTTGTGTAGGAAATGCACACAAAAAGATCCTGGTTGATGGGGCATTAAGTGGATCACTTCTTCTTTAAGTAGTTCAGGACATTTTTCTTTGTACTGTTTTTTTCTAGCTTTATTGAGATATAATTGAAATACAATATTGTATAAGTTTAATGTAAGCAACATGGTTTGATATATGTATATATTGTGAAATAATTAGCATGATAAGTTTAATGAACACCACCTCACCTGGTTTTTTTCTTGGGATGATAACTTTTAAGGTCTACTCTCTTGGCAACTTTCAAACACACAATATGATATTGTTAATTATAGTCATCATGTTTTACATTATATCCTCAGGTCTTAATTATCTTATAACTGGAAGTTTGTACCTTTGGCCACCTTCACCTATTTCACCCATGCACCAACCCATGGCTTCTGGCAACCCCCTATCTTTACTATTTCCATGGTGAAGTTCAGAGTTTTTTTGATTCCACATGTAAGTGAAATCATACTGTATTTGTCTTTCTCTGACTTTTCTCACTTGACACATAATGACCTCAAAGTTCATCATGTTGTTACAAATGCTAAGATTTCCTTCTTTTATGGCTGAATAATATTCCTTTATGTATGTGTGTGCATGTATACACATGTATGCATGTATGTATACATACCCACATATATAGAGTATATTCACATTTTCTTTATCCACTTGTCTGTCATTTGATTCATGGGTTATTTCTGTATCTTGGTTATTGTGAATAATGCTGCAGTGAATATGTGGTAGTGTTAGTCACTCAATCATGTCCAACTCCTTGCTCCCCATGGGCTATAGCCCACCAGGTGATTCTGCAGAATTTCCCAGGCAAGAATACTGGAATGGGTAGTCATTTCCTTCTCCAGGGGATCTTCCTGATCCAGGAATCGAACCCAGGTCTCCTGCATCACAGGCAGATTATTTATCATCTGAGCCACCAGGGAAGCCCACACCAAACATGGGGGTCAGACATCTCCTCGAGAGTGATTTCATTTCCTTTGAATGTACACCCAGAAATGGGACCACCGTATCATGTGGTAACTTTATTTGTAATTTGTTGAGGAATAGAATCAAGGGATTAGATTTGATAGACAGAGTGCCTGAAGAACTATGGACAGAGGTTCGTGACATTGTATAGGAGACAGGGATCAAGACCATCCCCAAGAAAAAGAAATGCAAAAAAGCAAAACGGCTGTCTGAGGAGGCCTTACAAATAGCTGTGAAGAGAAGGGAAGCAAAAAGCAAAGGAGAAAAGGAAAGATATACCCATTTGAATGCAGAGTTCCAAAGAATAGCAAGGAGAGATAAGAAAGCCTTCCTCAGTGATCGGTGCAATGAAATAGAGGAAAACCATAGAATGGGAAAGACTGGAGATCTCTTCAAGAAAATTAGAGATACCAAGGGAACATTTCATGCAAAGATGGGCACAATAAAGGAGAGAAATGGTATAGACCTAACAAAAGCAGAAGATATTAAAAAGAGGTGGCAAGAATACACAGAAGAACTGTACAGAAAAGATCTTCATGATCCAGATAATCATGATGGTGTGATCATTCACCTAGAGCCAGACATCCTGGAATGGGAAGTCAAGTGGGCCTTAGGAAGCATCACTACGAACAAAGCTAGTGAAGGTGATAGAATTCCAGTTGAGCTATTTCAGATCCTGAAAGATGATGCTGTGAAAGTGCTGCACTCAATATGCCAGCAAATTTGGAAAACCCCAAAGTGGCCACAGGACTGGAAAAGGTCAGTCTTTGTTCAATCCCAAAGAAAGGCAATGCCAAAGAATGCTCAAACTCCTGCACAATTGCACTCATCTCACATACTAACAAAGTAATGCTCAAAATTCTCCAAGCCAGGCTTCAACAGTATGTGTACCGTGTACTTCCAGATGTTCAAGCTGGATTTAGAAAAGGCAGACGAACCAGAGATCAAATTGCCAACATTCGCTGGATCATTGAAAAAGCAAGAGAGTTTCAGAAAAACATCTACTTCTGCTTTATTGAGTATGCCAAAGCCTTTGACAGTATGGATCACAACAAACTGTGGGAAATTCTTCAAGAGATGGGGATACCAGACCACCTGACCTGCCTCCTGAGAGATCTGTATGCAGGTCAAGAAGCAACAGTTAGAACTGGACATGGAGCAACAAACTGGTTCCAAATCAGGAAAGGAATAAGTCAAGGCTGTATATTGTCACCCTGCTTATTTAACTTATATGCAGAGTACATCATGTGAAATGCTGAGCTGGATGAAGTACATGCTGGAATCAAGATTGCCGGGAGAAATATCAATAACCTCAGATATGCAGATGACATCACCCTTATGGCAAAAAGTGAAGAGGAACTAAAAAGCCTCTTGATATAAGTGAAAGAGGAGAGTGAAAAAGTTGGCTTAAAACTCAACATTCAGAAAATTAAGATCATGGCATCTGGTCCTCTCATTTCATGGCAAATAGATGGAGAAACAGTTGAAACAGTGACAGATGTATTTTTGGGGGGCTCCAAAATCACTGCAGATTGTGATTGCAGCCATGAAATTGAAAGACACTTGCTCCTTGAAAGAAAAGTCATGACCAACCTAGACAGCATATTAAAAAGCAGAGACATTACTTTGCCAACAAAGGTCCATCTTGTCAAAGCTATGGTTTTTCCAGTAGTCATGTATGGATGTGAGAGTTGGACTATAAAGAAAGCTGAGTGCCAAAAAATTGATGCTTTTGAGCTGTGGTGTTGGAAAAGACTCCTGAGAGTCCCTTGGACTGCAGGGAGATCCAACCAGTCCATCCTAAAGGAAATCAGTCCTGAATATTCATTGGAAGGACTGATGCTGAAGTTGAAACTCCAATACTTTGGCCACCTGATGTGAAGAACTGACTCATTTGAAAAGACCCTGATGCTGGAAAGATTGAAGGCGGGAGGAGAAGGGGACGACAGGGATGAGATGGTTGGATGGCATCACCGACTCAGTAGACATGAGTTTGAGTAAACTCCGGGAGTTGGTGATGGACAGGGAGGCCTGGTGTGCTGTGGTCCATGGGGTCGCAAAGAGTCAGACACGACTGAGCGACTGAACTGACTGACTGAGGAACCGCTACACTATTTTCCGTAGTGACTGCACCAATTTACAGTCCCACCAAAATTGCACAAGTGTGCCCTTTTGTCTGCATCCTCTCCAGGACTTGTTATTTCTAGTCTTTTTGATGATAAACATACTGAAAGGTGTGAAGTGAGATCTCACTGTGGTTTCGATTTGCATTTCCTTACGGTAGTCATGCTGAACATCTTTTCATGTACCCGTTGGCCACCTGTATGTCCTCTTCGGGAAAAAGTATATTCAAGTACATTCCCCATTTTTACTTGGGTTATTTGAATGTTTATTATTGAGTTGTATGATTTCTCAATATATTTTGGGTACTAACCTTTGCCAGACATATGACTGGCAAATATTTTTTTCCCATTCTGTAGGTTGCTTTTATTTATTTAAATATTTATTGTGATGATGATATTGGCTTTTTTTGGGGGGGGAGGGGGGGGCAGATCTTAGTTCCTCAGCCAGGAATCAAACCCATGCCCCCTGCATTGAAAGCACAGAGTCTTAACCACTGGACTACCAGGGAAGTCTCTTTAGGTGGCCTTTTTTATTTTGTTGATCATTTCTTTTACCGTGCAGAAGCTTTCAGTTTGATGTCGTCCCCTTTGTTGGTTTCTGCTCTTGTTGCCTTTACTTTTGGTGTCGTACCCCAAAAATTATTTGCTAAGATTAAAGTCAAGGAGCTTTCACCTGTTTTCTTCTAGGAGTTTTATGATTTCAGGTTGTACTATTTTTTAATAGACTTTCTTTTTTAGAGTAGTTTTATGTTCCCAGTAAAATAGAGCAGAAGGTACAGAGATTCCCCATGGAAACCATGCCTTCCCCCAACCCACACTCACAGTATTTCCCATTATCAACATCCCCCTCCAGAGAGGGTACACGTGTTCTAACTGATGAGCCGACACTGATACGTGATTATCACTTCAAGTTCATAGTTTACATTAAGGTTCGCACCTGGTGTTATGCGTTCTTGGCTTTTGACAAATGTGTCGTGGCATGCATCCATCATTACAGCATCATACAGAATGTTTTCACTACCCTAGGAATTCGCCAAGTCCAATCTAATCATCCTTCCCTCCCCCTCAACTGGTAGAAAGTAGATGTTTCCACTGCCTCTGTAGTTTTGCCTTTTGTCACATAGTTGGAATCCTACGGTCTGTAGCCTTTTCGGATTGACTACTTTCACAAGTAATATGCGTTTTAGTTTCCTCCATGTCTTTACATGGAGGAGTTCATTTAAGGACTGAATAATATTCCATTGTTTGGATGTATCACAGCTGATACATCCATTCACCTACTGAAGGGTGTCTTGTACCTCAGCATCCAGCCTAAACCAGTTTTCACGGCCTCCTTGTCCGCCACCTTTCTAACCTATCTCCATCTCTCAACCTGTCCACTGCTTTCACATCATGCATCCGTTCACCAAACCGCACCATGATTCTTTTCAGGCACAAGTAAAATCCCATCACTCCTCTACTCCAAGCAATTAAGAGTTCCTATTGTATATCTTACACGCACTTGCATCAGCCCTCTCTTTTTATTTCTGGGGCTGTCAGGTGGGCACCTTTCCATGTCTGTCCTCCCAGCCAGCATTCCAACCCAGTGATCACAGCCCAAAGGCTGAAGCAAGACTTGCAGTCCTCAGGGGCTGGTTTCAGGGATCCTTAGGAAATTTCATCACACCCCAGACAACCCCCCGTCCTTTGGAGCCTTCCTGGCATCCCTCTGGATCCCACTCCCCGCTGCTCACAGCGATGCCTGGGTACCAGGTTCAGCCTTGTGGTTTGAGCTCTGCCGTGGCTCATGGCCAGAACAAACACTGATGAACAGGAGAAGAATGTCAGCCTCAAGCAGGTGGGAACTCGGGCTCTTTCAAGTTTCCATCAGAGCCTTCCACAGGCTGAGCCCTTGAAAAACAGTCGACGATGATGCAAACCCAACTTCAAACCAAGGAGATTAGATCGCTCTGGCGCTTTCAGTATTTCTGGCTATTGCATACCTTGCCAATACACGGTCTATCTATGTCTCTAGACTCTTAAACCTCAGAGTTACTAGGAGACTTGGTGATCAGAAAACTCAATTCCCTCTACTAAAGGAACTCCCTCTCAACAAGCCAGCAAGGCTTTCCTAGCTTCTGATGGCACTGTAAGCAACAGGGAGCTCCCTCCTTCTGAGGAAGGTCATTCCTTTTTACAGTCACTCTCGTTATTAGAAATTCCTCCTCATATTTAGCTACACCCTCCTCTGGCACCTTCTATTAATACTCACACGCCCAAAGTCTATCCTCTAGATAGAGCAGTGAGTGGGCCCTGAAAATACTTAATGGGCTTCATATACTCTGATCGTCATGTCTTCACATGTCGACTGGACACCCCCAAGTGCATTTTATCATTCTTACCACGATGTCATTTCCATAGACCCCTCTACCCCACGGGCATCCCTGGTAGCTCAGATGGTAAAGAATTTTCCTGCAATACAGGAGACCTGGGTTTGATCCGTGGGTCAGGAAGATTCCCTGGAGAAGGGAATGGCTACCCACTCTAGTATTCTTACCTGGAGAATTCCATGGACAGAGGAGCCTGGTGGACTATAGTCCATGGGGTCACAAAGAGCTGGACAGGCCTGAGTGACTAACACCTTCACTTTCCTTCCTCCACCCCACCTCTTTATCCTGTCCCCTCTCTTGCTGCCCTTCTCTGAGCATCCTTGTGTTTGTCAATGTCATTCTCAAAATATGGCATCCAGATCCCAACATGATACAACCTGCAATTTGATCAATGCGGTGATAAGGGATTTTATCGTCACCCTTATCCTGGTGGTGATGCTCCTGTTTCTATAGCTTATGGACACATTTAGTTTATCAGCATCAATGTCACGGTCATATTGGGTAGGCAGTGCACCACTCATGGTCGTCTTCCCTATCTTGCCCTTGTACTTGGCGATGTGGAATACACATGCAGGACTTTACAAATCATCCCCACTGATTCCATTTGTCACTGTTGATCCGTCTTTCCTCCTCCTGGCAGCTTTTAAATCTTGATCCTGGGACATCCAGCTTTCAAGATCTTCCTCTTACTTTTAAATCCGCTCCAAATTTGTGAAACTTGATTGTTACAAATATCAAGTAGGAGCAAGCTCTTGGGAGGGCTCCCAGTACTTGAAATTGGACTCGCTGAAGCTAGCTATAAGTCATCTGGAGGCTCCGAGCCCAGACGGAAGACTCAAACCCTAATTCTGTCCCTTGTAGGATGTGTGGTCCTGGGCAGCCACACCACCACTGAGCCTCTGATTACACATCAAAAGGAAATTTTAAAAAAGAGCACCCGATTTGTAGGATTGAGGTTATGAAGATGAAGCCCACAGCATGGCTCTTGATGCATGGAGGGGCTCAGTGAGAACTGGCTCTTATTTTCAGGAGGGACCACAGGGACAAAGACCCAGAGACTCAAGGTGGGTGATGTGATTCTGAGATGGCCAGATCAAGCGTGGCCAGGCATGCTTCATGCGGAACCTGCTTCTCATCAACCTCCAAACACACTGAAGTCATCAGCCCTTTCTCAGGAGGAGCAGACATGGCCCCGGGACCCTTTCTCCTCAGATGCATCAGAGAAAAGGGGACAGGACAGTGGGCAGAGGACCTAGAGGTAAAGCAAACGGCAGACTCACTCCCGAAGTGAGTGCAAGGAAGGAGGCAGAAAAGACGGTCCCGGGAAACTGACCCGCCAAGAGGGCCGACTCTGGCTGGCTCCGGGCTTGGAGGGTGCAGACAGTGGGGTGCAGCAGGGAACCTCATGGGTGGGAGCCACCCTAGAACTCCACCTCCTGAGCTGGGCCCATGCACTCGAGCCCTGCCGTGGCGCCAACTAGATGATACCTGCCAGGCCAGCCCAGACATCACGCTATGTCCATATTACCTCCCAGAACCACATCCCCAGGACACTCAAGGGCATGAACAAGCGCCTCAATCCTCTGAGGCAGGGGGTGCCTTCCTCCCCAGGGCACTCCTTCTCACTCTGCATCAGCTCCAGGCCCAGGCTGAGCCGGGCCAAAGGCCACACAGCAGAACCAGGAGGCACCGAACTCTGCAGTCTGTAGACCTGGGTTCAAGTCCATCTCCAGCATGTATTACTGTGCAACCTTGAAAACATCACTTTCTCTGGACCTGCAGTTCCTAATCTCTAAAATGAGGGCCATAAGAGTTCCAACTCACAGTGGGGTTGGAAAAATTAAAGACACAGGCCTGCAGAGGATGATGGAGTGACAGAGAGGAAGTACTTGGCAAAGGTCAGACCCCCAACCAGGCGTGGAGGTGAAGCGGGTCACACAGCAGAGACTGGTGGTCCGGGACCAGAGGTTGCTGCACGCTTTCCCCTCTCCCCACCCCTGAGAGTAGGGGGCTCACTGTCTGGCCCATTTCTTGTCTCATCCTTCCTCGCAGGCAGGGTTGCAGCTGGGTTCAAGTCAGGGGCTGGGGGAAGGGAGGTCCAGACTGACCTGTGAGGCAGCTGCCCTGCCCATGGCACGCAGGCGAGGAGACCGCAGTGCTCACCACTCGTTCCCCTTGTTAGGGGACCCAGGCCGTGAGGGGCAGGCAGGTCAGATTCCAAATGAGCTGTGGTCCTTCTCACCTCCGGCCTCATCTCATCTCCTGCCTGGCTCCCGCCCCCAGGCCTGGCCCACCCTTCACAGGTTGTGGGGTGTGAGATGCCAACAGCCAGGGTTCCCACTGGCTATCAGCTCACCTTCAAGCTTCTGTTTCGGCTAAAGTCCACATGGGGCTGTCACTCTTCTTGGAAGGGAGCTTCTCTTAGGGTGATTTTTTTGTTTGTTTTTGTTTAGTTAATCCGGGACCGTGGTGGTTGAGTTCTGTTTGCAGACAAGGTAACAAAGTTGGCCGGCAGCCTCTAAGGAGAGTCATGTTTGCACAGCAGTGATTCAGAGCTCCGCCAGGCTGGCCGCCAGTTCAGCTTATCTCCGGGCCCAATCGGGCCCCAGAACCGAGAGGGAAAGGGTGGCCCTTTATTCAAAAGCAGAAGCTGATTCCGCTCCAGCAAACGGCTCACCGGCATGTTCGAGTCTCAGCTCCAAGCCAGAAGAAAGAGTCCTTGTGTTGGCCCCTCCTCTACCAGGCTCTGGGAAGCCCCGGGGCAGATCCTATCCTGCCGCGTCCTTGGGGCCCAGGGTGAAGTCACCACTCTCCGCGCAGAGGGACAGAAGCCTGCCAGCTCCGGCCCGGTGGGAGGAAACCACAGGAAGTGGCAGATTTTGCACACCCTGCCTCAGCTCTGGGAGAGGAGGGGAGAGAAATTGGGGCAGTTGGGGACCTCAGGGAGCTGCAGAAATGCAGAGTGCCGGGGAGACCCCAAGCTTCCTATCTCCAGCGGGCCCATAGCAGCAGGAGAGGGGGAGCAGGGGGCAGCCTCCTGACTCAGGCTTTGCTCAGCGGGGAACTGAGGGCTGGAGGCACACAAACCAGCTCAGATGCTCACCTGGGACCTGGGAACACCTGCCCACGGTCCCTGGAGCCACTCTGCAGTTTCCGCCTCTTGTCATCATCAACATCTGGTGGACACTGGCCTCCTCTGGGGCTCCGTCTGCACCTCTGGGCTGGGGAAGACCCCTTTCCTGCTGACCTGGCCCCCAAATCATGAGCCTGGGAGGAAGTGGGCCTTGATGACCAGTCAGCGGAGGCAAGAGGCGGCCAGGCGAGGGTCCAGTGAACTGTGTCACGGCCCTGGCATCTGTGGTCCCACCCACGGCCACTCCTGACTCTCCAGGAAATGTCATCCAGGCAGCTGTAGGGTGGAAGGGGACTGGCAGGAGCCAATGACTCCCCCAAGCTCCTTGCATGAATGCTCCCTCCCAGCACACTCGCAGCCATGCCCAGGGACCACCCCGCCAGCCCCTGAGCATCCGCCGACATGGGGGAGCCTCCACTGACTCAGGACCAGTGCCGCAGAAAGCAGGTGCCCTTCTGCCTTCCTGAGAGCCTGTCTGTCTCGCGGCACCTGGGCAGCTCAAACAGAACACCCCTCGGACTAAACCCTTGGAGACAACTTTGCTGAAGGAGGATGGAAGCTCCCCCTGAAGGCATTAGTTGAGACCCTAGGAGACCATCTCTTGGGGCAAAGAGGCAACTCTTTTTTTTTAAACTTTTTATTTTGTATTGGCATATAGTCAATTAACAATGTTGTGACATTGTTGTGACATTTCCAGTGTACAGGGAGGGGACTCAAACACGCATACACATGTATCCTTTCTCCCCCAACCCCCTCCCATCCAGGCTGCCACACAATGTCAAGCAGAGTTTCCTGTGCTATACACTAAGTCCTTGTTGGTTATCCACTTTAAATACGGCAGTGTGTGCACGTCCATCTCAAACTCCCTATCAAAGGGGCAACTCTTAGCCCAGAGGTCTTCCCCTGACTGTATTCGTTTGCTCTGGCTGCTATAACGAAGCTCCCCAGACTGGGCCACTTCAACGACAAAAATGTATTTTCTCTAGTTCTGGAGGTTGGAAGTCCAAGATCAAGGTGTGAGCAAGATTGCTTTCTTCCAAGGCCTCTCGGGCTTTGCAGATGGCCATCTCCTCACTATATACCGCACGCGGCCTCTCCTGTGAGTGTCTGTGCCCTAATCTCTTCTTATAAACACATCAGTCATAGCCGATTAGGGCCACCTCATGACCTCATTTAAACTTAATTACCTCTGTAAAGACCCTGTCTCCAAGTGCAGTCATATTCTGGGGTCCCGGGGGTGAGGACTTCCACGTATGAATAGGGGAGGGGGGAACCCCGAGTTAATACAGCCCACGATGCTGAGAGAGGTCACAGACCACCAGGTGGGGCTGAACCAGCCAGCCAGCCAGAAATCGAGGTGCCGCTGGAACCTTTCCTGAGGGGCTGCACCTGCTGCAGAGGAAGGTACAGAAATCTCAGCGTTTTCACACTGTTAGCCTCACTGTGACCTTGTGTCATAGACATTATTTGTTTTAATTGGAGTATAATTGCGTTACAATGTTATGTTGGCTCCTGCCGTATAATGAAGTGAATCAGCTGTATATATACACACATCCCCTCCTTCTTGAACCTTCCTCCCACCCGCCCCTCTAGGTCGCCATGGCTGAGCCCCCTGTGGTCCATAGCAGCTTCCCACTAGCCACCTGTTTTACACATGGCAGTGTCTATGGTAAATCCTAATCTCTTTATTCGTCCCACCCAGCTTTCCCCATCCCAAATCCACACGTCTAGTCTCTGCATCTGTCTCTCTATTCATGCCCTGCAAAAAGGTTCATCGGTACCGTTTTTCAGATTCCACATATGTGCGTTAATGTATATTTGTTTTTCTCTTTCTGACTTACTTCAGTCTGTGTGACAGTCTGAGGTCCATCTATGTCTCTATAAATGACCCAATTTCATCCCTTTTTATGGCTGAGTAGTATGCCATTATATATATGTACTACATTTTCTTTATCCATTTGTCTGTCAATGGGCATTTAGGTTGTTCTATGACTTGGCTGTTGTGAATAGTGCTATAATGAACATTGGGGTGCATGTGTCTCTTTGAATCACGGATTTCTCAGGGTGTATGTCCAGGAGTGAGACTCCGCCCTCACCATCAGCTGACGTGTTCTGGCATGGATGCACTCCCCGTGTCGGGCAGGGGGTGGTACTAGCGTCCTTGGGACCAGACTTCTGGCCCTTTGGAGTGATCCCTGCCCTACCTCTAACTTCCCATGTCTTTCCTCAGTTGGTTGGACATTTTGGTCGGTCTCTGAATCCTCCATCAGCAGAGGGGACACAGAATGGTATGAAGTCACCAAGTTTTAGTCTTGGTACCATGCCCTGTCCCTGAGACAGTGAGATTACGTGGTCATTTTCGCCTTGGGGGTGATGAACAATAGGATGAAGATCCAAAGTCAGTGGCCCTTCACCAAACTTGAGACGGCTGCAGGAGGCACCCACCTCATCCTAGAATGTAGGACCATGGCTGCTTAGAATCAAAAGGATCCAAAAAGTCACCCGATTCAACCTTCCTTCCCTCCCACCACCACCACACACTTGTTATTCAGGAATGCTCTTCCCAGCTAACTGCCTGCTCACTCCTTCACTGATAAAGCTCTCACTTCTAGAAAGTTCTCCCTTGCTGAACTGAAATCTGTCTCTCTGAGGCTTCCATCTGATGGCTCCTGTTCTGAGCTCTGAACCTTTCCAAATCAGCTTAATCCTTGCTCCACTCACTCAGTCATCCTCCAGCCAGCATTGGCAGAGCTCTGCACCAGTAGGTGGAGAAAAGCAAACATCACTCAGCAGTCGTGATGCGCAAGCTTTCCACCTGGATCACCTCATTTAATGTTCACACCAAGCTCTATTGGGTGGCTACTATTGTCCCCATTTCACAATGATGCAACTGAGGTTCAGAGAGGTTAGGTAACTTGCAAATAGTCACACAGCAAAAAATAATGCCAGCATTAACCTGGAGATTGCCTGGCACCAGAGTCTGTCCTTCCTGCCAAAGTTCTTTAGCATTAGCCAGCTTCTCAAGGACTAGGGATGAGGGATGGTGATGGGTGTATTTGCTGAGCAGAAAAGGCAAGAGGACCACTATGGACAAAGAGAAGAGCTTAGGCAAAATCTCATAACAATCTTTAAAATACCTGATTCTGTGTTTGCTCCTTGAGTTGCAAGAAAGTGAACAGGGAAGAAATCTCTATAAGGACAACAAAATCTTTCTAAATCTTAACGTTTGGGTAGATTTTTCCTTAATGGGACTATTGGTTTTTCTTTAAGATAGACACAAAAATAGTGAATGGGAAAACATTAAGGCACTCGCTCAAAAAATTAAATATGGAATTAACCTACCGGTAGAATTACCTATGTTCCAGCAATTCCACTTCTGGAGATAACACCCAAAAGAAGGGAAAGCAGGGACTGGAACAGATATTTGTACACCCATGTTCACAGCAGCAATGACCAGACCGTGGAAGCAACCCATCAACAGACAAATGGATAAACAAAGTGTGGTCTATACATAAAATAGGATATTATTCAGCCTTTAAAAGAAAGGAAATTCTGATACAGGCTTCAATATGGATGAACTTTAAGGACCTTCTGCTAAAGGAAAGAAACCAATCACAAAAAGACATATACTGTATGATTCCACTTATGTAAGGTGCCTAGGGTGATCAAATCTGTAGAGACAAAAAAAAAAAAGGATTTGCTGGGGACTGAGGAGGGGAAATTGGAAAGAAGTGTTTAATGGATACAGAGTTTCAGTTTTGCAAGATGAAAAAAGTCCTGGAGGCAGATGGTGGTGATTGTTCCACAACAATGCAAATGGATTTAGTGCCACATCAGTTCAGTTCAGTCACTCAGTCGTGGCCGACTCTTTGCCACCCCATGAATGGCAGCACACCAGGCCTCCCTGTCCATCACCAACTCCCGGAGTTTACTCAAACTCATGTCCACTGAGTCAGTGATGCCATCCAGCCATCTCATCCTCTGTCGTCCCCTTCTCCTCCTGCCTCCAATCCCTACCACCAACAGGGTCTTTTCCAATGAGTCAACTCCTCACATGAGGTGGCCAAAGTATTGGAGTTTCAGCTTCAGCATCCAATGAACACCCAGGACTGATCTCCTTTAGGATGGACTGGTTGGATCTCCTAGCAGTCCAAGGGGCTTTCAAGAGTTCTCCAACACCACCGTTCAAAAGCATCAATTTTTCGGCACTCAGCTTTCTTCACAGTCCAACTCTCACATCCATACATGACCACTGGAAAAACCATAGCCTTGATTAGACGGACCTTTGGTGGCAAAGTAATGTCTCTGCCTTTTAATATGCTGTCTAGGTTGGTCATAACTTTCCTTCCAAGGAGTAAGCATCTTTTAATTTCACGGCTGCAATCACCAACTGCAGTGATTTTGGAGCCCCTCCCAAAATAAAGTCTGACACTGTTTCCACTGTTTCCCCATCTATTTGCCATGAAGTGATGGGACCGGATGCCATGATCTTAGTTTTCTGAATGTTGAGCTTTAAGCCAACTTTTTCACTCTCCTCTTTCACTTTCATCAAGAGGCTTTTTAGTTCCTCTTCACTTTCTGCCATAAGGGTGGTATCATCTGCATATCTGAGGTTATTGATATTTCTCCCGGAAATCTTGATTCCAGCTTGGGCTTCTTCCAGCCCGATGTTTCTCATGATGTACTCTGCATATAAGTTAAATAAGCAGGGTGACAATATACAGCCTTGATGTACTCCTTTTCCTATTAGGAACCAGTCTGTTCTTCCATGTCCAGTTCTAACTGTTACTTCCTGACCTGCATATAGGTTTCTCAAGAGGCAGGTCACTGGTCTGGTATTCCCATCTCTTTCAGAATTTTCCACATCTGATGGACATCACCAGATGGTCAACACCAAAATCAGATTGATTACATTCTTTGCAGCCAAAGATGGAGAAGCTCTATACAGTCAGCAAAAACAAGAACAGGAGCTGACTGTGGCTCAGATCATGAACTCCTTATTGCCAAATTCAGACTTAAACTGAAGAAAGTAGAGAAAAACACTAGACCATTCAGGTGTGACCTAAATCAAATCCCTTGTCACCATACAGTGGAAGTGAGAAATAGATTTAAGGGACTAGATCTGATAGACAGAGTGCCTGATGAACTATGGACAGAGGTTCATGACATTGTACAGGAGACAGGGATCAAGACCATCCCCATGGAAAAGAAATGCAAAAGGGCAAAATGACTGTCTGAGGAGGCCTTACAAATACCTGTGAAAAGAAGAGAAGCAAAAAGCAAAGGAGAAAAGGAAAGATAGATATTCCCATTTGAATGCAGAGTTCCAAAGAATAGCCAGGAGAGATAAGAAAGCCTTCCTCAGCAATCAATGCAAAGAAATAGAGGAAAACAATAAAATGGGAAATACTAGAGATCTCTTCAAGAAAATTAGAGACACCAAGGGAACATTTCATGCAAAGATGGGTTCGATAGAGGACAGAAATGGTATGAACCTAACAGAAGAAGATATTAAGAAGAGGTGGCAAGAATACAAAGAAGAACTGTACAAAAAAGATCTTCATGACCCAGATAATCACGATGGTGTGATCACTCACCTAGAGCCAGACATCCTGGAATGGGAAATCAAGTGGGGCTTAGAAGGCATCACTAGGAACAAAGCTAGTGGAGGTGATGGGATTCCAGTTGAGCTATTTCAAATCCCAAAAGATGATGCTGTGAAAGTGCTGCATTCAATATGCCAGCAAATTTGGAAAGCTCAGCAGTGACCACAGGACTGGAAAAGGTGAGTTTTCATTCCAATCCCAAAGAAAGGCAATGCCAAAGAATGCTCAAACTACTACATGATTGCACTCATCTCACATGCTAGTAAAGTGATGCTCAAAATTCTCCAAGCCAGGCTTCAGCAATAGGTGAACCAAGAACTTCCAGATGTTCAAGTTGGTTTTAGAAAAGGCAGAGGAATGAGAGATCAAATTGCCAACATCCGCTGGATCATCGAAAAAGCAAGAGAGTTCCAGAAAAACATCTATTTCTGCTTTATTGACTATGCCAAAGCCTTTGACTGTGTGGATCACAATGAACTATGGAACTGTACACATAAAAATGGCTAAAACGGTAAATTTTAGGTTGTGTGTAATTTACCACAATAAAATTAAAATTAAAAAGTTCTAGTGGGAGTACTATAGTTCTGTTCAGTCCATGTCTTCTGCTCACACTTTAAAAATACCCCTGTAGCTGAGGCATACTTCTTGGAGCTGGAGAACCTGGGTTTGAGTCCTGATTCTGCTTGCATACACTAAACCTCAATTTCCTCATCTGTTAAATGGCAGCAATTACCTCTTTCATAGGTTGTGACCAATTAAATAAATTGATGGATAATTAAATGGTTTAAACCTGTAAAGTAGCACATCCGTGCAGGCTGGTTGTATTATCATTTACTAAGAGCTGAATACTGAGCAGCAACTACATGTCCAGAGCTTTTTGGAAAGATCCTTCGGAAATGAGAAATCAAGTCCTTCCAGCAGCTGGTGAGAAGTTCACAGTAGCAGGGAGAGAAGAGAACACTCCAGAGATCTGGGGAGAGCTGTGAACTACTGGGTCCTCACTACATGGTCTGACCAGAAGGCTTGCCTCTTCTTCTGTCCTCTGCAACCTTCTAGCTGGAGACAGCCAACCCCCAGCCATCCTTTGCCCTTAGCAGCTGGTGTGGCCAGGAGAGAAGGCACATCTGCATCCCATGCCCACCCCAGCAAGGGAGAGAGAGTCTCTCCTAGGGGAGTGGACTGAGGAAAACCAGCCTCTAGGAACTCATTGCCCTAGGAGCCTGTGGAGTCCTTGGGGAAGACGGGTTTATCCCAGAACAGCCCACAGCCCCCAGGGAGTGGGGATGCCCGGAATCGTCTCCACGACAGTGATGACAACCATGTGATTTACTGAGTGCCACTGTGTACCAAGGTTTCCCAGGTGGCACCAGTGGTAAAGAGCCCGCCTGCCAAGGTAGGAGATGTAAGAGCCGGAGGTTTGACCCCTGGGTCAGGAAGATCCCCTGAAGGTGGCCATGGCAACCCACTCCAGTATTCTTACCTGGGAGAATCCCATGGACAGAGGAGCATGTCAGGCTACAGTCCACAGGGTCGCAAAGAGCCAGACGCAACTGAAGTGAAGCATGCACTGAAGTATGCACGCATGCAGTGTACCGAGCACTGTGGGAGCTCTGTCCCCTATGCGCACATCTAACCCTACGAGTCAGATGTCTTTACTGCCTCCATTTTACACGTGAGAACAGTGGTGCCCCGGCGAAATAGCTCATGCAAGTAGCTAAGAAGCGGAGACAGGCTCGGAGCCCACAGCTGCGTGAATTCCCAGTCTGTGCTCCTACAGCCACAGAAAGCTCTGAGGCATGGCCCCAGCACCGAGGCCCTCTTCAGGCCAGGGGGCTGCCCTGGACTCCTTGGTGGCCTCCTCGCAACTCTGAATGGTGGCTGAGAACAGAGCACGTGGCTGGCAAGGTGCAGAGCGAGTGGATCCTGGGTACTGTGGTCTTGGTGTTGGTCAGGCAGCAGTCATCGGCATTGAGGCAAGACTCTCCACCAGCAAAAAGATGACACCTCCCTGAAGGTTCGGTGATGGTTAGCATTTTCAGAAGTAAATATTTTTTTTTAAAGGGTTGCACACTATTTTTTAGACAGAGTGCTATTGTACACTTAAGACTACATACAGTGTAAGTGTAACATTCATGAGCACTGGGAAACCAAAAAATTCAGGTGACTCACTTTATTGCAATGTTCGCTTCATTGCCGTGGTCTGCAACTGAACTTGATATACCTCAAAGGTCTACGTGTGTTTGCCTCCAATACATCTAACAAATATTGCATAGACTCAGCCCTTTCTGGCCATTTGCTGAGCCTATTAGCATATTCTGCTGTGCTCATGAGCATATTAAGGACACCTGTTTAATTTCCCTGGCTCCAACCTGTATTCAAGGCCAAGCATTTCTGTGTAATACCTGTTGCAAAACCACCTTTGGAAAACTGTGACCGAGAGTGTTGGGGGCCCCTTCCAGTGTCCATCTCCAGGGTTTACAAAGCAAGTCCAAGCCACTGCAGTCTGGATGCTGAAAGAGGCCTCCGCAGGTCAGGCTGGGGTTGGAACTCTGGCTCTGCAACTCTCTAGCTGTGTGTGTGCATGCGTGCTAAGTCACTTCAGTCATCGTGTCCAACTCTTTTGCCGCTCTGGACCGTAGCCCACCAGGCTCCCCTGTCCATGGGCTTCTCCAGACAAAAATACTGGAGTGAGTTTGCATGCCCTCCTCAGGGGATCTTCTGGACCCAGGGATGGAACTTGCGTTTCTTATGTCTCCTGCGTTGGCAGGCTGCTTCTTTACCACTAGGGCCACCTGTGTGCCCTGCGGCATATCCCTTGACCTCTTGGAGCCTCAGGTTCTCTCGCAGGTAAAGTGGGGCTGGCGGTTCCACCTGCTCACCTTGCTGGGAGGCCTTGGGCGGCGCCTGAGATGACCCAGGGCACGCGGGCCAACAAAGGGAGCTCCCTGAATAAGAGTCCTCTCTTGCCCCAAAGAAAACACACGCCCTCTTCTGAGCTGGCACCAGCACCCTGGGGCGGATGAGTTTGGCAGAACCTTTTCAAGGGCACAAAGGGGGTCATCGGGGGCAGCATTCGGGACCCCGAATGGGGGTGGGGTGGAGGGTCCTGGCTTTCCTCTGCTTTCCCAGCGTCCCAGGCTGCTCTGGCAGGAGCTCAGGCATTGGGAACTGTAAGGCAGGTCAGGCTGCAGCCTGATGGGTTTCCTCCCCTCGCAGCCAAGGCGGGGGCAACCAAACTGGTTTGTCAGGGGCCACCAGTAGCACCTGGATTCTCCCCCTCATGCCCACCCAAAAGGAGCAGCCCCTCTTCTCCTTTCCCAAACCCCCCCTTCCATGTGCTCCCCCTGGCCCAGCCCCAGATCCTACAGTCTGGGTGGGAGGAAGGGAGGGATCCCAGCCTGCCTGGTCCAGGCCCTGGGTCCCTTTGCCCTGATTCTGGAGCATCTAGGCTGCAATCCCACCCACGCTATCCCAAACTCCCCTCCCCACTCCCACCAGCTTTGCGCAGGTGCTGGCCTCCAGGCCCTTGGGGACCGTCTTCAGGAAGTTCCCAGCAGCCAAATGCAAATGAAGCCAGACACTCCCTGTAAATTGAAGAGCAACTTGCAAGGACAGATCTGGCCGCCTGGCAGCCGGAGACTTCTCCCAGAGACTTAATCCTTAGCTTTCTGAGTCATCAGGGGCTTCTCTTGGCAGAGAAGAGTGTTATGGGGCTTTGGCACCATCCTTCTACCAGTTGGTCAATTCGTGATGGCCCCTGGGTATGAAAGTCTGAGTTCTCTGGCTCAATCTGCCTCATAACTCTGATGGAAGTCAGGCAGCAGTCGTCGTGGAGTCAGACCCCATCGTGGAGTCAGTGGTTCTTTTCCTGAGATGGTTGGGAGTATGTGTATATGGGGAGGGAGGGAGTGCTGTATTTTTAGAAAGCTCTGGGTGGTGATGGAACCCAGGGCTCCTACTGGTCCCTGGGGCACAGGTTCAGGGGTGGAGACCCCAGAATCAGCAGCCAGCTTATTTCCTGGCACAAGAGAGAGTCCAAGGAATGCATGGGTCACTGATCTCTGTGACACAGGTGGGAAGTTATGAGGCTCAATCAGAAACAGGAGGAAAGTGCGTTGTTCTGGAGCTGCCGGAGCTGTGCCTCCACCCACACAGTTTTATCACTATCATTTCCCTGAGAAGCTGTCATATTTATTTATTTTTCTGGGTGGTTGTTTGTTGTTTAGTTGCTAAGTCATAACTACTCTTTTGTGATCCTCATGGACTGTAGCTGTCTAGGCTCCTCTGTCCATGGGATTCTCCAGGCAAAAATACTGGAGTGGGTTGCTATTTCCTTCTCCAGGGGATCTTCCCAACCCAGGGATTGAACATGAGTCTCCTGACAAATAAAATGTATCCATTTGTCAATAATTGAGAAATAAGTGCTGAAGTTACACCCCAATGATTTCCTCATCCACTACCTCACAGAGTCACCACTTCAGTTTGTAGCGAGAACCCTTGTAGCACATTTCAAATACACAGAGCACTGTTGTTGGCTGTGGGGACGTCCTCTGTGGTCCATCTCCAGTGCTTTCTCGTCCTGTATAACTGAAACTCTGTCCTTGACTCACAGCTCCGCATGTCCCACTCTGCGTCTACAAGGTCCACCTTTTTAGATTCCAACTACGAGTGAGATCATGCAGTATTTGTCATTCTCTGTCTTGCTTATTTCAATTAGCATAATGTCCTTCAGGTCCATCCTTGTTGTTGCAAATGACAGCATTTCCTTCTTTTTAAGGCTAAATAGTACTCCATTGTGTGTGTGTGTCTGTGTGTGTGTGTGTATCATAGTTTATTTAATCATTCATCCATCAACAGACCTGACAGGCACAGGCTATTTCCATACCTTGGCTCTTGTGAATAACATGGGGGTACAGCTATAGCTTCAAGATCCTGGTTTCATTTCTTTGGATGTATACTCCGAAATGGGATTGCTGGAGCCTTTTGAGAAGCCATTTTAGAGCTTTTTTCCCCTAATTGCCCAACGTCATCAAATTTCAATAACATAAGTATTCTGTATGTATGATTATATACTATATGTATATCTGCTTTATACATTATAAAGCTTACTCTTTATATTCAGTGCAAGGTTAAAGATGAGTAAATAACATCTTAAAATTAAATTGAAAATTGAAAAACTATTAACATCAAACTTAACTGTACTTTCTGAGTAACTTTTAATGTGGCTTATTTATGTACCTAATTTGTAATTGTCAAATTATATAAGCAAAGAAACAATTTATATAAATATGACAAGAGCAATGCAAACAATTCTTAAAATGTCATTCAAAACTGTTTTTTTCCTGGGAAAACAATGGACAAAATTAATTCCTTAAAATTATTTTCAGTAAATTTAACTTTCAACTTTTGCTTAACACAGCGAGGTAACCAGTTGACTTTGGCCACCTCATGCGAAGAGTTGACTCATTGGAAAAGACCCTGAAGCTGGGAGGGATTGGGGGCAGGAGGAGAAGGGGATGGCAGAGGATGAGATGGTTGGATGGCATCACCAACTCGATGGACATGGGTTTGGGTGGACTCCAGGAGTTGGTGATGGACAGGGAGGCCTGGTATGCTGTGATTCATGGGGTTGCAAAGAGTCAGACACGACTGAGCGACTGAACTGAACTGAACTGAACTGAACCAGTTGATAAGAGATGTGGGGTGGGTGGTCTAGGAGACCTCTGTGAGAACCAGGGGTCCCGCTGGCTGCTCTCGAGCTCGCCAACCCCCAATCCTCAGCATTTCCATTCCTCAGATGAGCCACGTTCTCTCCAGCCATGCAACCTTTGTGCATGCTGTTTCCCCTGCTTCCCCCTTTTCCGCCTTTTTTGCTCAGTGATTCCCTCTGACACAGCCTGTCCCCGGTCCTTCCCCACTTCCTCAGGGACCTGCTCCCTGACTTCCTTGAGAAAGTCCCTTCTTTCTACGGTCTGCCCACCCAGCACTAAGTAGCCCTGAGCAGGATTATACTGTGTGTGTTCCCCCCAGCACTTCACCACCTTCCTGGACTGTAGGTGAGTTCTTGGCCCATGGAAGGAAGGCCGCTAATGAATCCTTGTTGAAGGGATAAATGAATAGCTCCATCACTACACTTCACATGTCACAATTTGTCCATTGACTCACTAGATATGTATTGACCCTCACTGAGCATAGAGCCCTGAGCTGGGGGCTGAGAGAAAAAGAGGGGAGGGCATCTGTCCAGCTGTCTCCTCTTCCCCAGACTGGAAGCGCTCTGAGGGCAGGGGTCACAACAGACTTACATCCCACCTATGTCATATTATCGTGGTGGCCGTCCTGCTCCTTAAGGGTCCCCAGGAAAAGGCTGTGAGTCAGGCAGGCCTCTACCCCCCTCCACACCCGACCATTGGTCCTGCCACTCAAATCTGCCTTTGCTGCCCGTGCCTGCTGACCTGGCACGCTCAGGCCACATGACTCCTGTCTGGACTGGGCCGAAGTCTCCCCACAGGCCACCATGTGACCACAGTCTCCCTGGGCAGGCCCTGGGCTGCCTGGAGTACAAGTGCTGGCTTCCAACACAGCACTCGAGGCCCTCCCATCTGCCTTCCTCCCACCTCTCCACTCAACATGCTGTTTTCTGCCTCCACCGATAAGTGCCAACGACAACAAACTCAGCCTTGTTTCCCACCCGGGCCATGTGGCTCCTTGCCCCTCGGATCTTGCTCAGGCCGCACCCATGCCGTGCCTCCCCCACAATCTTTCCTGGCTCAGCCCCACTCAGCCTCTGAGATGTCGCTTATGCCTCATCTTCTCCAGGAGAACCCATATCCTCAACTGAGCATTCCCTATCACCTGATTCTGTTCCTCTTTACACATGTGTCAATATCAGCTTGTGTATCTCTCCTGTGTGAACTTTGAAGGCAAGAGATGCATCTAGTAAGACACATCATAATGTTGCTAGAACTTAGCATAATGCCTAGCAATTAATAGGCCCTCAGTAACAGCTTGACAAATTAATTGTGTATGGATAAATAGATGGATGCAAGCATGCATGGATGGAAAGATGGTTGGGTGGAGAGATGGATGAATGAATAATGAGTGAATGGATGATAGATGAATGGAGAGATGGATGAATGGATGACGAGTGAATATTCAGATGATGGATAGATGGATGGAGAGAGGGATGGATAAAAGACAAGACCTATGGAGAGATACAAAGATGTGGCCTGGAGAGTTTTCTCACAGTGCAGAAACAAACACTTCTTTTCCTGCAGCATTCATTGACTACTACCTTACAGTGGGCTCTGTATAAGGCACTGGGACACTCCATCCCATTTGATCCCCCTAACAGTCCTGTGAAGTAAACATGACTATTCCCCATTTTACATTTGAGGGAATGGTGGTCCAAGAGTCACAACTAGGAGGAGACAGAGTTGTGTCCATCATGCAGGCCCAGCACCCTCCCCTACCCTGAGACGGGGTACTGTCTTGGATCTTGGAGTTGCTGATTTGCCTTGAAAGGAAGGGAAAGCACAGTCCACTAACCTTTAATTCTGCACGGTGGAGAGGCTCCCCGCTCCCTTCCCCCAGGGGTTGCTGTTGGTCAGTCGCTCAGTTGTGTCTGACTCTGTGACCCCACGGACTGGAGCACACCCGGCTTCCCTGTCCTTCTCTATCTCTTGGAGTTTACACAAATTCATGTCCATTGAATGAGTGATGCCATCCAACCATCTCATCCTCTGTCACCCTCTTCTCCTTCTGCCCTCAATCTTTCCTAGCATCAGGGTCTTTTCCAATGAGCTAGCTCTTTATGTCAGGTGGCCAAAGTATTGGAGCTTCAGCTTCAGCAACAGTCTTTTCAATGAGTATTCAGGGTTGATTTCCTTTAGGATAGATGGATTTTACCTCCCCTGTGAGACTAAAGCCTAAATCTTAGTGACACTTCACAGCACTTTCTACTGAGGCTCAAGGTGGAGCAGTGCTCCATGTGCTATTATTTCTGTAAGCCCTGCTCTCTTAGACTCTGGGGAGAATTAAGGTTAAAACACCCATGCAGAGCCAAGACTGAGGAGCCAAAGTGAAGGCAGAATCAGCAGGTGGGGAGGGCTTGAAAAACAGCCCTATGGGCCGGGCAGAGACAGCCCCTCCTGAAGGCCCCAGGGACACTCTGGCAGGGCCCCGAAGATGGTGGTCACCAGGTGGGGGGATCTGCAAGCAGGCTGGCCCCCACCCCAGGGGCTCCCTGGTCTCTGTCTACATAGAGGGAGCTGTGGAATCCCCCTCTCTGTGCCCAAGCTCTTGCCCTGCAGAGCTGACAATGAGTCAGGGGGCAAGAGAGACATGGCTGAGTTCACGGCGCCCCTAGAGGGTGGCACCTGTTTGAGGGTCCAGGGTCCTTCTCTGTCACTTGTCCTGTCCTCTCCCTGCCAGAGATCTGTCCACAGGGCACGCACCTCACTCAGTGAGACCCTTTACTGAACCACCTCTGTCTTGAGACGCAATCACATGCTCGGGAGAGTCCTGCCCTCCTGACCACACTCTTACCCTGAGCCTCTAATGGAGTTGTGAGCCAGAGGCGTGAAAGGCGGACTTCTCTGGTGGTCCAGTGGTTAAGAATATGTACTTCCGTTGCAGGGGGCAGGAGTTCGATCCCTGGTCAGGGAACTAAGATCCTGTATGCCACACAGTGCGGCTGAAAAGTAAACAAATTAAAAAAGAGAGATATGTGAAAGGAAGAAGATGGGAGAAGATGGTTTATCCTCCAAGGAGCATTGCCCAGTGCTACCCTCAGAGCTGATCTCTACATGGTGTAAAGAATACTTGCCTAAGTCAGTGACCCAAGTGGCCAGTATAATGTCTCTGTCTCTGCAACCAACTCACACTCCATTCATATCAGAATCCCTTTGATACCCTCACTTCATTCCTGAAGGGTCTGAAGTGGAAACAGCATAAAGCACAGCTGAAATAAGCCTTTAAAACAAGAGTTAAATGTCAAAATATAGGCAAGGAGTGGGATAATCATATAAGAAAAAAATAGGATAAATGTAAGTTACTGCATAAAATTGCCCCTGAGCTTCCCAGGAGCCAAGGGAAAAGGGGAAACATGATACACTCCACGACTTTCTTGATCTAAAAAAATGGTGACATGCAACAGTTGGTAGGACATGGTCTCTGGGGTCAGCAGATATTGATCAGCCATCCCTACCACTTTGGTCCGGTTCATACTTGCTACCCGGCCCTTTTGTGCCCACAGGCTGCTCCATCACCGAGGCTGTGACAATCCTGGGGAACAAGCTCAGAGATTACCAGGGGCAGTTCAACACCACCCACCTGCTGGCCCTGTGTGACTACTTCCACAACACCTTCATCCGCCACTACAAACTCTACCAGTACGTCCTGGGCCAGGACCGGGATGTCAACCTGACTGTTGCTGATCTGGAGGTGTGCACGCCGCCCCAGCCGCTCCCACTGACCGAGGGCAAGGACTGGGAAGTCTGGAAGCACGAGCAGCAGCTGGAGGAGCTGAGAATGGCCGAGGTGCAGAAGCGGATCAACATGCTGCTGCTGAAGGGGGCCTTGCACCTGAAGCAGCAGCACCTGCTGCAGGAGACATTCTCCGAGCTGCCGGGGCGGCAGCATCAGGCTCTGAAGAGAGAAGTGAGAGGGGCCCGTGGGGCAGGGGGAGGCCTGCCTGCCCCAGCCTACGTCCCTTCCCGCCAAGAGAACCTGCGGGCGGGACCCTGGGGTTCTCGCTCCTGGGAGGGTGCAGGAGGGGACGGGTTTTGTGCACATGTTTCATGAAACATCCCTCAGATGTATAATTCATGTCCCATTTTAGTGATGAGATGGCTGAGGCTCAGAGGGTTTAACTGATTTGCCCAAGGTTCCCGAGCTGGCATGTGGTCAAGTTTACACTTGGACTGAGGCCTGCTTGACCCCGAAGTCCAAGTTCTTTCTAGCACAGATTCCACCAAAGGAGCCCCCAGTTTCCAAACCACCATAGACTCTCACAGTGCCCTGTCTGCCTGCAGAGCTGGCATTCATGGAGGCCTGGGAGTGAAGGAAGGTCCATGGAGGTTTCATCCCCTCCTTGCCCTCCGATCTTCTAACCAGGGCCTCCCATTGGCTGAACCCAGTCGGTAGTGACAGGTCAAGGGAGCCGGTTGATGCAGCTCCTAAAAGTCACCTCCTGGGGCATAGAGTAGGGTAGAGATAGATAGAGAGTAAGTCTGGGGAGCAGGGGATGCAGGGTCCCAGGACACTGAGCAAGGAGGCTGCTGGGTTGAGAAGTGGAACCTGTGGTGGGACTCTGCCTGCAGGTGGCCTCAGCTTTCCCCAGGCCCTGTTCACCAGCCACGTTCTGTTTCTTCCAGGAGCTAGAGAAACTCATCAGTGAGGCCATTCACATCCAGATCGAGGGCCTCAAGGAGCTGCTGCAGTATGAGATACAGATAACCTTTGATATTTTGGACCTGAAACTTCAGAAGAAGACTCTAAACCTCAACGCCCCCATCCCTGCCCTGGTCCCCATTGCTAGTCAGTCAGGCCAAGATGAAGCTCTTCGGTTGTCCAAAACCAACAAAAGAAAGAAAGCAAAAGCAAAGAAGTAGAAGGCCCCTGATGTCTACAGTCTGAAGACTCTGAGAAAGAACCATTTTCAATGATGAAAAGATTATGTGATGTGCTCAGCACCCTGTAGGTCAGAGATGTCTAGCGATTAAAAGAAACACACGGAAGTCCTGGCTGCAGTACTTGTTGAGTGTCTGTTTCATGTATAACTGAGTTACGTGGGTGAAGGAGGTGGGGACAGGGAAGACACAAGACTTATCGCATGTTCTGTATCTTCTTGCTGGACACCATCTTTCACCACCTGAAAATCCAATCCAAATAGATTTTCCCTGCAGGATGGGAGAGGGCTGTCCCATGAGGCCAGTCAGACACCACTGGTGACTAAGTCTGAGCTCAGACAACAGACACGAACAACACAACAGCCCCGAGAAGGTCCCAACAGGAAAGAGGGAGGGTGGTCCTGTCCCCCAGGGAAGACCTGCAGCACCGTCCGGGGAACAGGTGCGGGGACCCCTTCCTCTCTGAGGATCTACCATGTGCAGCCTGCCGTACCTAGCGGCTTTCCTGCCGGAGGGCGCAGAGCCCACACCTCTGGAAAATGCTTCTTTCTGTGAGAATCCATCTTGTTTAGCCTGAGACAGGAGAACGGGCACCATCCTGGAGGCCAGAGACCCAGAGTTGCACCCAGCACTGTTGGCATCTGTGACTGTCCATGTCCCTTCCGTGTCTGAGCCCAGCACTCGAAGTCCCACTCCCACACTAACATCCTCAGTGAGAGACGAATCACCCCCAAGAGCCCAAGAATCACCCCCAACCCGCTCCAGTTGGTCTGGGACGGTCCTGGTTACTTTTACCGTCCTGGAGTCCTGCCTAGTGTGTGGTTGTTCAATGGCATGTTATTCGGAATCTCTCTACAAGAAGCCAGGACAAGACCGACACCCCTCCACCTGGACTTCAGCTCCTGCCAGCTTCTCGGTTTGTGAGTCACATGGACAGTGAGTGAATTTTCAGTAAACTTGAGGCTAAAACTGGAAGATGACAAGGCTTGACCTCTGTCTCCTTCCCAAGCTTTTCCTGCCTTGGTGTAACCCTCTCAAAGACAGAGTGTGCGGCTCTCCCTGGGATGCTGGAATTCTGGTGGGTACAAGCAACTCAGGAGAGCTGACTCCTGCTCTGGGGTGGGCAAAGGGATGGACTGTTGCTGCTCTAGCCAGTGGTGCCAGGCCTGTAAGAGTCACGAGGCCACCGGGCCACCGGAAGCCCAGTGGGGAAGCGGGAGTGGCAGGCGAAGGGTATATTCGTGACGTGCAGGACCTCCAAGGCAGGAATCTTGTAGAAGGGCTCAGAGGCAGTAGTTGGAGCAGGCTTGCTGCAGCAACTTTGCCACTTACTGGAGGATGTAAGCCTGCAACTATTTATCTTGGTGTTTGCAATTGAATTTTCATTTTTCAATACACCTATAGCAGCAATGAGTTCAACGAGAAAGTGCATGAGTTGTGAAAATGTAAGGATCTAGACTTCCTCTTTTTCAAGAAAGTTAATGCAAATGGTTCTCTGCATTTACCAACCACCCTGAGAACCATACTGGTGTTACTGAAAACAAGACAAAAATCTGCTCCAGGATCATCAGCATGTAACTCAAAAGTTGTTGTAACTTAATCAGCTGTCTAAAGTCCTGGCCAAACATTATTCTGCATGTTTCTGACAGGGTGTTTTTGGATGAGATTAACATTTGAATCTGTAGATTCAAAGTAAAGCAGATTGCCTTCCCTAATGTGGGTGGGCCTTGTCCATTCAGTTGAAGGCTTAATAAACCAAAACCCTGACCTCTTGAGTAAGAGCAAAATGATTGGAGGGATATAGAGGCTGGAAGAAGGGAGACCAGGAAGGGAGCTATTAAAATAATTCAAGCCAAGTATAATATTAACTATCAGGTTTGTAGTACACAAATATTTAGCAAGTACTTACTGTGCGCTAGCAGCTATTCTGAGCCTTGAGAACACTGCACCAAACAGTCAAAAAAGAGCCCCTGCTCATGAAGTTTATAATCTGGTGGGACGAGAGAAAGTCAGTGAATTAACGAGCAAATATTTGATGTAACATGATGACAAGTTACATGAGTTGAACATATACTGTGTGCCAGTTACTCTTGTAAGCACTTGATGTATAGTAACATTTTATTTTCATGACAATCCTATGAGGTGGGTACTATTATTACCATCACCGTTTTACAGATGAGAAAGCTGATGGGCAGGGGCTAAAAAGAACACCAGGGAGGCTAGACATAGATCATATTCTTCGCCTCCCCATTTTACTGCCTTTCAAGTATTGGTGACCTGGCAATGGCAGGGAGTGGGGAGAAGTCCAGAAGCAGGGGCCTCCCTCTCCCCAGAGCAGACATCCTGAGTCCCTCAGCCTTCCTGCTCTTCTCCACTCCAACAGCTCCTGAGCACTCATCATTTTGCGCTCCTGGTCCTCGTTTGCAACTCCTGCCAGCCTGCAACTCCTTTGAGAGGCAGGAGCCATTGTACATCTGTGATGTCTTCTTAGACCATCAGACGGTGTCAGGCACATTGTATGGGTGTAGACCGGGGAGCATTGCCAAAAATCACCAGTTCAGCAAAATGCAGCTGTGTGGATAGAGTAGAAAAAGAAAACCACGGTGGGAGAAGTCCTTTAAAGGCACTCACAGTGTTCTCTGTTTTTAAATGAGAGAACTGTCTTATCAATACGACATGGAATTTTCATTAATAGGTGATAAGTCAAGTCCTCAACCTTCTTGGCCAGGATACTCAGACTGGAGCAGGGTCTCAGTCCCTGGTCATCCTCGTAGAAACTCAGGTACAGGGCTAACAACAGAAATCCTGACTTGACTTTACAGGGACCTGGCACCTATAGGCTTACAAAGTAGCCCTGCACCTCAGAGAACACTTACAGTTTTGACTGCCCAGATCAACAACTTCTTCTTTGAAAAACTGGTCTCCACTGCCTGCTCCAACCAGAGGGTTCTGATGGAGGCTCTCAGCCTTAATGCCTCCCTCCCTGGCCAAAGGAAGAGCACATTCCACACGTGGACCAGTCCTAGGACTCCATTGCGCTGGGCCACAGTGATTGGGCCAGGCATGGGCACATGACCCGAGCTAGACCAATCAAAATGCTCCATAGTCACCCCACCTACCCCACCTCCAGCCCTGGTGATTGATTCAGGTGTTTTTCTGCTTAGAGCTGCCAGGGCTCCCTCCCTTTTGGTGGGAGGCTATAAGGATTCTAGGAGACTGATATTCTAGCAGCTAAGATTCCAAGCTGAGAGAAGGAAGACACCACGCAAAGGGGAGCAGAAGAGACAGAAGAGAGGTTGCTCCTTAATCCAGTCGCCTGAGAGGCAGCTCCACCCTGTCAGTGGTTTGAGCCACACACCCATTACTTTTGATTGACGTCAGTAAGCTGGCAAGGCAGGGAATGCTTCTCCCATGACAGATGAAGAAACTGAGGCTCACACAGGTGAAATGATTACTCAAGGTCACTTGACTAATGGGGGCCGGGGGGTGAAGTCATGACAGACGCATCCAGAGCTCCAACCTCTAGATGAGAGCTTTTGTCTTCTCTACTGTCTCAAAAGGCAGGGTCCCTATAGCCAAGACCACCACCCTTCCTGAATGTGTAATGGCACCTGGGTTTAAGCCACACTTTGTGTTCTGGACTTTGAGCCAGACCACAGTATCCACTCTTAGATGGAAGACTCTTCAGGGGCCAGGGGACAGATTATGAATATTTTCTATGGGAACTTGCACTTTTAAAGTCAAATGGGTGATTTGAGCAATGCTGACCTGACTCATATGCAGAGTACATCATGAGAAACGCTGGGCTGGAGGAAGCACAAGCTGGAATCAAGATTGCTGGGAGAAATATCAGTAACCTCAGATATGCAGATGACACCACCCTTAAGGCAGAAAGTGAAGAGGAACTAAAGAGCCTCTTGATGAAAGTAAAAGAGGAGAGTGAAAAAGTTGGCTTAAAGCTAAACGTTCAGAAAACTAAGATCATGGCATCCAGTCCCATCACTTCATGGCAAATAGATGGGGAAACAGCGGGAAAAGTGGCTGACTTTATTTTGGGGGGCTCCAAAATCACTGCAGATGGTGACTGCAGCCATGAAATTAAAAGATGCTTACTCCTTGGAAGGAAAGTTATGACCAACCTAAGCAGCATATTGAAGAGCAGAGACATTACTTTGTCAACAAAGGACCATCTAGTCAAGGTGGTGGCTTTTTTAGTGGTCATGTATGGATGTGAGAGTTGGACTATAAAGAAAGCTGAGCACTGAAGAATTGATGCTTTTGAACTGTGGTGTTGGAGAAGACTCTTGAGAGTCCCTTGGACTGCAAGGAGATCCAACCAGTCCATCCTAAAGATCAGTCCTGGGTGTTCATTGGTGGGACTGATGTTGAAGCTGAAACTCCAATACTTTGGCCACCTAATCTGAAGAGCTGTCTCATTTGAGAAGATCCCAATGCTGGGAAAGATTGAGGGCAGGAGGAGAAGGGGACAACAGAGGATGACATGCTTGGATGGCATCACTGACTCAATGGACATGAGTTTGGGTGGACTGTGGGAGTTGGTGATGGACAGGGAGGCCTGGCGTGCTGCAGTTCATGGGGTAGCAAAGAGTTGGACACGACTGAGCAACTGAACTGAACTGATGACCTGACTTTATCCATCATTATCATTCCCTCTTCAGAAAACATTCACCCCAACAGCAATGTCATCATACCCTGTTCATTCAGTAGTCTCTGCTATAAAATTCATTAAGTCCAAACTTCTGTCAACCATTCATGCTTTATTATTATAACTCGCTGTGATGGTACTTTTAAAATGCCCTCCAAAGGACTCCAGGACTTTCTGACATTTTCTGTAAAGTTCTTTCATACCAGCTCCAAAGGTTGATTAAACAGAGACCATCCCCAGTTCCCACATTTTTTGAAACGAGGAGCGAGGTAACCCTTGTAACCTTTCTGAAAGTGAAAGTGTTAGTCACTCAGTCATGTCCGACTCTTTGTGACTCCATGGACTATAGCCTGGTAGGCTCCTCTGTCCATGGGATTCTCCAGGCCAGAATACTGGAGTGGGCTGCCATGCCCTCCTCCAGGGGATCTTCCCAATCCAGGAATCAAGCCCGTGTCTCTTATATGTCCTGCATTGGCAGGTGGGTTCTTTACCATCTGAGGATCCCGCCTACTCCAATCTTCTGATAACTTGGCCACGTAGCTCCCAGCCTAGGTTCCAAGACAGAATGAGGGTAGAGACAGTTTTCTGAACTTGCTACAATATTGACACATATACACTACCATGTGTAAAATAGATAGCTAGCGGGAGGCTGCTGTATAGTGCAAGAAGCTCAACTAGGTGCTCTGTGATGACCTAGAGGGGTGGGATGAAGGGTGGGAGGGAGATCCAGGAGGGAGGGGACCTGTGTACACTTATGGCTGATTCACGTTGTTGGAGAGCGGAGACTAACACAACACTGTAATGCAACTATACTCCAATTGCAAAAAAAAAAGACGGTATTCTCCAGGCGCCATCGTCCCGGAAGACTGTCCTGGGAGGCTGTCCTTCCTGTGGATTTCAGATTTCCAGCACAGCCTGGAAATGCCACCTCCATGATCCCTGTCCAAAGGAAGTGGTACAGCTAGAAAGAGCCTCTTCTGTAAACCGGACTTAGGTGTTTTCTTCCGGAAGACTCCCAGTGCCTCTAACGTTGTTGTGAATAATTTAGGCCAGATGGGTGAACAAAAGCTTTGGAGCTCTCTTAGCAAAAGGGCAGAGCTGTTGCTGGAAGGTGGGCCGCGCTGCTCAAGGTTCTTCTTTGCAAGAAGCACTAACGTGGGCCAGCAGCTTCTGCCTCCAGGACAAAGCCAGTTGGACGTCTTAGTGTCTTGAGGAGACTCGCCTTCAAGCTCTGAACCAGGAGGTTGCTGGTGATCGGGACTCAGAGCCCAGGATTATCACCAGCCTGCAGGTGCAACTGAGAGAAACCGACAGCTTCACGGAGGAGCCACAGTGCATGTGCTAAGAAGGGAACCAGCTGTTTCACTTCTCAAAGGGCTGTGTCATCCCAGACGTTTCTCGTGGGCCACCTCCCATTCTCAGGGCCTCACCTCAGATTCCAACCATGTCTGCAATAACTGCTCCATGCCGATTCTGTCCATTCCACACTGCCAATCCTTACTCCAATGTTTGCCAAATGTCCCCCGCTTCCTGCCGGGGGACATTGCTCCTGTCACAGCCTGAGGCACTGTCAGGGACTATGTACATTCTGGAAGTGCGGGGGGCCCTAACATCCCATAGAACACTCCAGCCAATGGGGGGAGGGGGCTGGTGGCTAAATGCTTCTTCCTTTCATCCCTCAGGCAGACCATTCCAAGTGAGACACCATCTATGGGGCTCCTCAGAAGGTCCCACGGGATCAAGCACTGGTTTGCCCACAGTAGTGGACAACTCAGAGACACACCTAAATATTGGCTTCCCTCCGCTCTGTCTTCCCTGTTTGGGCTTCATTTCTGCTTTTTGAGGTCACTTCTTAAAGAAACTATATGCTGCAAGCAAGCCTTTGTCTTAGGTTCTGGTTTTAAAAGGAACATAGGCTAAAACATGAATTTATCTTTGGGTTCCCATATACCAGCACTCCTGGAGAATGAAATGGCTACCCACTCCATTATTCTTGCCTGGAGAATTCCATGGACAGAGGAGCCTGGCGGGCTATAGTCCATGGAGGTCACAAGAGTTGGACACTACTGAGAAACTGAACCATCACCATCACCACCATTTCAACGCTAGCTCTGAAGTTTCAGTGACAATTGCTGGGTAACAAACTACCTCCAAAATTAATGGCTTAAAATAACAACAATCAGGATCATTCTACCTGGGCAGGGTTCGTATGGACTGCTTGTCTCTGCTCCACATGGCTTCAGCTAAAATAGCTCAACTTGGGCTGAAGGAGCCACTTCAAAGATGCTTGACTTGCATGGCTAGCAGGTATGTTAGTACTGCTGGCTGGCTGGGAGCTCAGCTGAGACTGTTGACTTGGATCCCTGACCTTCCATGTGGGTTCTCTGTATGGTTGCTTGGGCTTCCTCACAACATGGCAACCAGGTTCCAAGCAGTAGGAAATAGAAGGTGATAAACCTCTTAAAGCAGAGCATCACTTCAACTACATTCTGTTGTTCTATTGGTCAAAGCAGTGCTAGATCCAGGTCAGAATCAAGGGAGTGGGAAAATAGACATGCCTTTCAGGGCAAGGAGTGACAAAGCATTCTTAACCAACTTTGATCTGCCACACTGACACAGAACACAGGATAAATAAAGAGCTAAGTAAATTGTTAATTACAGAAGCAAATTCATTAATTAATGCTACCCACTAATACTCAACAATTACTATCCCCTGCAACCCATATGGCTACTGTCATTCCATCTGAAATTTGAGAATAAAATACTACTTTTATTTGAGACAAGGAGGATTTTTTTACCTCAGAGTTGTAGAACAGCAGAGATGAAGGGATCCTAGGAGTACCCACTTTAGCCACCTTGCCCTACAGCGGAGGAGAATGAGTACCGGGGAGAGAAAGGGAATTGCCCAAGGTCACCATCGTGGTCTTTGGTGATGACACCAACTCAGGGCTCAAATACCTGGAATGCTGGGTGGAAGGGTGCCAGAGGGGCTGCCTTTTCCCTGCCACCAAGTCTTTGTCCCCGAAAACCCCACACTCAGATCTATTGTGAACAGCTATTGAAAACTTTTCAAATGTGCAGCATAGGAGGCAGCCTGTGAAAGGGCTGAGGGTATCAACCAGGGACGGGGCCTCAGATTAGAACCAAAAAGGCCTCCAGGAACAGCTTTGCTTGTTCCACGTACGTGACCATCACTGGCACACAACCCAGCCAAGCATGCTGGCTGCTACTCCATTCAAAGAGCACTTGTGGAACCCCCGGAATGAATGAGACACAGAGAAGACTGCAAAAAATAGCACAATGAAGGTCATCTCTAACTTAATACCAAGTAACTACCAAGTGCCAGACACCTTATTTCAATACCCTCATTTTACAGATGAGAACACTGAAGTTCAGAGGAGTCAGAGAACTCACCTACCATTCCCAAGTTAATAAGTGACCTGCTGGGTTTTGAACCTAGGCCCCTCACACCTAACCCTAAGTGTCCACTCTTCTCCCTAAGCCAGCTGTCACATCAATGCGGCCCTCCCTTCTAGGAGGCTGGAGCTAGAGGTGAGCCCCAAAAGAGCTGGTACCCTGTCCATACGGCACATGTGACCGTGGGTGACAGCCCACAGGCACACACAGTCAGGAGGACACCAGAAGGGAGGCCTCAGGGGCAGGTGGAGCTTGAGTGAGGGCTCCTGCTGGGAGGAGGGTGATGGTTAGGGTGGGTGGTGGTGGTGGAGGACAGGCTGGCTGGTGGAATCTGGAGCTCAGAATGTCTGTGTATAGAGGGGTGCTGGGGGTCTCCTGGAGTCCAGGTTTAAAGGGAAATAAGGGAGTCTATCTTAAAGTTGCATCTGCACAGTGACCCTCTTGTATTTTAATTTCTGTGCACCCAGGCACCGTCCACCAAGCCAGATTGGTGCAGACCAGGATTGGGAGGGACTGTGGAAAAGGGACCCAGTGTGAGTCGTGTCCCCAGATGGGCAGTAATAAGATGAAACCAAAAGAAAAGTGCGTATTTATTAAGCACCACTTTTGAGTCATTTGATGAGAAACTGGAATCTCAATCCACCCTCCCACCCAGTGAGGGGGGCCTCAGGATCCGTGTTCTTCCAGCTAAGGAAACTGAGGCTGGAGGAAGTGAGTGACTCACCCCAGGCCCCACAGGCAGCAAGAGGGGGAGCCCTGCCCTCTGGGCATTCTCTTCCCCGATATCGGGGAGACAGGAAGACCATGTCCTGCACAGTCACAGTCAGCCTGGACCGAGGGGACATGCACAGGAAAAGGTCACCCCAAAGTCACTGGGCCGTTTCTAGCAGAGGAGGCACCTCCAAGCCTGGTCACCCCTGGGCCTTTACCCTCCTTCCCAGGAAGAGAGGTTTCCGCCCTGAGCAAGACGGTGCACGTCAGAGGCCGGGCGGCCCTGCTGGGCCCCGGGCTGGTTCCCAGCACTCAGGGCAGCCGGGCCAAGCTGCTGACTCACCGCGAAGCCGCGGACAAGTCACTTCCCTCTGGGTGCCCGGCCTGGCCTTGCAAGTGGGCATCCTTGCAGCCTGCACCTGGGCCCTAGGGGCCTTACCCTGAGAGCCGGCTGGTGGATGACTCAGGGAAGTATGGAACACATCATTCAAGAATAGACATTCAATGGCAAATAAAACCCACATTTATTTATTTAGCTCCCCAGCAGGTGGGATCTTAGTTCCTGGACGAGGGATCGAAACTGCACCCCCTGCATTGGAAGCATAGTCTTAACCACTGGATCACCAGGGAAGTCCTAGAACCCACATTTAGAGAGTGAACATGTGCCTCCTTATCTTTGTGGCAGGAAAGCCTCACACACTCTTTGGGCAATGGGAATATGCTCAGGAGAGAGCCCTGAGGTGGGATGGCTTCTGCATAGGGGGCCTCGCTGAAGGCTGAGGTACACCAAAGATTGCGGTTGTACACCTTGCTCCTCAGTGTGACTGGCAGGTCAACTCTCTGGTCGAGGAAGTAGGTTCTCATTTACGGCAATTCAGGCTCCCTCAGCAAACTGTGGGGCATTCGTGGGGTTCTGTAACATGGGGATCGGAAACGTGATTTCTAGAAGAGCCCACAACAGAGTTCATCGCCTGTTCAGAGGCCCGCACTGCTGTAAAAATGTATTCAGGCTACATTTTCACTTTTTACAAAAGTGAATTTACAAAACAATGTAATCCTAATATCCTAAAATAAAATTTAAAAATATGTGGGTAAACATACATAAACCTAGGGTGAGAAAACTCTAGAAGGACTACAGCAAAAAATAATAAAAGGTTTTTAAATTAGACCTGGAAAAGATAACTTAGCAAGGGGCTAAATTTGCTTCCAAAGAGAACTTACATCCTTATTACTATAGAATTAGCAGCCAACTCCTTACTTTGAAGGTTGAGCACCACAGAATTGATGCTTTTAAACTGTGGTGCTGGAGAAGACTCTTGAGAGTCCCCTGGACTGCAAGGTAGTTAATCCTAAAGGAAATCAGTCCTGAATATTCATTGGAAGGAGTGACACTGAAGCTGAAGCTCCAACACTTTGACCACCTGATGTGAAGAACTGACTCATTGGAAAAGACCCTGATGCTGGGAAAGATTGAGGGCGGGAGGACAAGAGGGTGACAGAGGATGAGATGGTTGGATGGCATCATTGACTCAATGGACATGAGTTTGAACAAAATCTGGGAGATAGTGAGGGACAGGGAAGCCTAGCGTGCTGAGTCCATGGGGTCACAAACAGTCGGACACAACTGAGCAACTGAAAAACAGCAACAGGAATCTTTAGAGCCAGCTGCTTGGATTGGCCCCATTGGGGTGGGAGAATAAGCTGTCCCAAAGTCCTTTGTATCAGGCCTTGGAAAGCCATGATATGTGTGTATATGCATGCAATATGTATTCATGTATAAGTGATTATGTGCAATATATGTGTGTACAGGTATATATGTGTATGTAATACATATGTGTGTGTAATATATGTAAATATAGGAGTTTGTGTAATATATATGTGTACATATCATCTCCCCACATGTAGCACCGATTTTCTTCCTGACCTGCTCCTGTGGGGACATTACAAATAGTTTTCATTCCTGACAGACGGCCAAGGGTGGGGTACAGACACAGGCTAAAAGGTGGCAGGCGGCCAGTGTAGAATTAAAATTTTCCAGTGATCATCAAAAGGTGATTGTGGGACTTCCGTGGGGGTACAGTGGATAAGAAACTGCCTGCCAATGCAGGGGACACAGGTTCGATCCCTGGATCAGGGTGATTCCTCATGCTGAGGAGTAACTAAGCCCATGCACCACAATTACTGCAACTAGTGAAGCGGTAGTGAGCCTGCCTGTTGCAACTAGTGAAGCCTGTGCTCCGCAACAAGAGGAGCCACCACAATGAGCAGCCCACTGCACCCCAACTACATAAAGCCCCAACAGCAACAAAGACCCAGCGCAGCCAAATTTAAAAAAGAGAGAGAGAGATTGCATTATGAATGTAAACTTCACCATCGATCAACTCCTGAGTTTCGATTTTTAATTACTGTAATCTGAAATCTCTCAACATAAGCGAGTACTGACCAATTTACAAGTAGAAAAACCGAGTCCCAGAGAAAAATGAAGCGACTCGTCTAAGGTCAGACACTGAGCAGAAGGCAGACCAGAAGTGTTGGAGCCCTGAGCAGCTTCTGTCATCCAGCAGACGCTGAGGGGGCACCTACTGTGTGCCTGGCACGAAGCAGGCCCCATGGAATCAAAGATAAAGACGATGCTTTTCCCAGATAAATCCGTTCCTAGACTAGTGGGAGGACACAGGCTGGAAAACAGAGGCATTATCACGTTCTTGGAACTGCGTGAGAGGCTGGGGGGACATGCACACACGCTCTGGGGGCGTGGGCTGGGGGAGGTGGGTCAGATGGGTGGGGAGTGCGTGGAGGAGGCTTTCTGAGAGGAGAAACATCCGAGCTGCGTCCTGAGACATGGGTAGGAGTCCAAGTGAAGATGCGGGGAAGGGCATCTCAGCCTGAGGCAACAGCCTAAGCAAAGGCAGAGGGGAATGAGGAAACAAGCCCCGTTTGGAAATCTGCTGTGCCCAGAACACAGGGCGCGCTGTGGGCAGTGAGTCAGGGGAGAGGAGGCTGCCAGCTGGGCTGGGGCCTGAGCATCCCTCAGAGAGGTCCGGGCCTCACCTTGCTGGTGGTAGCAGGCAGGCAGAAGCCTGCCCCAAAGGGACATTTGCAGACGTTATGGGCCCCTCTGGCTGGACTCAGGACCATAGTCAAGTGACTGTGGGGAGGCCCGGGAGTGGACAGCACTTGTGGGCTTGGGAGGGTGGAGTCCTGGAGTCCCCCTTGACCACAGAGGGCCCAGCTTCAGCCTTCCCTTGGTCCCGCCTGACGGGAGGGACGCTCCTGGGTGTCAGGGTTACGTGAGGACCTACCAGGCTGGGTTCTGACAGCAGAGGCCTCTTGCCTCAGCTCGTCAGGCCAAACACCCTCTGTGGAGAGGGAGACGGATCAGGTGACTCTAGCAAGGTGAGGCAGAGTTCCAAGGAGGTGGTGCCAAGGGCTGGTGACACATAGAATGGGGCCCAGCCAGGTGTCTGGGGGCCTTAGGCCGTGGCCTGGCGACAAGGCTGGGTGAGAGCCCAAGGCAGCTGGGCAAGGAGGGATGATGAGGAAGGATGTGTTCAGGGCCTGAACGTGGGAGCCACACCCCCAGCACAGGTGTGTGCAGCTCAGGGGGACCCCACCCAGGGACCCCCCCCATGACTGCCACCTCCCTAGAGACCACTCCCAGGCTGAGGCCAGGAGTAGAGAGGAGGGGAACACCTCTTCTTCTTGCTCCTTTTCACAGGTTCAGAGAACCAGGGTATTCTAGCCTCCAGACACTCTCAAGTCCAGATTTCTAATTTACAGAGGCCCAGAGAGGGAAAGTAACTTGCCCAAAGTCACACAGCAGACAAGTGGCTGAGCCAGCTCTGCAGAGCATAAAATGGAAAGGCTTAGAATACAGTTTCCTTCCTTCACCCACCTCCTATCTACAGGCCTCCCATGACCAGGCGAACCCAGATCAGGGGACAGCACAGCCCAGGCAGCTCGCGTGGTCCTGCGCCATCAGCCAGGCTGCGAGCTGACTAGCAGCCCAGGGAATTCCCCACCTTCCTCTCCACTGCCCACCAGCTGTTCAGGGTCAGCTGTGATGGGTGGACGCTCACCCCAGGCACAGCCAAGAATCAGTCCATCCTCTGAGGTAGGAACCAGGGAAAGTATGTTTGTCTCCTGCTCCATCGGCAGGATCCCCGTCTCTAAGCGATGGGTCCTGACTCAGCCCTGTTTTGCCTCACCTGAGCATCAGCTCCACCTGTGAAAGGGTATAATCATACCTGCATTGGGATGGCTGCCATGGTCACGGGAGACACCATACGGTAGAAGTGCTTTGTAGACAGTGCTCCCAAGTGTGAAGGGTGGAGTGCTGCCCACATCTTCTCATGCACGTGCCCGCTAGGGTGTCCGCCAATACCTATGCACATGTCTTCTGCAAGGCAAGCACATGTTCACTTGTGCTGGGCATTAAGTTCTCCCTCTGCACACTTTAATGACCAAGAACTGGCTTCCTGCTGAGACTGGAGGAGGAGCCTTTATCAGGGACCTGGGGAGCAGGTCCGGGCTTGAGGGAGGAGGCGCACCCCAGTTTGGGGGCAGAGTGCCCAGAGCAGGGGGCCTGTGAGAGGGCCAGCTGCTGGGTTGTCAGGGGGCATGCCTGGATGTCAGCAGCCTGCGGTCCTGGTGGGGTCCCCATTGATGGCTGTGTGTCTGAGCAGCCGCCTACCCTCTCCAGGACTGGTGTCTCTGAGAAGTCCCCTCTTGCCTGCCTTGGGGTCCTAGGCAATAATCCTTGCCCCCAACCTGGAGTCCCAAGTATCCTGACTCCCAGGGAGGAGACTGGGCCCAGGGACGGGATGGCGGGAGCGAGACCGGATAGGATGTTCTCTATGGGAGAGGAAAGCAGAGCAGGGGCAAGTCAGCTCAAGGTGACATTAATGAGCAGTCGCTGTCCCTCCAGGCGCTCCTTCCCTCCCTCAGTGGGGATGGGCTGCTCTCTGAGAGCCAGCCCTTCTCATGGGGGTGGTCACTGCCCATGCGGCTCCCCAAGTCCCTGGGAGGGAGACCCTCTGTTCCTGTGTGGCTTCTGCTCCTCACCCTTCCAGTTAGAAGGGAGCAGGGCTCAGAAAGGGTCAGGACCTCAGTCCAGTCACACAGTCCATTAGGGCAGAGCAGGGCAGCAGCTGGGGCTCCGGGCAGCCCTGGCCCCTCCCTCTGCGCCAGCCTGGCGTCGGGCCTGCCAAGCCCACCACTGTCCGCCCTCTGCCCTCGGATAGCGGCCAGGTGGGAGGGGGCCAGTGCGTGGACTGACAAGAAATGGACCAGCTTTGCAGCCTGAACCCCAGGCATGAGATCTGACAAACACATAAAAAGATTTGCAGTCCCTGCCCTCCTTGCAGAGGATTGACTTTGGAGCAGGAAGGCGTCCGCTCTCGGGGGACGTGGCCTCTGAGGCCCCAAGACAGGCCGGAGTCCCTGGGCCTGGAGCCTGAGTGCTCTGAAGGTGGGGACCTCTGGGCGTGCTGGCCCCAGCCCCGTTTCCTGTGGCTGCTTCAGTACGGGGCGGGGGAGGAAGGCTCGGCCTGGGCTAGCTAATCTGGAGAAGTGATTTTCCTCCTCGGCTGGTCCCTCCCTGGGCAGGGCTCTGGGCGCGAAGGTGGCCTGGCCGTGGCTCCCAGGGAGGGGCCGGCTTATCAGGCAGGAAACACTGGGCTCAGGCCACATCCTCCTCCTCCTGGTCACAGCGGCTCCCAGGGGCAGGAAAACACTCGGCACCAGGCTGCTCCTCCGCCCTCTCCGGGCCCCTCCTGCAGGCCTTCGTCCTCCTCTCGCTCCCCCAGCCTCCAGGGAGGCAGACCGTGCTGGGTTGTGATGGCCACTTCAGGGTTCTGCCCTGGCTTCCCAGCCCCTCTGCCAACCCTGAACCACCTACTACTTTTTTTGGGCGCCGGCAGCCTGGTCACAGAGGGTGCAGGCAGGGGTGGCAGAAACACTACAAAGGGGCCCAGGCTCCCAGAGACGTCTGGGTCCTTCTGTGCCCCCCTCCGCCATTCCCAGAAGGGCCGGGGAGTCGAGGGCCGGGTGCCCACTTCCCACCAGAGCACACGGAGACTCTCCCTTCCCAGGACACTCATCCCCAGCCTCCCTCTCCTGCGTCAGCACCCGGAGGCTGCAGGAATCCAGGAAGAACCTTCTGGGGAAGTCTCCTGGTCATGCCCACTCACAGGCTCTTGCATCCCCTACCGTCTGCATTCCGAGGAACACTTTGTCCCATCACCTGTGTCCTTGCTGTGCCACTAGCCAGCCCCCCACCCCCCTAACCCCACTCAAGGCTGAGACGCCCCTCATCCAGCAGAGAGGCCACGGAGGAGGTGTTCTCCCCTGGCCCTGTCCCAGCCAGCCTCCTGGGCCAGCACTGCTGAGGATGAATGACCAGACTGGGTCCTGAGGGGCGGGGCCCCTCCTGGCCCCTCCCCTTCACAGCTCCGCACTCAAGGCCCTTCACCAGTTTCTGCTCCAAGCTGCTCCCTCTCAAGTGAACCCCTTGACCTCTCCTGGCCTCCAGTTCCTTTTTCATCAAATCCGCCGATTGACAGCACGATAACAGTTCCTGGGGTTCCCTGGTGGTCCAGTGGATAAGAATCTGCCTGCCCGTGCAGGGAACACAGGTTCAGTTCCTGGCCTAGGAAGATCCCACGTGCCAAGGAGCCTGTATCCCACAAGTGCTGAGCCTGTGCTCTACAATAGGAGAAGCCACCCCACTGAGAAGCCTGTGCACCGTGAGAAAATAGTCCCCACACCCTGCAGCTGGAGAGAGCCTGTCTGCAGCAGCATAGACCCAGTGCAGCGGAAAGTAAATAAACAATAAATAAATAAAGCAAAAAAAAATTCCTTCCAGCTCTGACCTCTCATTTTGTTCAAGGTCACAGAGCTAGGATGAGAATTCTTTCCAGTAAAAATGTAACTGCTTTGTTTACATGAGGACACCTCATTCGATTGATGGTCCTCATTGGAACAAATCAATCTACCTTATTATACCCTGTCTTGCAGATCTTAAGGACGTTACACATGCTTTCCTGAAGCTTCCCAGCACCCTGAATGGGGCAGCTGGTGCTTCTACTTTTCAGGAAAGGGGATAAAGAAAAAGGAAGTCGTAAGGCTTGTCAAAGTTGGAGCAGAGGAGCTACACAGCTCTTTTGGGTTCTCTGATGTGACAAGGACAAGCCAGCATGCTTGTGAAGCACGTGGACACATGTGTGGAGCACGTGTGCACCCTGGGGCACCCATCCTCCTGGGAGGACCCCCGCCTGTGGAAGCTGACCACATCTCTCAGGTCTCATCAACAGAACCTCTAAGACACAGTGGCCCTGAGGCCCCTGCTGCAAAGATATTTCACTCATCAGAATCCACTGATTTTTCCAGAATCCAGGGGCTTACGTTCCTTGTTTTAAGGTCCCCAATTTGTCCCAGAACTGTGCCTCCCCAAGGCCCCTTGGATGGATGGAAGGTGAGTGACCAGTGAAAGGACAGTGAGCAGAGCTAGGGGACTCACATTCTGGCCCAGATGTGACCCTCTGAGAAATGGCTACACCCCATGCCTACACGTAGAACATCCCAGAAGTGCCCATAGAGTCCTCTCCCAGTCTTAGGTGATCCCCCACCTTCCTAGCTCATGGTTTGTATAACAGGGGGACCTTGCTTGTCACCCCCACCCTAATCCCATGTCCCTCCAGTTCAAGAGAAGGCAGGCCTGAAAGGATCTGGAGGAAATCCAGGCTGCATCAGGGCCTCTACATGCTCCCATGATGAAGAGGGGAAGAGCATGACCACCAGCCTCCCGGAGGAGGACCACTTGGGGACAAGTCCCATTAATTTCTGCAGATGACATCAAGCGTACATGGATTTAAACTGAGCAGGTGGGATTTAGGCGAGGCACAAGAAGGTACAAAATAGAACTTTTTAAAAACTTTTTGGCCGCACTGTGCATCATACGGGATCTTGTTCCCTGTCCAGAGATCAAATCCGCGCCTTCTGGAGTGGAAGCTTAGAGTCTTAACAAGTCAAGGATCTTCCTGGATCGCCAAGGAAGTCCTGAGAAAGAACTTTTTGATGATAGAACTCATTAGACTCTTTTAAGAGAGAAAAACCCCTTTCTGTAGAGGACTCAAATCAATTAGAAACCCGTCTGAGGAAGAATGGCTAAGATTCAGTCCTCAGTAGAGACAGGGGAATGGACTGAATGACCCAGACTGTCTCTGTCAATCCCAGCTCGGTGCCAGACAAGGAAATAGAGGGTTCTTCTCTACAAGCCCCTCTCCCACATCTTGAGGTCTCTTGTACAATCGGTCTCAGTGTGATAAACTGACTAACACGTAGCTCCAGGCTCTTTCAACTAGTACCAGCCTCCAGGTCTAAAAGAAATAAAATTTGTTTAAAGAGATCTGAAGGAGACAACAGCTATTCTGTACGTGTGTATAAAAGCCTTACAATTTCTCACAAGCCCAGAAATTCACTATCTGTCCTGGATGAGAGAACAGGTCCAGACATTAGCCCAAGTTCCAATCAAAACCCAGGGATGCGGGGAGGGCACTCCTGCCCTACTTCCCAGGTCTTCCAGACCCTCTCCTGCTCCCTGGAGCTCTGAGTGCCCTGAATGCAGCCAGCTTCCCTGTGCCCTGGGGGCCTCTGAGGACCAGTTCGGTTCCCACACTGACTGGCAGAGGAAGCCTGTCTTCCGTAGAGTAAACTGATGCTTCAGGAAGGGTGCGCTGTCTACCGTGGTGACTGAGGAATGGAATACTTCCAGTGCATCAATAAAGCCAGTGGCAAGCTCACAACTGGTCCTTAGGAAGACGAGCTCCCGTGACAGGGGAAGGCCACTGAGCATGGGCAGATTGGAACCAGGTATAAACTGTCTTCAGGAGCCTTCCTTCTTCCTGGTAGGAAAGAGTTCATTCTGGGGATTGATTGCATGGAGTCATTTTGTGCCTCGATGAAAAGCTGTAAAGTTACTCATAGCTTAGACCTGCGATACCTGACTGTGAATCCAGCCAAAGGCAGAAACAAGTAAATGTTCACTGCCGTGCTATTTATAATGGCAAAAAATGAAAATGGAACAACTTAGTTATTTAGTACCAAGTAAATTAAGCCACAGTCCTGCACTGAAGTACTGTGTCGTCATCAAAAGTGATAAACATGCAGACAGCTATCAATGAGGCACAATTTCTATAATAGGATGTTGAAAGGATAAAACCAAATACCAATGGTATCTACATCTTGAACGCATGAATACAGGACTGGGGAGTTGAGTATACAAAAATGAACCAGTTATGTCAAGGTCATGGAGTATGTAATTTTTCTTTTTTTCTAATATTTTTTTCATGTTGATTTTTCAACTGCCCTTTTCAACATTCTTAGCAGAAGAATAAAGTTTAAGGACATAAGAAAATGTCTATTTAATATTAATGAATAAAAATGCCTATCATAAAACACATGTGTCTCTGGAGAGCTAGACAAACAAAACAGGGCTGGCATGAGTGAACAAATAAAATGCACTGATGTGTATAAAAAAATTACCAGTAACATTGCTAAGTTGTTGACCATAGATGACTTAATTTTTTTCCCTATGATGTTATTTTTTCCCAAACTTTCTACAAAGACTATGTTTCTTCTGAAAATTAAAGTATCAGTAGATGATAGCTAGATAGATAATAAATGGCTAAGTGGGTGGATGAATGGGTAGAAAGATGATCAATGGATAAGTAAAGTGGGTGGATGGGTTCAACGGATGGATAGATGATACGCAGATAAATATTTCGTTCCCTTCCTTCCTTCTTTCTGTCCAAATCCCTTTCACTAGGATGAAATCAACAGCACAGGCTTTTCAAAAGAAAGGTAGGAAGTTACAAATGCTACAAATGATCTGCCCTCAGCTGTACTGGTACTCTAGGATGAGATGGGAGAGGAGATGCTTGGGTCCCCTGTGCCTACCTCCTGACGTTTACTTCTGTAACGGGAGGGTATCTGGCCACGGCTGCATCAGATTCTGTCTCAGAGCCCCGAGAACTGCACACACAAGGGCTCCAGGGTCTGGGTTTCCAGAGAGATGAGTGAGGAGATTAGGGACCCAGAAGATTTCAGGTCTTTAGCACCGGGACTCACTGCAACACCTCCAGGACTTCTCAGATGTTTACCTTGTTCATTTATTCATCCACTTGTTGCGCAGCTACTATCTGCCCTGCTGGGGAAGACTCACACACCATGCCCTGTTGGGGATGACACCAACACCAGCTGTAAGTGCTAGATCCCATCAAGTCCTGCTGGAGCTCAGAGAGGAGAGTGACCCGCCCCTTACCTCCCCCCCATCCCCCGAGCCAGCACGAGGGGAGTGTCAGAGCTGGATTTGGACAGTGGGTCAGATGTCATCAGACAGGCCGTGAGAGTGAGGGTCTCCCTGGTCGGGGAATGGTGCTGGGACACGCACAAAAGCCTGGGGAAAGAAAGCATTTTCAGAGAACAATAGGCTTTCCGTGCCGTGGGTACACTGTGGGGAAGGGGCAGGGGGTGGGAGCTGGCCATGTGAACACAGTACCAGGCTCCCTCCCCAGACCCATGAACCTCAAGGGGCCGCTGGGGACCCACCTCTGCACTCACCCTGTGTGCCATGGGCGACGCACAGGCACCGAAGTGTCTTAAGGAAGTGTGACGTGGTAACGTTCATGTTTTAGGAAAACAGCCCATAAAACGGGGCACACGCATCAATTCTCATCAGCCAAAGCCAGAAGTACGCGTGTCCTGGGAGGGGCAGGCAGGAGAGCTGGGTACCTGGGAGGGGCGGCTAAATCTCTAAAATACCCCTGGCTTCCGGGCATGACCGTTTCACTCACAGCTGAGCAAAAGTGAGAAAGCACCCTGTCGCCGGCCAGTTTCCTGCCCTCCCGAAAGGCAGGGGACACCACCCTCGCCCCCACAGTGCGGCCGCAGTGAAACACGCCTCTCTGGCACCGTCCAGGGCCGGACGCTGACACTGACACCCAGATACAACCAGTGGACGTTGCAGGACAAGCTCTCCTGCCAGCGGATGACACTGCAGGCGTTCACTGTCAGCTGGCCACGGTGGCGGGCCTAGGCAGCAAGGAATTCGGGTGTCATCTAATGCTAGCCCTGTCATTTCCCCTTTGTTCATCCTTTTTCCCTGGGATGTGAGCGGTAAAAATGGGCCGGATGTAACCCCATGTCTGGTGAGTCTCTAGAAAAGGCATGAGCCTTCGAACTGGGAGACTGTCAATGCCAGCAAATGTATTTGAAGTGCTGAAAACCCAGCCTCCACCAGTTGAGTAGGGTGACCCCAGGGTGCCACCTCCCTCCCTGGGCCTCAGTGTTCCTGACTGTGCAATGGGGTGGAGTGATGACGGGCCCCATCTGGGGCTGGGAATGAGAAACAGACCATAAAACTTGCTGTAAAACTCCCTATATCTATAAAGTGCTATTAAAGTAATGACGAGAGATTACGATCCAATTTGCAGAAAGAACGTCTGCCCAATCAGACCCTCCCAAGACCTACTCCTTGGCCCAGAGGCCCTGGAAGAACACAGGGCTTCTATTGACATGAACAAGTTACAACGGCTTTCCCACAGACAGGAGCCAGATGTAGTGAATGGCCTGGGGACTGAGGAATCATCACTTTTTTCCGGACACTGTTTGGCTGGGATTTTCATCCTAAACCCTAACAAGATATTACATCCTTTAATTACCCACCCTTGTGCTGCCCTGTCTTCTCTGCAACATTCCAGGGAGCTTTGAGAACACATGATTCTTGTAAGACCACATCCCTAGATGCATAGGAAAGAGGACAATCTAAATAGTCTTCAAAAGATGATTTCAAAAAGAAGGGGAAAATGGAATTTCCCCTTAAGGAAGCAAATACTTGGGCCCCACTTCCCATCTTGAGACAGTCTGAGAACCACTGCATTCCACCTTACAAGTGTGAAGTCATCCTTTCCGAGGAGAAAATTGTTTTGCAACTAGGCTATGAATTTGTCTTTTCTTTCAATATCAAGAAGAATGACACTGTTTCTAAGGTGTAAAATTAGGCTTTATCTCTTTACCATTATTCATAAAATCAACCAATCAGCCACTCCAACAAGATAACTTTTTTAAAATAAAAAAGATGATGAAGAGAACATTTTGACCAACACCAGAAGGAGAACTGGCATAAATATCTACGCCTCACTTGAGAACTTTTTCTTTCACCAAACTGTATTTCAAATGATAGAATGATCGTGGTACAAAAATGTTTATTTAAATTAAATATTTTAGGCAAACCAATATCTACAACCATTCCAAAGCATATATAGTTCCTACAGAAAATGGAACAGTTTAGCTTAATGTCTGTGATACTGTTTTATAAGATTATTAATACACATTCTGGACTGCACCAATCATATTGTCCATGGTTTACTATTTATTACCAAAAGTCACATACAGTAATAGCATAAAGATTAACCATATCTTATAAGTGATTTTACAAGAGAATTCCTTGGAAGCAAAAAAAAAAAAAAAAAGGATCTTTCAACAATACAAAACATAAGGTGAAAATAATAGGAGAATATATAAAAACACTTACATATTTCATACAGGCAATAAAATGCTGAAATCATAAGACAACTGTCTTTTATGTCTGATAGGTATGTTCCTTCAACGGAGACTTGGAGGAAGGATAGAAATGTTTTTGGGATGGGGTCAGGGCTCAGAAATATTTTCTGAATCACAGTGCATTTCTATTCTTTGGGAAGTAAATATAATAAAGGGAAGTTGCTTTGATGTGTTGGCTGAAGATGTTACCTGAAGAACCAGAGGGCTGGTGAGGAGAACAAATTCCCATTTCTGCCATAGGAATCATGTCTGGGATTTTTAAGTCAAGTGATCTTTGAATCAGTAGCCAATTCAGGGGTGGAGAAAGAACAGAAAAGAAGAGAAAAAAGAAATTTCAGGAAAGGAAGATCATTTTGCATCTTCAGAAGGGAGAGCATGGTGAAATTTTGCTCAAGAAATCAGCACAATCAGATTGGAAGAAACTGACGCCACGGTGCTGAAACTCTTTCCAACTCCCTGCTCTTTGGTTCATTAGGAACGGAAGGCTGACAAGAAGCTGCCAAGGTCAGCAAACTGTATCTGATTCAGGCTGAGCATGAAGGTATATATGTTGTGTGTGTCTCATACACACTGTAAATATTCAGGCATGTATTTTGCTTTGAAATGTATGAAAGTGAAAAGAAAGTGAAAGTCACTCAGTCAGGTCTGACTCTTTGCAACCCCATGGATTATACAGTCCATGGAATTCCCAGGCCAGAAACTGGAGTGGGTAGCCTTTCCCTTCTCCAGGGGATCTTCCCGACCCAGGGATCGAACCCAGGTCTCCCGCATTGCAGGTGGATTCTTTACCAGCTGAGCCACAAGGGAAGCCCCAAAACATTGGAGAGGGTAGCCTATCCCTTCTCCAGCAGATCTTCCTGACCCAGGAATCAAACCAGGGTCTCCTGCATTGCAGGCAGATTCTTTATCAACTGAGCTATCAAAGAACTTATCTTAAAAAAAAAAAGTATGTTTTTAAAAAAGCAGCTTGAATTCAATTTCATTGTCAGTGATGCAGTTAACCCCCGGCGTTAATTCCCCAAATCACGATGAGTGTTTTTTCTCAAACTCATAAAGGGTCCTTTTGGAAGACTAGGATCATTCATATTGGAAGATGGTGACCAAGGGCAGCAGCCTGGCGTCCTTGGGCAGTGCACGGAATCCTCACCAGGTTGCACGTTAATGAGTTCACTGAGGTCAGCTTCAGTTTCCTTTGGAGAGAATCCTAAATCAGAAAACTCTGGAGCGGAGGGTACCTAAGATACGGAGTCTGTCCCTCACTCCGCAGATGGGGGGGGATGGGCTGGAAGGGGAGGCGAGGGGAGTCAGTCTCCCCAGCCCCCGGAGGCAGAACTGGGATTGGACCGCCAGTGCCCCGAATCTTAGCCCAGGGCTCCCCTCACCTGGAAGACCAAACAAAGGTCAGGACGGCAGGACCCCTGGGGCTGTGTCAGAAGCGTCAGGGATGCGAATGTTGCTGGGCTTTTCCCAAATTTGTTTCCGGATTGAAGACTGGGAGGAGAGGTCAGTGAAAACTCTACCGGGAAATAGCGTCCTCAGCAACGACTGCGCCTGATTCCCAGGGTGGAGCCAGTGGAAACTCCTTTGAAGGAATATACTCCGAACGCCGGCCGCAGGCGGGCGGGGCGGAGGGGCAGGGGCGGGGGGAGGGGCCCCGGCCCCCGGGCCCGCAGAGCCGGTCGGCGGGCGGCGGGTGGAAGTGCGCGCCCACCCCGGGGCGCTGCGCTCGGCGCGGGAGGGCCCGGCGGCGAGGCCGGGCCGGACGGGCCGCCCGGGCTCTAGGACACGCTGTAGCTGTTGTAGTACGTGGCCGTGGCGTCAGCCAGCACGGAAATGAGGCTGGTCTCTGTGGGACCCGTAGGTGTCACCTCGGAGACCGCGCCCTGCCCGCTGAGGGCCCCGGCGGCAGAGTCTGGGTGGCCAGGAGTGTTCAAGTACTGGTCGAATTCATTGCGATCCATGTCCCCCAGGAGTTCCACCTGGCTCAGCTGATCCAGGGCGTCGAAGCCGGGATGCTCGGGAGGCGGGGAGAGCTGGCCCAGGTGGGCGTGCAGGTTGGAGTGGAGAGGCGGGTAGGCGGCCTGGGAGTAATAGGCCGGAGACGCGGGACAGCCAGGCACGGTGGACATCATGGAGACGCCCGAGGACTGACCGAGGGCCAGGGAGCCCAGGGGGTGGCCGCAGTGGAGGGGGTTGGGGGCGTACTCCGGGGAGTAGGGGTGCCCGGGCAGGTGGGCGATGCGGCGGGAGTGCGCATGGTCCTCCTGGCATGGGGAGGAGAAGAAGGTCTGCTCCGGCTCCAGCACGTCCAAGGGTGACATCTCCGGCGGGGTGGGCAGCCCGTAGGGGTACGCGTCCACGCTGCCCGGGGTGCCGCCGCCGCCGCCGCCGCTGCCGCCGGCTGGGCCGTCGTGGAAGCAGCCCCGCAGGCCGGGCAGCGCGGAGCCCGGGGAGTACTCACCCCGGTCCTCCTTCTCCCCCGGCGCCCCCCGGCCGCCGCCCCGCTTCTCGGGCAGGGAGTTCTGGTCGCGGGAGAGCGAGCTGAGCAGGAAGCCTGGGTCCACGCGCTTGCACAGGCGCTTGGCCTGCTTCTTCCTGCGCGGCCGGTACTTGTAGTTGGGGTAGTCCTGCATGTGTTGGAGTCGCAGCCGCTCCGCCTCGTCCACGTAGGGCCTCTTCTGGGACAGCGTCAGCGCCTTCCACGACTTTCCTGCTCACACAAGTCAGACAAGGCCGCCGTCAGTCTCTGCGCGGCTCGGGGCGCCCCCGTGCACCTGTCTCTGGGGCCGCCGAGCATCGCACACACGCTTGCTGCCTCGGGTCCCCTGTCCCTCCCCCCAACCCAGTGCCCCCTCTTCACACAAGGCGCCCCACACTCCTGGCACCCTCTTCTCAGCCCACATCCTGCACCGTGCAGAAAGGCCAAACCAACCTCTCCCACTTGCATGCTCCAAGGCATTCGTGCAAAAGACACACACACAAACACAATCATGGCACCTCTCCTATCAAAGCGACCAGACAACACAAATGTGTAAACAGTGTGAGATTCTCAGTGAAGGGTCCACCTAACCCAGTGTCACCCACAGGACAAAAATATGTAGACCGCAACATTGAATTGGGCTCCCTTCACCCTCAGAGGGTCAGTTCTTATCATTTGTGCATCCTAATGAAAACTCTGCCTTCCTGGGTTATTGCTGCCCTTCAGGAAGTGACACTATATTATTTATTTGTGGCATACATCTATCACAGTTTTCTTGTGAGGGAACTCAGGATCAGTCAGCAGCTTCACAGATGGAGGTAAATTACAAGATGTAAACTACAGGATCTCACTTATGGCAACAGAGGATTAGCCCTTACATTTGAAGGTCAAACAGAATCTTCATCTCACACACACACACACACACACACGTGCACACACACAAGCTATGGCTTCTAACTGTCTACTGTGACCATGGCAGAGGGCACCTTATCAGCCACTGACTCTCTGTACAGAAGTAAACCCCTTACCTTCCCCGGAGCTTTGTTTTCCCCGCAGTAAACCAAAACTCTCGTCTGAAGAAGCATCCCACAATTGTGTCCCACTGGTGCACAAATGCTGCTCTCATGTGTATTTTCTGTTCATCCTTTTCACTTGTATGTTATTGTGTAGATTACTTTAGTGTCTCTTTCTTTCTTAAAGCACATTGCCCATCCCGCTGCAGATTTTCTAAAGGTCACTTCTGGACACCTTAGATGTTACCTCCTAGGGTAGGCTTGGGAACTTAAGTTCCCCTATGACTCTACTGTACCCTGAAGTCTGAGACAAACTAGCCCAGAGGGCAGCCCCCTGCCCCAAACCTTGGGAGGAAAGGGGCCGCATCTCCCACCCAGAGCACTCGGCACAGGGCCAAGTCCAGAGCTATGTGCGTGGCTGCCCTTCATGGGGGTGCTGGCTGGCCCTGTGTGTCAGATACACAGAGGAGGCTGGAGGAAGGTGATCATCCAGTACTGTTTGGATGAAAGTATGTAACACTATTCCAGTGATGTTGTCAATTAATACAATTAGCTCTCACTTGAAAAGACAACTTTGAAAGTGTCAGGAACTCCAATTTTAGTATATGTGCCACCAAAGCGAGCACTGTCAGGAACTCCAGATTTGGAGTTGGCCATTAGTTTCCAGCCTGTGGTTAAGGCCACAAGTTGTGGCAAGAGGCCCGAGACCCAGACACACCCACACCCTGACTGTGGACTGAATGTAAAATGTGACTCAAAGTTTCTGAGTGTACCGAGATATTGTAGTATTCATAAAATATAGGTTCATTTTTAAAACCACTAAATGTATAGCTGTCTTTACCTGCTTTCTCATTCATAACATACATGAGTGCTACTGTGTGATGTTTTTAGAGTCAAAGACTGGAGAGCTAATAGTCAAAAAAGTCTGGGCTCTCGCGTTCAGCCTTTTCCCTTTCCTAAGTCAGAAAGGAAAGGGCTGGGCAAGATCATGGGCTTGGGATGGAAATAGATCATCCTGCTGCCCCCTCCCCTTCAGCAGGTGTAGAAAATCCACATTTTTCAAAGCAACACTAGGTCAGTTTCCTTTGCCTAGTGCCAGGGGTTGTGTGGTTAAGCAGGAAGGGATCCATATCTTTCCTGCAAAATGCACTGTAACCTCTAGAAGCCTAAGTGCCAACTGCCAATAGGAACCAGCTTACAGGAGGCATTTGTTACCCAAGTCCCTTTGCCTGTCCTTTCCCTGGGAGCAGGCAGCCCCAATCCTGCAAGGCTCTCCAACCTGAGTTCTCCCACCCTTGGCTGGGCCTGCTCTATCCTCCTCACAAGAGCTGTGCTTGGGCAACAGGCGTAGCACCTGGGTCACACCAAAAAAAATACATTTAGGAGCTCACCAAAAAAAAAGTATTTTCGTACACTGAGGGCTACCAGGTTCCCCCAGGCGCCACATACACGGCAATCGAGGCTCCCAAGGGAGAGTTTGGCGTGTACCTGGTATCTGACGGTAGCAGCCGCCCTTATCGATGCAAGATCAAGGCTCCTGGTTTTGCTCATCTGGCTGGTCTGGACAAGATGTCTAAGGGACACATGTTGGCGGACGTCGTTGCCATCATAGGTACCCAAGATATTGTGTTTGGAGAAGTAGATCGGTGAGAAGGGGAACAGTGTTGGACCTCCCTGCCCTCTGTGGAGCCTCTCCGTCATTGGAAATGGGCCTGTGCGTGTGTGTGTGTGTATACATGTACATGAATGCTTAGCTGTCAGGCTTTCTGTGCATGTACTAGAAAAGGAGAAATTATAATAAATTAGCCACCTTCTGGCCCCACAAAAAAAAAAAAAAGTATTTTCATTGCCTTAGAAATCTCAAGAAAAATATAAACTTTCTGCTTGAAGAAACTGTTTTATTATTGTATATCTTAATATATTTGTCTTTATGCCAACACAGTATAAAGTATGATTTTAAGCATTTTTTATCTGGGACAGGGCTCGCTAAGACACACTGGCCCACTAACTCGTCTGGGAACAGCTAGCCAGGGGGCTGGACAGAGGGTGGGAGGCTCTTTGAAACCAGCACTCTATCAGCTGCTTTGAAAGGGCACTAAAACTGCAAGAGAACCCTTTCTGCCAGAGGGCCTGTGGCTTTAGCACAAAGAGAGGTGTCAGGCCTCATTCCACCGATCTGGGGAAGGAGCCCCAAGCTCCAGCGGAAAAAGGAAAAAGAAAAGGCTCCAAGCTGGTCCGGGTGGGGTTGCTGGGGGCAGGGCCAGCCTCGGGTGACCACACACTGTCCTTTTTCACAGGGCCTGGCGCCTGCTGGGCACACAAGGTGCTTTGAAAGGTTCCCATCCTTCAAAATGAATAAAAACTACCACGAAGGGCAAAGAGGTTAGGCGTTGGCTGGAGCTGATATAGTGCCCAGCTTCTGACAGTGGAGAGAGAAGAAACCCCCGACCTCCAGAACATCCTTTCTCTATTGGCCTGACTTGTCCCCAGCCCAGGGTCCAGGGCTGGGACCGCAGGGCAGCCCCGGGGAATCGGCCGGGTTCTGGGACATACCCGCACAGGCCGTCCTAAGCATCCGAATCAAATTTTCTACACTCCTGCGACTGAGAAAGAGGCTCGAATCAAGTCCATTTTGCTGTTGGTTTGATAATTAAGTTCAAGCAGGAATAGGCCACCGCAAGGTCTCTCTTCACGAATATTCGTTAATGAGAGGTACGACCTCCTGTGATTGTGCCCGTGGTGAAGTTCAGCGGATGATGGGTTTTCCTGTTGCCTTACACCCGACCTGTCCGTGCACGCGAGATCTCCGAAGCCGAGTCCCCCGCACCAGGCCGCAGCTCAGACCCGCCCGTGCCCCAGGGCCCCTAACTCGGCTCCTGTCCCTTCCAGTGGGCCTCCCCGGCCACCCCGGCGGGCCGTGCCGGTTCACTCTGGGCCTGATCCACGCGTCCCTGCGCGGAATCCCAGTCCCCGCGCGCGCGCCCACGCTCGCCCAGATGCCCAACCTCGCGGGCACGGTGCGCGCCCCCATGCGTCCCCCACGCCGAGTCTGTCCCACCCCGCCCCGCGCGCCCTCACTACACCAGCCCGGCCTCCAGCCCCCAGACCCCCGCCCACCGACTTCGGGCCGCGCCCCGCCCGCTCACTCACCCAGCATCTTGCTGAGCTCGGCGTTGTGCAGGTCCGGGTTCTGCACCGCCAGACGTTTCCTCTCGTCCTTGGCCCACACCATGAAGGCGTTCATGGGCCGCCGGATACGGCTCTCCGAGCCCTTGTCCCCCGGCGGGCGGGGGGCGGCCGGCGGCGACAGCCCGTCCGACAGCTCGGCTTCCAGGGCCGGGCACTCGAGACCCTCGGGCCACGGGTAAGTTCCTAGCAGCGAGGCCATGGCCGCACGGGGGTCGCCTCGCTTCGCGTCGTCGGGCCGGCGCTGACCCGGCCCTCGCACCGGTTGCGGCGTCCAACTTGGCCGGCAGCCTCGACCCGGCCCCTTATTTATCAGCTTCGAGAGGCCGCGTCCTCCAATGACTCTCGAAGGCGGCGCGGCCCCTCCCTCCTTCACGGCGCGGGCCCCCTCCCAGCGTCCCGGGCCGCCGTGTCCCGGCTCCGACCTGCGGGGAGGAGAGGCGGGAGGCGGGCCGCTTCCCCAGCTTGCGCCCGCCCCCGGCCCGCCCCTCCGCCTCCCCGGTGGTTCCCGGGGATCAGTGCCCCGAAGCCCCGGGGGCGCCCCTCCGCCCGCCAGCTCCCAGCGCAGGTGCCTCCGGCCGGGAGGCGGGAGCCGCCTGTGATCGCGGGCCCGGGAGCGGGAGCCGGACTCCAGCCCCTCGTCCCGACTGGCTGCGGCCTCCCGGGGCCAGGTTCCGCCAGCTCCTCCTGTGCGTGGAATCCTACGGAGAATAGAAGCCAAACAGGTTTCTCTGGGAATGGCCGGGCACGAGTGACTTTTGGCCATGACACCCGGCCTGTGCACTCTTCTTGATAGAACACACCTGTGCTTTTGTAAATGACCTGGGCGGCCTCAATCTCGCCCCCAACCCCCAGCCAACTTGGGCAGACAAAGAGACTGGAGGCGGGGCTGGATCGCCTTTCGGGTTCTCCGTGGCACCCACTGGAGGGTCCCCTCGACGCTCAGCAGCTCCCTGGCTCTTTAGAGAGCACGCCTGCGGCCTCAGTTCTCTCATTCACCCTGGCCTCTGATGTCTTTCTTTTTACGCCTTTCCCCCCACCTCACCCTGGTCTCTGGCTTCCCAGCCTCCAGTTCCCTCGCCTCCAGCCTTTCTCTCCCCAAATTCCCTTTTCCTGTCTTCTCTGTTCTTTGCCGACCATCAGTCCTGCTTCTCAGAGCAGAGTCCTGTCCCTCCACCCCTGCCGTCTGACTATCCTAGGCTTTGGCACAACGCGGGCTCCCGAGTTCCCCTCCCCCTGACACCACCCCCCTCACCCTAGGCTTGCGGGCTGGAAGCTCAGGGCCCTCTGTGGGGCAGATAAAGCCCTGCTCAGAGGACAGCTCCTCATACTGCTTCATCTTGTGAATAGGGCTGTTCCTCACTTGAGCACCAGCACACAGTAGGTGGTCAGGAAAGGCCGAATAAGTGGATGAATAAATGAGTGAGCAGATATGGCTTAGACACACGATACTATATAAAACAGGGAAGTCGTGAGGAATCCGATCCTGGAATCCCATCCACGGAGTATTTACTGAGCAGCCATCGCCTTGCAGGGCTCCGCAGAGGTAACCCTGACAGCACCGGCATTTTGAGAGGACCGTGGGATTGGGTCTGGAGGCGGGACCCGTCTTCGGTGCTGGGTTACCTAATGGATGACTCAGGGCTCTTCTCCCAGTCGGAAATGAGGAGGAGGATAAGACTGACCTCACAGGGCTGTGTGTGAAAGCTCAAACTCCATGCATACATGACAGTTGATGTTAATATAACTTCACATGCAGCCGGTAAATTCTAAGCCTGGACTTCAGGGTCCCTGCGTGCAGTGACTGACTTCACGGGTGCCTCTGTGGGCAACATACCCTCCGGAAGCAGCGCCAGGGCTAAGACCTGGTAAGCGGATGGAAAAATGCAACTTCTCAAGTCCCACTTTCAACCTACAGCGCCCTGGGCTTTACACGTAGAATAGATTGCCTAGTTTTCCTCCCTCCTCCAGCCAGGACCCAGAGGCAGCACCCTAGGCTCGAGCTCTCCACCCCTTCGCTCTCGCGGGCCCCAGATGAACAGCAGAGGACGGGGAGCAGTCCTGGCTGGACAGTGGATGCCAGAGCGGAGAGAGCATCTTGGAAGCCGGGGTGGAGCGGGCAGAGCTGGCTGGCACCGGGGAAGGGGAAGGAAGGGGGTGATTTGCGTAGTGAATGTGTCCGAGGTCTAGGTGGACTTCCCTATTTGGGGAAGCCTAGGCCGTTTCCCCTGTTGAACTCCTCTGCCAGAATCTCTCAACTAAAATCCCCAGACCGGAATGCTCCGGGAACCTCGGGGAGCAACGGCCGCGCTTGGCCGGGGGTGACCTAGTTGTGGAGATAGAGACGGGATTCCCGCAGGTGTATTTGCGCGGCAGTCCCCCTGGAAGGACTCTACCCTTTCTAACCGCACTGCCTCTCCAGGACGGGATGATGGTCCGCAGGATCAGAAGCCTCTAGGGGACAGCGCCCCCTTGCCGGCCGCGGGCGTCCCCTTCCCCGCCTGCAGCCTCGCGCGCTCCCAGCGCGCGGTTCCGGAGCAGAGAGTGCCCGCATTCAAGCACCAGGTGAGGAAGATGCTCAGGTGCCGGGGAGCGCAGGGCTGTCCAGAAGGATTCCAAAGTCCGACAGCAGATGGAGGAAACGGCGAGGGCAGAGAGAATATGTGTTGCGGTTGTTGTCTACAATAATTATTTCTGGCATTTCGTCCGGACAGAGCGCGCGAGCCTGGATTGTGCAGGACCTGGGCGTTAAACGCCGCGTTGCCAACAGGGGCTCCGCTCCGAGCGCGTGAGCTGTGAGCACCCAGGAACTCGGGCTCTCTAGCTCTCTCCCTTTCTTTATTTCTTCATTGATTTGCATCTACGCATCGATTCACCTGGGCAACTTTATGCAAAAGCGCCCTGGTGCGGGCGGCGCTCAGGGTTGCTGGGTAGCTGTGACCCCAGCTGCCTCTCGGACCTTCAGTGCCTGAGCTCTGCATGCAGCTCAAGCGTCCCCAAGGCCCGGGGCTCAGAGGGCTGAGCGAGAGGGCCCAGGACTGGCGTGCCCCGTCCGAGGCATCCCCGATACCTGTCTGAGCAGCGCTGGGCCCAGGACCTGTCTGACCAGTTGTTGGCAGAGGTTCATCTGTGGAGATGGCGAGGTACATTCAGGGCAACTATGCCAAGAAGCACTGAGATGTGTAAGTCTGTGGTGCCGGGGCCTGCGGGCGCTTGGACCCGCCGCGGGATGGCATGGGTGTTTCCGGAGCCTTGGAGAGTAGAGCCAGGGCTTGCCATGTGACGATTCAGGGGGACAGTGGACCTGTCTGCTCACAGACTGAGCCTTACTCTTGCGGTGTATATTGTGCGAACTCTACCCTCTCTCAAATGACTTTTCCTTCGTCCCTTTTTCCTTTCCTCCTTCCCTGCTTCGCTGCTCACCTCCTTCCCTTTCTAGTCTCCCCCCCTCTTCCTTCCCCTTTCTCCTACTTCCCCTCTCTCCTTCCTCCCCTCTCCTCTCCCATCTCTCCTCCCTCTCATCTTCCTTTAGGTTTGTTGTAGTTCACTGGACAGCATTTACAGGAACACGGGACTTGAAGTCAGAAATGGTTGATTCAAGTTACTAGTGGTGTGATGATAGTTCATTCACCTGATCTCACCCTCAATTTCTTCGCCAGTGAAATGGGGATAACACAGGATTCCTGACATGGTGTTTTTGAAAGAACCTCAGGCATCCGGTCCCATCACTTCATGGCAGATAGATGGGGAAACAGTGGAAACAGTGGCTGGCTTAGTTTTTCTGGGCTCCAAAATCACTGTAGATGCTGACTGCAGCCATGAAATTAAAAGAGGCTTACTCCTTGGAAGGAAAGTTATGACCAACCTAGACAGCATATTAAAAAGTAGAGACATTACTTTGCCAACAAAGGTTCGTCTAGTCAAGGCTATGGTTTTCCCAGTAGTTATGTATGGATATGAGAGTTGGACCATAAAGAAAGCTGAGCGCCAAAGAATTGATGCTTTTGAACTGTGGTGTTGGAGAAGACTCTTGAGAGTCCCTTAGATTGCAAGGAGATCCAACCAGTCCATCCTAAAGGAGATCAGTCCTGGGTGTTCATTGGAAGGACTAATGTTGAAGCTGAAACTCCAATACTTTAGCCACCTGATGCGAAGAGCTGAATCATTGGAAAAGACCCTGATGCTGGGCAAGATTGAGGGCAGGAGGAGAAGAGGACAACAGAAGATGAGATGATTGGATGGCATCACTGACTCGATGGACATGGGTTTGGGTGGACTCTGGGAGTTGGTGATGGACAGAGAGGCCTGGCGTGCTGTGGCTCACGGGGTTGCAAAGGGTCGGACACGACTGAGCGACTGAACTGAACTGAACATGCACCTTAAAAAACTGTGAAATGTTATATAATAATGAATGGATGGAACCTTAAATATAAAATTAATAGGGTTCAGCCCACAAAACTTTCCCCTCGAGGAGCTTCCCTGATTCTATTCCCAACTGAAGAGTTCTGGTGATTCTAGAAGGAGAGAGAAGGGAGGCGGGTGAACATTCCTGCCTCGAGGCAGCAGGCCTGGCTCCTGAGCCTGGACTCTGCCCAGGAGCACGTGCTGGCTGGCCATGCTGAGCTGGGGCTGCCGCGGCCCCCAGCCCTCCTCTCTGTGGTTTTGTGCACGTGTCTTACCGGGGCTTTCTGTCCCTCACACAGGCTGGAGGTCGAAGTCATCATCACCAGGATGGTCATCTTTGCTCACACTGATTTATCTGGACTCCACTGACCGCCCTTGCAAAGGTCATTCCCAGCTTGTCCTTGCCTCCATACAACCCTCTGTGAATTAGGCAGCCCAGATGGTAGTATTAATTCCCAGATAAGGCAGGTGGCAGAGCAGAGACCTGAACACACATCTCTCATCCTCGGGTCTCTGCTCCTCAGTTCTGGGGCTCCCCTGTGTCGGCTTCCAACTCAGATCAGAGCCCCACAGCAGACAAGAGTGCTTCTAACGAGCACGGATGGTTAGTGCCAGTCCTGGTGCTTCTAATCAGAGTGTAAGTGCTTCTAATCCCTGCTTGTCTACCCTCTCCATATGTATCGCTCAAGTTCCACTGGACCTTTCCTCCTCCAAAGGGCACTTGAAGTTCAAGGTAAGGTGAAAAGCAAATGGGTAAACCCTGTTGCCTACAGGGAAGGTGCATGCTGGAGACCTGGTCCAGGCCTGCTGGCTGCCTTCTCCTTCCTCCTCGCCACCCGCCCCCCTCCGCAGGCCTGACTTCCCTCTAAGAAGCAGAGTTCCTCTCTTTCAGCCAAAAGAAATCTCTTCACAGTCAGAAGTTTAGGAGAAATTCATCATGTTCTTGGATTTAGAATAATTTGGGGGGATTAAACCAGACAGCAGAGATGTATGATAGACATGGAGGACCACCTCAGTGGACACAAGGACAGCTGGACAGAGTCCCACAGCATCCTAGACGGGACGGCTGCTCTGCAGGGCACCTGGGGAGGTGGGAATAGGATTTTCAGATGCCACTGCTCCTGATTGCGGGTAGTGGAGACGTCTGGTAACATCAAAACCCTTGATGTTTGGATTTGAGAGTAACAAAACACTGGGGTAGAGAAATTTGGGGTTTCCCAGATCAGACCCTCTGGTTACTACAGAATGCCCCCTCTACATGTGTGTGTTTATGTCTGATCAGTCACGTCTCTCAGTGAATGGGGGACAGATCCTGACTCAGAGCTGCAAGTCCAGTCCCATCTGTGCACATCTGAGCGAGTCTCTCAGCCAGCAAACAGGGTAGGCAGCCTCGGAGGCCCAGGGAAGTGCTGAGGGGCTTGCCTGTGCTGTGTGCATGCCCAAGACAGCGCCCAGGTAAGCGGTGCTCATCCCGGGATCTGTGTTTGCCCCCTCCCTAGCACTGAGGGCCAGGAGAGTTCCATGTCAAGAACAGACGTTTTCTACATTAATTTTCTCCTGCTCCACTCTGAACAATGATCAGATTTCCTTCTGTAGGGAAGCATGCGTGTAGAATGACTGCACTGAAATGATCTTTTTTTTTTTTTAATGTTTATTTATTTATGTGTGTGTGTGTTTGGTTGTACCAGGTCTACATTGCAGCAAGCAGGGACCTTTAGTTGCAGCAGGTGAACGCTTAGCTGTGTCACTTGGGATCTAGTTCTCTGACCAGGGATCAACTCCGGGCCCGCTGCATTGGGAGCGTGGAGTCTTAGCAACTGGACCACCAGGGAAAGCCCCTAAAATGATCTTTAATTGGTCAGAAGCTAAACTCTCAGACAAATTTAAATGGAAAATCAGCAAATGGCAAGAAAAACTAACAACTGGTTCAGGGAGGTATGTTTCTGTCTCTTCAATGCTATTGCCTCTTCTTTTCAAATGTCTCAGAGGAAGAAGAGAGACTGACTAGGAATCACCTATAATTAATACAAAATGGGAAATATGTCTTTTCTGAGCCTATGTGTACACATGTCAGGATAATGAGTGACATGATGAGGCAGGACTGATAGCGATCTCATCACGTAGCACTCTGTCATCAGCCAGCAATTCTGGTGTGAGAAACCAAGGATACTTCTTATTTGTTTGGCTCTATGTGATTGCTTTAATGGGTGGGTTTCAAGCTACCATTATTTTGTGTTTGGTTTTTTAATCAGATGCTCACTGAGGTTCAGTGTACCCACGGAGAAGTGCACAGACATGCGTGCTGGCAGAGATTTCCGAGGGGACCACACCTGCGTAAGCAGTGCTCACATCATGTGACAGAATGCTGCTGCCACCACCACCAACTTTGAAATTCCTTTAGGGCAGGGACTGGGTGTCATTCTGTAATACTGTATCATAAAAAAATCAATTAATCCAATTTATACAAGACAGGAAAAGAGGGAAAAAGACACAAACAAACAAAAAACATATGGGACAAAATAGAAAACACAACAGGAAGTTAGATTAAAACCCAACCATATCAATCATTACATTAAGCATTTATGACCTAACTACTCCATTTAAAAGGCAGCAATAGTCAGATTGGATAAAAAGAAGCAAGACTCAATTCCATGGTGACTGTAAAGAAATCCACTTTAAACACGAAGACACAGATGAATTAAAAGTAAAAGAATGGGAATTCTGGTTTCTAGTTTGCCATGCAAGGGGCTTAGAAGTTATCAGTCACATTTGTGTTGTTCACTCAAGTTATGTCCAACTGTTTGCAACCCCACGGACTGCAGTGTGCCAAGCTTATCTGTCCTTTAGTGTCTCCCGGAGTTTGCTGAAATTCATGTCCACTGAGTCAGTAATGCCATCCAACCATCTGATCCTCTGCTGCCCTCTTCTCCTTTTGCCTTCAATCTTTCCCAGCATCACGGTCTTTTTCAGTGAGTCAGCTGTCTGTATCAGGTGGCCAAAGTCCTTCCAATGAGTATTCAGGGCTGATTTCCTTTAGAATTGACTGGTTTGATCTCCTTGCAGTCCAAGGGACTCTCAAGAGTCTTCTCCAACACCACAGTTCAAAAGACTCAATTCTTTGGCACTCAGCTTTCTTTATGGTCCAAGTCTTATATCGGTATGTGACTACTGGAAAAACCATAGCTTTGACTCTATGGATCTTTATTGGCAAAGTGATGTCTCTGCTTTTTAATACGCTGTCTAGATTTGTCATAGCTTTTCTTCCAATGAGCAAACATCTTTTAAGTTCATAGCTACAGTCACCGTCTGCAGTGATTTTGGAGCCCACGAGTATAAAATCAGTCACTGTTTCCACTTTTTACCCTTCTATTTGCCGTGAAGTGATGGGACCAGATGCCATGATCTTAGTTTTTTGAATGTTGAGTTTTAAACCAGCCAAGTCACATTCTAACAACAAGAAAAGAAAGATGAACAAACCAAAAATCAACAATCTTCTTAGATCCATCGGAGAATTAGGTCACAGGATGTGAGATAATAGAAAATATATATTGGTCTCTGCCTCTGGTTCCTGGCACAGAATTCCTGAAGCCCTTGTAAATTCCTAAGTGATAAGAGCACTAGGGGCATCTTTTGTTCTATTGAGGTGACTCTGGGTGGGCATCTGGACAGGGGCTGGTCACCAGAAAGACCAAAGCATAATTAGAAGCTTGGAATTTTCAGCCCCACCCTCCATCCTCCTGAGAAGGGAAAGGGGCTGAAAATAGAGTTAATCATGCATGAAAAAAACTCCATAAAAATCCTGAAGTACAGTATTCAGAGAGCCTTCAAGATGGTGAACGCATCCATGTCAGGAGGGCGATGGGGACAGAAGTTCCTACGCTGGGGACCCTCCCTGACCTCTGACCTGTGTATCTCTTCATCTGACTACTCATGTGTATCCTTTATCACATGCTTTAATAAACTGTTAAGTGTAAGGAAGAGTTTCCCTGAGTTCTTGGAATTTGATCACACCCAAGAAGGGGGGTATTGGAACCTCTGATCTGTAATTTGTTGGACAGAAGCAGGTGAGAACCTGGGCTTGCAGCTGGGGTCTGAAGTGGGGCAGGGGGCCCCGGGTGGGGCAGTCTTTTGAGACTGAATCCTTAATGCTATCTCCGGGTAGATGGCATCAGAACTGAGTTAAATTGTAGAACACCCAGGTGGTATTGCAGAAAATTGGTCAGTGAAAAACCACACATTCGGTGACCAGAAATGAAGTGTTTTGTCTGAGTTAGTGAAGGAGAGTCATAGGGAAGAAACATACAGTAGGGAAGAACTGGTCTGTTTGCTTCCCCGCAACACCCCCACCCTCTGCCATTCAAAAGACAAAAACTGAGGTTTTGTCTAAACACAGGACAAGTTGATGCTCCCAAGACTGGAGAGACATAGATGGATATGGAAGAAGGGCAACTTACCAGAGGACAAACCATGAGGATAAACCTCCTCAGGAAGCAGCATCAGGTTCCTTTTTACCCAGTACATCATGTCTGGCTTTCAACAAAAAATTTACAAATTATACTAAAGGGCAAACCACACAGTTTGAAAAGAAGGAGCAAGTATCAGAGTAAATTCAGATATGACATGGATGTTGTGGTTATCAGACTGGGAATTTTAACTGTGATCAGTAATTCCCTGGCGGTCCAGTAGTTAGGACTCCTCACTTCCACTGAAAGGGCATGGGTTCAGTCCCTGATCTGGGAACTAAGACCCCACAAGCCTTGTGGTGTGGCCAAAAAACAGAGAAAAATCTCTATGATTAAATTGCTAAAGGTCTAGTGGGAAAACTAGACAACATGCAAGAATAGATGGGTAATGTAAGCAGGGAGATGGGAATTCCAGGAATGAGTAAAAAAGAGATGCTCAAAATCAAAAACACCGTCACAGAAGTGAAGAATGCCTTATGGGTTCATTAGTAGACTGCACACAGCGGAGCAAAGAGGCAGTGAGCTTGCTGCTGCTGCTGCTTCGCTTCAGTCGTGTCCAGCTCTGTGCGACCCCATAGACGGCAGCCCACCAGGCTCCCCCGTCCCTGGGATTCTCCAGGCAAGAACACTGGAGTGGTTTGCCATTTCCTTCTCCAATGCGTAAAAGTGAAGTCGCTCAGTCGTGTCCGACTCTTAGCGACCCCATGGACTGCAGCCTACTAGGCTGCCCCGTCCCTGGGATTTTCCAGGCAAGAGTACTGGAGTGGGTTGCCATTGCCTTCTCTGCAGTGAGCTCGAGGACATGTCAATAAAAACGCCCCAAATTGAAAAGCAAAGAGAAAAAAGACAAAAAAAACCAAAAACAAAAAACAGTATATTCAAGAACGGTGATTCAACTACAAAAGCTGTAAAGTGTTAGTCACTCAGCCATGTCTGACTCTTTGCAACCCCATGGACTGTAGCCTGCCAGGCTCCTCTGTCCATGGGATTTCCCAGGCAAGAATACGAGAGTGGGTTGCCATTTCCTTTTTCGAGGGATCTTCCCACCTCAGGCTTCCATGCCCAAATTGACTAAGTTACATCTTGAGCAAAATTAATCCAACTATTCAAAACAAAAATCAAATGTAGTACCCATAAACTTTCCAGGATCAAAAAAGGGTTGGGCCTGGGGAGACACCATTCCAACGGGCACTTTGTGAACTGACGACCTTGGTCAAGGTACTTAGAAACTCTGAACCTCTTTCTTCATCTTCAAGACGGGGAGTGTCGTAGGGTGGCTCTCGCTGCGTTGAGGAGAGCAGAATCGCTGTTCTCGGGGACGGCAGTTTGGAAGGGTCCTCTGGTTTGGAAGCCCAAGGACACTTGTCGCGCCTCTGCCGGCACCGGCTCGCACTGTGCGTTCATCTCGGGTTGGCAGCACCTCGCCCCATCACCGCAGGATGTTGTAATCCCTCCAGGCTGAATTGCAACAACTTGCTCAACTCAGCCCACCAAGGAGACCCAGGGAGGGCAGGATCCGGAGTCTGTCACCTGAGAAATCTGAGTCAATGTGACCACACCCGGCCTGCCTCAGGGCCCAGCCCACAGTTCGCCTCCCAGTGGGAGTGCTAAGCCCTCCTGGAACTCCTCTGTTTTCAGGATGACCTGGCCACACCTTCCTCTGCTGCACCCAGAGCCAGTCCCCCACGAAGGGGTTCGGGAGCCCCCCGTGACAGGGAGCTGGCCCTGCTGCCAGTACGTCCTCTTCTGAGGGGCCACCAGTGCCTTCCCATGACTGGGGTCCCCACTTCGTGTGGTGAGTTAGTTGCTAAAGTGAAGTGAAAGTGATAAGTCACTCAATCCTCTGCGGGAATTCTCCAGGCCAGGATACTGGAGTGGGTAGCCTTTCCCTTCTCCAGTGGATCTTCCCAACCCAGGGATCGAACTCAGGTCTCTCACATTGCAGGCGGATTTTTCTACCAGCTGAGCCACTAGGGAAGCCTGACTTAGTTGCTGAGTTGTGTCCAACTCTTGCGACCCCGTGGACTGTAATCCGCCAGGCTTGTCTGTCCACGGGGTTTCCTGTAGGCAGCTCTTACTCTCATTCTCCTCTTGTGCTCGGAGGAAGAGACGGACTGCATTGAGTCTTCTCCAGGTGTTTCACTAGGTCCTTTTTTCATTTAATCCCACAACCACCACTGGAGGAAGGGAGCCTTGAGAATGGGGCCCTGAGAGGGGCCATTTGAGCTCCCAGTGGTGAGTGACAAGGAAGGCGTGGGGGTAAACTGGGGAGAAGTTCATGATCAAGCCCTCAGGCTGGGTGTGGAGGTCTCAGACACAGGGGTTCTCGTGTTGAGAATCGGAAGGAACTCCCAAGTTGGGGCTGTGGCTACGGTGGTGCAGCCCTGATTGAGCATCTTCATCTTGGGGTACACTTCAGGCCATCAGGGCGCGGTCCCCACTGTGGTCTCCTCATCTGCTTCTTCATTTAAGGGTCGTCCTGAATCTGCAGTGCGCCAGGCACTGTCCTGAAGTTCCAGGAATACAAAGATTAACTCTGCCTCCAGAGGCGCTTGACCTGAATGGGGAAAATGATACATCCCAAAGTTGCAACACAGGGCTTCCCAGGTGACACTTGTGTAAAGAATCTGCCTGCCAATGCAAGAGACATGGGCTCTATCCCTGGGTTGGGAAGATCCCCTGGAGAAAGACATGGCAACCCACTCCAGTGTTCTTGCCTGGGAAACCCCATGGACAGAGGAGCCTTGCGGGCTACAGTCCGTGGGGTCCGATGCAGCCCCTCACCAGGGGAAGACACGAGGATGAGGGAGAAGGGGACTCTTCTGCCAGCCAAGGTGCTGGGTATCGCCCCTGAGTTCTCACACCTTCATTTCCCCAGGTTCTGAAGGCTGGATGGAGTTGGGATCTGCCTTCAGCTGTTTTCTATTTTCTTAACAAATGTTTGCTAATAGGTTCTTTTGTTTGTTTGTTTGTTTACTTCTGACTGTGCTGGGTTTTTGTCGCTGCGTGTAGGCTTTCTCTAGCTTCCTTGAGCAGGGCTGGTGGCTCTCTGCTGTGATGCTGACCTCTCGCTGCGGCGGCGTCTCTTGCCGCAGAGGACTGGCTACAGAGAGCAGGCTCAGCAGTTGTGGCACATGCCTTTAGTTGCCCTGTGGTCTGTGGCTCGTGGAGTCTTCCTGAATCAGGGCTCGAATCCATGTTCCCTGTGTCAGCGGGGGGATTCTTATCCACTGTGCCGCCAGGGAAGTCCTGTTAATAGGCTTTTGTTCCATCTGGGTTCACAGGGTGTCCCGGCTGTTAGGTGAAGGGAGGCTACCTGAAGGCCACCCCCTCTAGATCTTCCACACCTGGTTCCCTCAGCTGATGCGCTGGTGACAGGAGGGACAAGGGGAAGGGGAGGTTGAGATAGGGTCTTTCTCACACTCCCCACTTACACAAAACACATTTCTAGATTACTGTATATGGAGGGATGTGGCTTCTCAGGTGGTATAGTGGTAAAGAATCCACCTGCCAATGCAGGAGACATGGGTTTGATCCGTGGGTTGGGAAGATCCCCTGGAGGAGGAAATGGCAGCCCACTCCAGTATTCATGCCTGGGAAATCCCACAGACATAGGAGCCTGGTGGGCTACCGTCTACGGGGTCACAAAGAGATACTATTGAGCACACACACATATGGAGGAATGTGCAAATAATTCTGCCTATTTATCACAGAGTTAAAAATGTTGTTAATAAGGGAGATTGTAGGAGAAAGTCACTCTTCAGGTTCGGGTCAAATGAGTCAGCAAAGAACTTCCCGAAGCTTACCACTCAACTTGATAATGCCTGCATGAAAGCTGAGGAAGGTGCAGCACCATCAAGCCTGTGTAAACGTCGTCAGGTCTCAGGTATGGCCCAGAGTGTGTCCCAGGGCACGGCAGCGCATTCCCAGTGACACAAGTTGGCAGGTCTTGAGGGTGGGTGGACCCTGTAGTGAATTTGTTTCTCTGTCCTGAACTGGCCTGGGCTTAGCCTGAGGTTGGGGCTCAGTAGACGTTTTCAGAACTAATAAATGTCTTTCAGCAACCATGCACTTTTCTCTGAGGAAATGCGACATGGGACATACCAACAGAAAATTTAAGATGAAACTGGTTACAAAATTCTTCCTTTGGTCAAATAATTCACTGTGCTGTAGTTTTCCTTAAAAGTTGACTACTTATGTGGCGGTAAAGAATCTCCCTGTAATGTAGGGCACGTGGGTTTGATCCCTGGGTCTGGAAGATCTTCTGGAGAAGGAAATGGCAACCCACTCCAGTATACTGGCCTGGAGAATCCCATGGACAGAGGAGCCTGGCGGGCTCCAGTCCATGAGGTTGCAAAGAGTCGGACACAATTTAGCGATTAAACAGCAACGCTTCTGCAAAAGTTCAGCTCAGGTGGGAGGAAAGCACCCTGCCATCACCTCTTGCTGGCAACCCAAACGCCCATTCCTCCCTACCCTTTCCTATGCACTGCCTCTGTCTGCATCCCCTGCGCTGACCCCATCAAGGCTTTGAGCGTGGCTTCTGAGTGTATTCAGGATTTCCTAAGTGAAGAGCATGTTTTCCTCAAGGAGTCTAGTCATCCTCTTTATTAGGACACGATACTAATTTGCTCAGTAATAACTGAGCGCTATAAAACCTGATATCAGAGCATCCAATCTGACCTGGCCAGCTCCACAAGCCAGTGCAACAGGCTCCAAACTGCAGTGGCTGCAGAACCTGCGAAACAGACAGGGTGACGGCGGGGAATTTCTTACTCAAATCCAAGGAAGGCGCTGCTGGCCGGACCAGAGACTGAGATCGCTGGGGCAGACAGTGCTGACATGTTTCTCTGATGTTGTTCCTTAAAAACGCAGGTCCCGGCTTGTCCTGCCAGGGTTAGCCAGCAGGTGAGTAGAGAAGAGATATGCACCGTGGTATGAAACAACTGTTCGTTTTGGTTTCACCTTTCAGTAGCATGAGTATTTTCTACAAATTGGAAGGAATTCCATCTTTGTTTCATAGACTGGCAAATGGGTCTTAGGAAGCTGAGTTACTCACACAATATCCCACCAACCTCTTGACCACGATGGAAAAGAAAACCTATTGAGAATTTCTAACATGCCATGAACCCAAAAGTATTTTCCGATTTGTATAAACAATACTAACTCAAGTTAACTGTAAAACTCTTTGCAGTTTGCCAGCTGCTTTCAAATATATTCTCATTTAAAAGTAACTAGGGCATGTGAAGAGCATCAGCCATAGAAAATTTTGCTAAGATCCCGACAATCTTTTTGCTAAGATTGTCGCATGGCCATGGCCACAAAAAAAAAAAAAAAAGAATTTTTTTTTGCTAGGAAAGGTGACGTCACAAGGGCGAGGACTAAATAAAAAATCGTGGGTGTGTGGCCAGGGAAGAGAAGGGACTGGAGCATCACTGGTTCCCTGGGAGCAGCATCAACCTAGTGATAAAAATTGAAAGAGGTCCTTTTATAAAATACAGTTTACCCATAAAAGGGGATAACAATAATAGTTATCTTACTGGGTTGTTTGAAGACTAAATGAGTTGATTTATTTAAAGTGCTTGGAACAAGGCTGGGCATATAAGACCACAGGTAGTGATATTATTTTCTATTACAATTAACAGTAAAGGAAAGAAGGGCATTACCGACAACATTTAAGAACAACCTCTTAATGGCAGAGAGATTTTCCTGGACACCTACATTCCCCCTCTTAAAATTGAAAGGTGCCAAAGAAAGCATTAACAGCTACAGTATTAACATATTTTCACCTAGTGAGATAACCTAACGCAAAAAACATGGCTCATATATTAACTGTTTTTAAAATATCATGCTTATGAAATTCAGGTGTCCAGAGAGCATGCACTTCATTGTTCTAAATTCCACCTTAGATCCGGAAAACGAAGTGGCCTGAGAAAGAGATACTTCGGAAAAATGGAAGCTGAGCATTTCTAGAGAAAAATAAAAGATTCTGTGTCAAAGCAAACGGTCACACTGTCTGCTCTTTGCTGCATGTGTGCCTTTTTCTCAGGCTACCCTCTCGATTATTAAAGTCATTTGGTTCTTTCTGTGGCCCACTGAAATAATCATCACAGTCCACAGGTGCTCTCCGTGAGAGTCACACTTTCCTAGTCTCACGATGTCACTGCCCTGGGTTTCCAGCTCTGAGAGCGCCCCGAAGCTCCTCCCTCCTCTGGTCTTCCCACCACCCCCTGAACCCCAGATGACTGGTGTGCATTTAGCTGCTCCCTAAATGCCCATTCACTTCCTCCTCCTGCACACAGTTCAGCATATTCTCCTGACTCTTCATTTTTATTGGTAAAGGAAGTTAAAGTAAATAAAAGGCAGAAAAGAAACAAACCCACCCCAGTCTATATCCATATAAAGATAATTATCTTTAGGTTTTCTACATGGCCACTCCCTTCTGAAATTCTAGTTCCATAACAAGACAGGACAAGCAGAGATAACTTGGGCATGTGCCTTCTGGGAAGAAAAGTGACTTTAAAAATCTTTGGTGCTTTATTATACAGGACCTTGCTTGGAATTCCAAACGCTGAGGGCCACGATAAACTCAGCAACTAGACCTCATAAGAATTTTCCCTGTGGTGTGTGTGTGTATACTTTTAAGCAGTTAGCATCATTCAGAGTATTAAGAGACTAAAATCAAACATACTTCATACACTTTCTCCATTTTAAGAATCTCAGGGCCATGCTTCTTCATATATAATGTGTGACCCCAGGGGTTCAAGTCAAGGGCGTGAGTTCATCAGGTGGTGGTTGAGTTTTCATTCCTCTTATCCAGGAGCATATCTACAAATCAGGTGGAAAGCAGCACACTGCCCGCCCGCGTGCCACAGCCCCGCGGCTCCAGACAGGTCTGCAGGATGGGGAGCAGGCAGCCAGCAAGGGCTAAGAGGAAAACCGGGAATGGAAAATAAGAGGGGAGCAGGGAGGAGGGAGTGCAAGGGTGAAAGGATGCAGAAGAGAAGGCAGAGGTCAAGAGAACAAAGAGACGGAAGAGAGGAAACCACAGCACTGGACCTCAAAACCTGCTGCACTTTTCTTTTTCATTCTGTGTCCCAAAGAGGTGTCACGGTGTCTGCAGTTTTCTGGGGAAACCCGAGTGGAGAGTTGAACCATCACACAGGCAGACAGGGTGTGTCGGGGCGGGTATAAACACAGAAGGTGACACCAGTTGGTGTGAGCAAGGCTGAAGGTATCCTTTACACTTTATGTAATATTCATTTATTACTATTACAGGAGTCTCAGTCGTGATGAAATTAACTTCATAAACTTAAGAGTCTCATTGTTTTGTTTTGTTTAGCCTCCTGAGGATCTCCTGATGGTCAGAGGTGAAGAGGAGCTCTCTCTAGGGGATCTGTCCTCAGGGACCCCAACTGGATACGTATCTGACCTCCGACTCCCGCTGAGGAACCGCGAGAGGCCTCCTGTGAGAGCCGGGAAGTTAAACTGTCTTCACTGTCACCTCACTGCTTCCAATCTGCAGTCTTGGGGAAGAACACCTCAAAATACACGGCTGTCACTGCTCAGTGGGAGAGCGAGCATTAGCGCAATTTCCCCATCACCACCAAACCAGACCAAAGCAACTCTCTGATTTGGGAATGTAATCATATAAAACCAACTTGGCAGAGACACGTGGGTTGGCTATAGAACAAAAAGAACTCTCTGAATGCCTTTTAATCCTTTAATTAGATTAAGTCCTTCAGAAGCAAGCACAGTTCATTGTTACTGAAGGAAACCAAGAGCAAATACAGTGAGAGACACATACGCGTGTGTGCATATAACGCTGTGCTCACACGAAGGTGAATAAATGTGCCAAAGGACTCAGAGTCCAGTGAGAAATTTATTTGTCTGTGACAACCATGCCTTGGAACATTGAAACGTTCTGGGAACAGGATTTGGGAAAACGTGGTGCGGGCGAGATGCGGCAGGGGCCAGGCATGTTGGAGGCGGCGCGGCCCCCCGGGTGAACCCGGCTGACGCCCGGCCGGGAGTCTGTCCCGGCAGCGCCCCGACACAGAGGAGCTGGGAGGCGCTGCCCCAGAGAACTTACTTGGAACCTTTCTTCTTTTTCTTCCTTTTCACTGGTGTTTCATCTAGCGTACTACCCACTGCTGCCTCAACTTGCTCTGGTCCCTTTTCCTTTTCTCTCCTTTTCTTGGGCTTTGGCGGGGAGTCCTGCTCGTCGAGTGGCCCCACGCGACCCTCTCCAGCCCCAGCTGAAGCCCCAGGATTCTCGTCCCAGCGAGGGTCTCCCAGCTCACATTCCACTTGGTTTCTCTTCTTCTTGGCCTTAGGTTGGATGTCGTTGTCTGCATTTTTATCTTTTGCCTCTTTCTTTCTCTTCTTCCTCCCTTTCCTTTCCACTGGGGTCTCTGAAGCCTCGGGCACTGCAGCCACGCCTTGCGCCTTGCTCTTCCGCTCCGCCATGCGCCTGGCAAAGTACTCGTGGATGGTGAAGGCGCTGGTGGTCGTGCGGGAGGTGTCCGTCTCCTCCGTGGCAGACGGGCTGGGGTGGTCCTGGGGTGGGGAAGAGTGAAAAACGGTTATTTACCAGCTAATTACGCCTCACCACATCCAGGAGGCCTCCGCCTGGAGCCCCACACACTTGGCAGCCCGGAGACCAGGCTAGGGGACCAGGTCTCCCCTCGTCTCCTCCTCCTTGCGGGCCAGAGCCGAGCTGCGCAACACGGAACAAGGCGGCCAGATGCACCGGCTGAGGACTGCACAGGGCCGGAGGCCGGACAGGAAGACGCTAACTTCACAAGGTAGACGGCAAGTCACCTGGACGGAATTCTCAGTGAACAGCTCCTTGGCAACAACACGATAAATGGCAACGAAAGTCCTAGAGGCTCAGGAACAAAGACCCTGAAAGCTCGGAGCTTTGTGGTTTCATCAAGACACCTCCTTCAGCTCGCTGTGGATACACAGGCTTTTGTGCCCTGACCCACAAGCTTAGAAACCGTGTATATGTAAACCCCAGAAGCCACGTGCCAACCTGGACCCTGGTGTGTCCAGGGCACCTTCTTTTCCCTCCAAAGGCAAAGCATGGCCCTCTGGCAGCCACTCGGGGGAGGAGGAGGCGCCAGGGCTGGGAGACGGGAGACGTCCCCTCCCGCCCCGCAACTGCCGTGACCTAGACACTCATGGCTGTGTCCGTCCTGCTTCTAAATGGAGGAATTACTCACTCATAACCACTGGGATTAACTGCGGTTTACATTTTAATTTTAAATAAATATACTCCCAGTTGTAAAGTTTGAGAAGAGAAAAAAAAAACCCTAACTTAATAGGTTGGGGAAAAAATGAAATGCTAGTATCACACCATGTAAGTTGTGGCTGGCTGGCAGTAAGGAGATGAAAAGGTGTGTGTAAAAAAGGAAGTAACTTCAAGTGGAAGAATATAAGGACTGTGTTTTAAGTAAAGTCGGTGTCTGGAATAATTTTGCCCACAGTCTTTTAAAATAAGCCATTAAGCAATTAAGCTAAACTTAAGTTTTCATAATTACCTGGGTTCTTCCTTCATATTCACTTATTCACAGAGGAAGAGATTGGTTGTCCAACCCTTTCCAGGTTGGAAAACAGTTTTCTAAATAAATCCATTTCCAATTGGAGTCCACAAATTATTCTGAACTTGGCGGGCAAAACTCTGTTCATGCAGCTAACTTTATTACAACCAACACATATAACTGAACTACATATCTTCTTGTTACAGCAACACTCCAGACCCAACCCAGGGGCCTCCAGCCTGAAGCTCTGACTGACTCAGTATTATCAGTGGGCAATGGGGCTTTGTATGGCCATTGCCCCAGACAGTTGTCACCAAAGATATCTTACCAACAACAGCAAACTTATTTGATCAATACAAACCTAATTTTACTCAGGGCTAAAAACACAAAATCATGTAGTCAGTTTTTTAAATTTCAAAAGGTAAAATGTAGAACACTTTTAACCAAGGTGGAATAAACCAACTGAGCTTTTAAAATGTTATCTATCAAAATAAATAAATAAATAAATGTTATCTATCAGTATTCGATTTTGCCTGGAAGTCCAAGAAGTAATTTTGAGGAAAATTTAAAATTAGCTGCACAGGAGCTAAAAACAAGGTCACTTTGTCTTCTGGTTCCTCAAATGCTGAAAAAGATCTGGAGTTTTGCAGAACAGGATGAAAAATCTTAAGACTCTCTTGATCCCAGCCAATCCCAGTCTCGTGGACAAGAAAGGTCCTGCCTTCCATGAAGTAAGGGCACACAGCCACACACAGCAAGTGTGTATGAAGGCGGCCTGTTTATATAAAAAAGGGCTTATTTAGTTTCACAGTATTAAAGGAGTTTGTTTTATGTGGGCCAACTCCTCTGGAGCATCTCTGTGTCTTAGGAGCTCAAATTCAAGTCATATCCTATGGCTCCTTACCTTGTTCACTCATTTATTACCTTCTGAATTCCTGCTTTTAACAGTTAAATCACAGGAACTAACTACTGGTGTTAATCACACTTTTAGTTACTAGAAAATACAAGATCATTTCTGAGTCACTTACTGAATTCAGCGGGTCTTTCTAGTCCCAGAAAATAACTCTGCTCATAATCAACTCCTCTGGTGATGAGGATTTTGATAATCACGGGCCACTGCACATCAAGCTCAGCAGGGCATGGAGACAAGCCAGAGGTGCCGGCACCCAAAGGCTGTTGATCCCGAGGAGAGTGTGGGCAAGACAATGACTTTCGGGGAGAGCTGGGGAATGCCAGGGGCAGCCTCCCACACTCCAAGAGTGTATCTGATTTAAACACCATGGACACGAAGGAGGGAAAGGTTGCAGATATGAATGCTGTAGGAACAAGGAAGGCCCTGGTCTCATATTTCATGCTTTTACAGATCCAGTACCCAATTTTACTGCAGTGATTACAATTCTTGTTTCTATATTCTCAGCCACAAATGTGAAAAATGCACACTTCTTCAAGAAAACTAACACTTTTCATATCTGGTTGCTTCTTCAAAGTAAATAAGTACTGAGAAACACGCTAGATACTTTTTAGTACTGAGATAGAATCCACTCGCTTCTTCCCAGGTTTCCACTAAACACATAATGCAACCTCAAAAAAATAAATTCTGTAATACCAGATGTGACTTACACTACTTCATAAACTTTGAGAATCCCAATTTGCTAGCAGTGTTCTAAAAATGAGTAAAGTAAGTTTACAATTAACTGGAAAACTTCCTGTTTCATACAAAATACTAGCAAGGGAGGTATGGCTAACTAATGATTTTACCAAATATTTGATTAACCTCAGGGATTTAGGAAACCTCTTCTTTTAAAATTCCAATTCCTGCTATTAACTAATGGAGAGCCTTAGATAAATCCCATAACTTCTCTGGGTCTCAGTTACTAAGCAAGTGAAATAAGTAGATTAGATTCAACTTGAAAGTCTAAAGGTTACTGAACTCTGAAATGATATTCGGGGCAGTCATTCCTCTGGGCCACCGAGAGCAGAGGAGGGAGAGTGAGGCAGGAGAAGCAAGTAGCAGTATGAGCTTGGCTCAGAGAGGACGAGCACCCCAACTGCCAAATCAAGATACAGAAGTGCTAGCAATGCACTCACAAGTCCATGCACAGAAAAATATTTTATACTAACCACCTGTATAAAAATATTTTATACCAACCATCTGCCAGAGAGCAGATCTAGTAATCCACTTAGGAGAGCAGAAGTGGCCAAATACTGTTTGCACCGAATAATTTGTAAGAATACATTTAAAAGAATTAACATTATATATTAGAAGCTAAAATCAATAAAAGCAAGAAACTGGGGTTGACTATTAACTGGAATATGAATCTATTTTAAACTTACTTCCTGGAAATCACTCCAATGTTTCTAAAAAAGGTGGTAAGAAGCTGTAGCTTTTAAAATAGCAATCCCATTTTGTACTTAAGGGTTGTTTTGTTTTTTTTTAAATTATTATTATTTATTTATTTGGCTGCATCTTGTCTTAGCTGCAGGCTTCCCAGGTGGCGCTAGTGGTAAAGAACCCACCTGCCAACGTAGGTAGACATAAGAGATGTGGGTTCGATCCCTGGGTCAGGAAGATCCCCTGGAAGAGGGCACGACAACCCACTCAAGGATTCTTGCCTGGAGAATCCCATGAACTGAGGAGCCTGGAAGGCTGCAAGTCCATAGGGTCGCACAGAGTTGGGCATGACTGAAGCAACTAAGGACACACACAGTCTTAATGGAGGCATGCACAGTGTTAGCTGCAGCATGTGGGATCTAGTTCCCTGACCAGGGATCAAATCTGGGCCCCCTGCATTGGGAGCGTGAAATCCCATGGACAGAGGAGACTGGCAGGCCACAGTCCATGGTGTCATAAAGAGTCGGACACAACTGAGCAATCGAGCACACCCACATACCACAAGCATCTCGGGTGCCTGAAAGATGCCTGTCACCTTTTCTCAGAAGAGGCTGTCCTTTGCTTTTGTCAGGTGCTCTCTCTAGAGGCTGCCAGCTCCGTGAGCCATGTGCTCAGGCTCTCTGGGTTCCCTTCCTCCGTGCCACTCAAGTACCCCATCAGATGGATTAACAGTAAAAGGACCAAATAAAGAGGGTTCTCTTTATTATTCTCAGAAGACTGTTGTTAGTAATGTTTGAGGCAGGGAAACACAGCAGTCTGGATGGAGAATTTAGAGAGAAGTTTAACGGCAGATGCACTTTAAACCTAAAATCTTACCACTTGTGATAAGCTTACAGTCCAGGATGAAGTTTAAAGGCAAAACTTAGCAACCCAACCTTTCTCATGTGTCACTGCTGATCTTAAGTGACAAGATGATTGAAGCCTTTTGATTTCCACACCAACACACAGAGATCACGGTGCAACAGTAATCCTCCAGTGAGCTTTTCTCACTGAAAGGAAAAGCAGACACCAGCACTCCAGGGTGATAGACTCGGCAGTGGGGTCATTAGCTCTGAGTGCTGTGGCTTGTGAAGAACAAAAGCTCACTTCCACCCTGGCCTGTCGTCAGCTTGCGCTGGATCTGTCTGGGAAGAGTTAAGAGAGCTCGGCAAGTAACGAGTTCGAAAGAACACTTGGCATACTTTCTAAGCTTTCCAGAGGGACAGTTCTGACAAACACAAATTAATTATGTCTTGATGTCATCGTGGGAGGTAGAAATTGCACCCACCCACTTAGGACAGTGATGAATTCAGGTCAGAAGCGATTTCATGTCCCATCAAGAGGAGGGCAGAGCTGAGGTAAGGGCAGTGCCGGACTGTGGGGGCACGAAATGCTTTGCCGACAGAGGTGGCAGAGGTCGCTGCTGGGGTCATCCACTGTGTTCCCTGCAATGCTCTTCAGACCCTCCTTATGCAGCCGCAGGCATCACTTCCTTAAAGATCAAGTACAAAAGCACCTCCCCCCAGAAGCTGGTCCCTTGGGGAAGACCTCTCTTGTTTACTACCTGTGACTAGCAATTTGTTACTTTTACCTTCTGGTCTTGTACAGTCTGCTTTCTAAGCATCTTCCCATGGAAACTGTAAGTCCCCTGAAGGCAGGAACCATTGCTCTTTCACCTGTAGCACAGCCTCTCAAGAAAAGCAAACACATGCTGCGGGTTCCAGGAAAGCACCAACCCCGGCAGATCAAGGCTGGGACGCACTCCCACCACCCCCACTGCACCGGAAGCTCTGTGTCTGCCGGCTCAGGGTCCCCTGCAAGCCAGGCAGGGCTAATGACTAGAAGGTGCATGGAAGAGCAGGAAGGAAAGACAGAGCTGGCATTCTGAGGTGGCTGTTCTTCCTACAGGATGAAACCATGCTCCTCTAATCAGATGCTACCAGTGCCTTTTTAATGTGAACAGCCTATTACTCCCTGTGGCCCTGAGCAATGCACAGTTCTGCCAAATGATCCACTCATGTCTCCTCTGGCCTGTTATTCCACACCACCTTCCAGAAAATTAGGTATTAATAAATCAGCAAAATGAGGTGGTATGTTGTAGGGGTATTGTCATAGGCATGATGTGTGGTGAGCTGAACACAAGCAATAAAATAACCTGCGCGGTTTAAGCTAACTGTTCTTGCCATCAAAAGAAGAGACTGGAAAGCAAGAGAGTTCTAGGGTACAGAGGCAAAGGTAGGAGACATTCTGAGAAGACAAACAGTCGGGTCAAGTTCCACGAGAAGCCCCACCTTGACAGCAGCCTGCAGGTTGTCTTGAGCTGATCACACAACTGGCGAAGCTGCTGACTGCAGGCAGTCATCAAAATGGTTTGTCTCCAAAGGTTAAGCTCAAAAGTGATCAACACGCTGGTTAGAAAACACGGACAGTGTGACTCTTGTCGACACCTCTTCTCTTGCCTTCTATGGCATCTTTTTGGTTTCCACATGATTGAAAACAGTGTTCCACTGACAAATTTCTGCACTCACAAGAAGTTTACGCAAATGTGAAATCTTGCGTGTTTTTTTTTCAAGATTATCATTTACTCACATCTGGAGTTAGGCTAAACATACAACATCTCAGGAAATAACCAGCCTTGTGGAATCTGCCTGGAAGACACAATCACTTTCGGGTGGGCAAGTATCCTAAGAGTTAAAAACAAATACAAGACTCTACTAACCAGAGGGAAGGTTTGATTTGAAGAGGGGTTAAAAATTTAAAAAGTACAATGGGACTAGAATTATGCAGCACTTCTTAACTTTATGTGTGTGTGTGTAATGTGTATCTGCTCATGCAAACAGGTTCTAGGGGCCTGTGCAGGGGTTCCAGGAAGGCTCGAGTTCTCTCTCTCTCTTTTTTTTTCTGCCGCAGCACACAACATGTAACATACGGGACATGTAACATCAATTCCCTAACCAGAGATCAAACCAGTGCCCCTCATCCCCACGTTGGAAGTGCAGAATCTTAAGCACTGGACCACCAGGGAAGTCTCCAGGAGGGCTCTGTCTAGAACAGGGCAAGCAGAGAACAGCCCAAGGGCCAAATCCAACCGCTGCAGATCTTTGCACACCTCACAAGCTGAGAACGGTTTTTACGTTATAAATAGTTCAGGGGGGAAAGAAAAATCAAAGGAAGACTATTTCATGACATGTGAAAATTATGTGAATTTCAAACTTAAATAAAGTTTTTAATTACATCAGAAAAAAAAATTGTGGAAATGTTATTTCTCCAGTATATAAGTAAACTAAGTAACTAAGCTAAGTAAATACCTGCTGAATGAATGAACTGATTGTGAAATATAATCTGCTATTTGGAAATGTTAGATGCATGTGAAGTACATACACGCACACACATACACACACACACATACGGAGTTGGACGGCTTGAGGCTTCGATGAAGTTCTAATTTCAGTCTCTTGCTACTTTACTGAATTATACTGGTGAGTGCTAGAGAGGGCCGCTATTTGCCATTTGCTTTCTGACAGACAAGGAAGAAGTTTGGTTATGAAATGATCTGATGTTAAAGAGAACTCACAACCCCCTGTAAGCAGGCAGACACCTCTCTAATGTTAAAACACTGGAACACTGCCTGGAACCTACAGACTCAGAGAAATGAACTGGACATCTCAGAGAAGATAATGGGAACTGGAAGGGACAAAGCATCTTGCTTTTCCCTGGACAACAGCAGAGAAATACAAATAATGCCAAATTCCTCATAGGAAGGTCAACGCTAACAAAGCTGTTCATTTTGTTTTTCCACTTGCCTCATCAGCTGCTCAAATGACCACTCATTAAGAAAAGCCAACATAAACATATTTTAAAAGGATGGTTCTCTACAACAACAACTCCTCTCAAGTAACTGACATCAGAGCTCCTGATAAGAGTCATGTAGCCTCTGGGGAAAGAAGAAAGGAGCAGGTTTCCAGCCTCTCTGAAAGGTCTCAAGGCTTGGAAAGTTGCAGTGATCTGTGTGGCAACAGCTTACAACACACTGGCCGTTACAAGATAAACGAGGCTCCTCCAAAGCTAGAAATGATCAATGTGACATAGGTACCAACTGCTTTGAATGAAGCCTAAAAATAATCCAAGTTGACTGTATTTTATAATTCTAGGTCAACTGGTTCTGTTCCCTGCTCTCTGGAGGCAGGACAAATAGCTTTGATAAGTGGTTGAAGGCTTGTGCTGGGACCTCCAAAAGCAGACACAGCAGCTAACAAAGGGTCTGTCTCCTCCTTCCTTACTCCACTGACTTGAAAATTGCTTAAGAATCATAACAACTCAAATTTAGGCCTCTTATTATAGAAAGCATAGCATCTTTTGAAGATGCTAGAGAATCTAGTATTTTGAAATAAGGAATAGAATATGAACAGTTATTTGGAAGAGTCACGATTATTAAGAAGAGAAAGATAAATTAATTTAGGTGAACGAAGTTATTATTAAGTCCTCTCCCTCTGTTCTTGTGTACTATATAAGATTAATTATCATATAGACCTCTTTTTAAATTTTTTATTAGAGTAGAGTTGATTTACAATGTTACGTTACTTTCTGATGCACAGTGAAGTCAGTTTTATATGTGTGTATCCACTGTATATATATGTGCATCCACTGTTTTTTAGATTTTCTTCCCATATAGGTTATTACAGAGTACTGAATAAAGCTTCCTGTGCTATACAGTAGGTTATTATTATCTATTTTAAATATAGTACTGTGTATATGTATAAATCTTCCAATTTATACCCTCCGCCCCATAACCACAAATTTGTTTTCTACATCTGTGATTCAACTTCTGTTTTGTAAATAAGTTCATGTGTATCATTTCTTTAGATTCTACATATAAGTGATGTCATACTTGTCTTTCTCTGATTTACTTCACTCAGTATGACAATCTCTACTATAGACCTCTTTTTAATTGACCAGAAATTAAAATAGCAAATGAAAATATTTCTAAAATACTTCGAGGAGTAAATATGGAAGGGCAAAATAATTCTGTGTTTAAAGGATATTTAAGGTGCCTCAGTGGCACCTTCTTCCTGCCAGTGCACGAGACACGGGAGACGTGGGTTTGATCCTTGGGCTGGGAAGATCCCTTGGAGGAGGAAATGGCAACCCACTCCAGTATTCTTGCCTGGGGAATCCCATGGACAGAGGAGCCTGGTGGGCAAAAGTCCACAGGGTTGCCAAGAGTCAGACACGACTGAGCACACACGCACCGTTAGTAAGAGTAAATTAGACAAAATTCTGAAGTCACTGAGTCATGCAATAAAAGTGAATTATACAAATAAAAGGAGGACCAAAAACGTGGCCATCCAGCCCTTCCTGGAGCAGCTAGAGCGGCTACTGCTTACTTGACTAGGGCCAGGGCCCAGAAAGGAGCTCCCACCTCGGGGAGACACACAGTTTAAAAAAAAGCCGGGGGGAGGTGGGGGGGGAATGGTCTAAGATCTCATGTAAGTATTCTTACCACAATAACATTTTTTTTTAATAATACATCAGGAGAATTTATTTTTTAGGACAGAAACTAAACAAGAAAACTAACTACAACACAACTCCATTCAACAAAACCTCTAACCAATTAAACTGAGATTACAATTCCAGAGAATTCATAAAAAAAAAAAACATTATTACTGCTATTAAATATATAATCCTTCTCTTCTACATTATCATACATATAATGTAAATATATAATCTCTTAGTTTCACATAAACTATAATTTTATTTTATAACCAAAAAATTATTAGGGAGAAAGAACAAGTAATATACTGCCTCCCTGTTTGTTCAGAATCCTAAAAGTTCCTAAAGCAAGAGCTGCCGCTTGTTTGTAGACCCCTGACTGGTTCAACTCAGTGCCTACAGAACAGCACTTCCCAAACTACCAAAGGAGAAGGACCATTTTTTATTTTACTTTTTTTTCTTTTTAAAATCTCCAATCCATTGCTGGCCAAGATTTTTGTTTAAAATAAAAATAAAAATTACTAGGAAAACAAAATTTCAAAAAGACACATAAAACACAAGTTCCAATTTCTAAAACTTAATATCACACTATTATAAAAGTTTCTAAATGCTTACTCTCAATTTCTTGCCCTGTCACAGGCTGGCCATACTTTGAGTGGCAATGGTATAAAACATTCAAAGGAAAGAAAGGTGCTGAGTTTGGTACAATAGAAATGGCAATGACCTGGGTGTCAAGAAATCTGTCCTTTTGGACCTCAAAGCAAATCGTCTGCAAACAAGGAAGGAGGGCTACTCAGTGACTTTCTCTGAACACGGTTTTAGCAGTGTGTGCCTTTCTCCAAGCAGAATCTTAAACAGAAGGTTAGTTGTAACACCTGAGGGGAACTGTGGTTGAGGTGTCACTGGGGAAAACCAGAGCTCACACACCTCCTCTCCCCTTGTCAGGCCCCTGACAAACTCAGTGCTCTATGGAATACAGTTTGAAAAGCAATAGCTATCGCTAAGGTCCATAACAATTTTAATGTTCATTGTAGCCTAGATAATTTCACAGCACTCAGTAACAGGAGGCTAAGAAGCTTTCAAGAATAAAATTGGACATTTACCATTACCTAATAAGTACAATTCTTAAACTGTTAATAACTTTTGGAATTTCAACAATTGGCTGTTTGTGAGCACTGGCCAGTGACCAATGTCTTCCAAAAGTGGTAGCAAAGTACCAAACCTGGTCTCTTCGATAGTGTAAAGTCTTAAGCTGCAAACTAGATGCTGAGGGTCTAGATGACTGAGGATGAAGTCAAGGTTGATCACCTCCTACCTAGCGTGGCTCCAAAGAAGACCCAGAGAAGAAATGGTTAACTTGTAGACCTGCGTCACCAGTGTCCCCACCAGTCACTTCAGACTACAGCAAGACAAGCAAAGCGCCGCCTCACTAGCCACTAGCTGTGCCCTAACCCAAGGAAGGTTCCTCTTCATCCTATTTTCATTACAGCATAGGATGGAGATCTCAGAAAGAATGTTATTTCTACCTTCCAGCCAGAGGGAGCAAAGGAAGAATGTATCCATATTTCACTCATCTCCTCCAACACTGGGCCATCTATGTGTCGATTTCTTAATATCACAAAAGCTTTTAAACCTTTTGTTTGATCTGTCAACAAACAAAAAGCCAAATCTAATCCTTTCAGGCCAAACCTATGTCCTGGCAAAAGTCTAACCAAACAAAACAGCCCAGGGACTTGCAGCTCTGGCTGTTTTGGTAGCCCTTTCCCTCAGCCCTCGCTGCCTTTTCTTTCCTTCTGCTTTTTTTCATTCGTGTCTTATTATGAAGTTATGTTTGTTGATCTGGAAGACGACACACATTTTTAGTGGTACTAAAACAATCTTCAAAAAAGTGATGACCCACTTTCTCCTTTCTGGCCTTACAGAAAGTAGAGGCAGGCTCCCGAGCCCTATTTGAAGTCCTTGCTGCCAGGAGATGGTCGGTTTATGTCTCTTGTCTGAGGACAGGAAAAGGACGCACTCTCGGCACCGTGTGCTGGAGAGAGATAAGACCAGAGATTTCTGTCCTCGGCACCTTATCAGCTCTTCCTGCTACTTTCCAGAGCGGAGAGCACCATGACTGGCAATAAACTAGCCTAAGCAGGGGCTGGGTGGCGGGCAGCTTGGGGATTGCAGGGAGGGAGGTAGGAAGGGGTGCAGAATGAAGAAAAGATATGAGGTTTGTAATATATCTCAAAATGGTTCAGTCCAAATAAAATTGCCTTAAAAAAAAGTTATAAATACCCATATTTTACATCTCACTTTGCTAAAACTGCAGCAACAGGGGTAGACGTTTTTATAAGAACTTCCTCTCTGGTTGGAATGCATTACCACCTTCCTCGCTCCGAGCCCTGCCCCTAACTGCTTTGTGCTACTGGCTTCCGGGCACGTAGCACAAGTCTGATCTGCCTGTCTGCCTGTCGACGCTCTGCCTGGCGGGGGAGGGGGAGGCATGGGGGGCACGCGGCGGGAGGCCTGTGAACTAGAGGCTGCAGACAGAATGGTTTCTACGGGCACATGTGCCTCCACTTACTTGACTTCTAAGTTAATTTTTCTTGGAGTCCAGTTCCTTTACAATGTTGTGTAGGTTTCTACTGTACAGTAGACGTGTCTTCATTTAGAACCAGTGTTTCTTTTGGGGATTATGTGCGGGCAGTAAGAGCTGCAAGGCCTGACCAGTGGGATAACCAGGTAAAGAAGAAAGATCTTGGAATCAGGCTCCATGCAAAAAGTCTGTGCAGAATTTAAATTACAGAAGTGAATAATTCACAACATAAGAGAATAAAAATGGAGAATATAATCAGGAATCAGTAGACAAATAACAAAATTAAAATTTAAGAATGCAATTTCTAAAAATAAAATGAAGGCTTCCCTGGTGGCTCAGTGGTAAAGAATCTGCCTGCCAATGCAGAAGACACAGGTTCTATCCCTGGTCCTGGAGGACCCCATATGCCGTGGAGTAATTAAGCCCATGCACCACAACTACTGAACCTGAACTTGAGTCCAGGAGCCACAATAAGCAAAGCCACTGCAATGAGAAGCCTAGCACCCCAACAAGAGAGTAGCCTCCATTCCCCACAATTAGAGAAAGTCTGCACACAGCAACAAAGACCAAGACAGTCAAAAATAAATAAATAAAATTCTAAAAAAATAAAATGAAATGAACTTGATTTTGCAACCAGTCAATTGAATCCTTTTACAGAACAAAATTCCAAATGACTTTGAAACACTGTAATGTGACTGTACATAACCTAATAGATGTACCATAAGGGACAAAAAGAATTGCCAAAAGTAAGTTTTTAAAAACACCTCAACCTACTTTTTCTTCTTTTTTTTTTTGATAAGTTATTGATGTTATTCTGTGACTACTATATATTCAATGGGAAATAAGCAAATGAATAATGTGTCATTTAAATGCTTTTATTTCTAGAATTGAGAAATTCCTAGATTTCTTACTGTGGCTAAATAAAAATAAAAGATTAATGACATTGAGTCTTGTGGTCCTGAATTTGAATGAGCAATGTGAATACAAACTCATGATATACTTTATCATTCAAAAAGGGTTGTGTCTTATTTGTTTAATCATCTGTCATTCAACAATGCTCTTGGATGGCAAGGAGAAATATCTGAGTTAAGAAGAAAAAGGAATTGGAAGGGTCTGGATCAAGGGAACTAGAAAGGAAGAAAGCAATTAAAATAACATTACTCAGAAGAATGATGAAATAATGAGAGATTATACTGCAGCCAGTTGTGACCATCCCTGGAGACTCTTTATACATAGCCTGTTATACAGTATTGGCTAAATTATAAGATCCAGGCTGAGCCTAAATGACTAGAAAGCGGGCTCTGAAATTCACTTGTAACTTCAACTCAAAGACAGCTGCTTTTATCCAATAATTTTAAGAAGGTGCCTCCAAGATATCAGCCTAATAGTCCTAGATTTTTCTTGGGATCTCTAAAAAGGAGTCTAAGATACACGGTAACCAATGATAATGTGTCATACATCATGATTAATCCAATCCCAAGTAATTGGGGCCCATTAAAAAACAGAATAGTGTGAATGCCAAGCTTTTGCCTCCTTAAAAACATATTTATCATGGTAACAAGGAGGAAGGGCTGGGATGAGCATGGAGTGTGATAATCTAAAATTAGATGACTGATTTAACTAAATGAATAATGTCACTGTTTTAAAAGTACATCACACACTTAATAAAAAGAATTTCTTAGGATCACAAAATAAGCGGGTAAACAACGTCCAATCTGAAACTTTAATAATTTTGGAATAAGAGTTAGATGACTATCTAAAACTGGCACTCTAATACAGGCCTCCTTTTATTTATTTAATAACTTCACTTACTCTTGGCCGTGCTGGGCCGTCGTTGCTGAGCACGGGCTTCCTCTAGTTGTGGGTAGTGGGGGCTACTCTCCAGTTGTGGTGTGCCGGCTTCTCACTGCAGCAGCTTGTGTTGCTGTGGAGCGAGGGCCCTAGACGCACAGGCTTCGGTGGCTGCAGCACGTGGGCTCACAGTTGCAGCTCCCGGGCTCTACAGCACAGGCTCAGGAGTTGTGGTGCAAGGGCTTAGTTGCTCCGAGGCATGTGAGATCTTCCTGGACTAGGAATTGAACCTGTGTCTCCTGCATTGACAGGTGGATTTTTACCACTGAGCCACCAGGGAAGCCTGTAGGCTTCCTTTGAGAAAGAGCACCAGCAAGAATGTTCAGATCATACTTAGGCAAAGCAGCTTCCTCCGGTCAGCTTCTGTGTTTGAAACCCCATCTAATCTAGGTTACAGAAATCCAGACATAAAATGCATTTTAAGGCTAATTAAATTATCCAACCAGTCCATCCTAAAGGAGATCAGTCCTGGGTGTTCATTGGAAGGACTGATGCTGAAGCTGAAACTCCAATACTTTGGCCACCTCATGTGAAGAGTTGACTCACTGGAAAAGACCCTGATGCTGGGAGGGATTGGGGGCAGGAGGAGAAGGGGACGACAGAGGATGAGATGGCTGGATGGCATCACCGACTCGATGGACATGAGTCTGAGTAAACTCCAGGAGTTGGTGATAGACAGGGAGGCCTGGCGTGCTGCGATTCATGGGGTCGCAAAGAGTTGCACACAACTGAGCGACTGAACTGAACTGAAAGTTCAGGCCCACAAAACGTTTCAAAACTGGTCAAGTAAAACTGAGGCCCTCCATATGATTTTGAGAGTTGGGATGAGAATTACAAAAGGAGCCCTGGACAAATGTCAGGGGATGCAAGTGAGCAGGCTAACTGTTACTACAGCTACTACATTGCTTAAAATGACTCTTCCTAATGCAGAAAACATCAGAAAGGCAACAGATGACAAAACAAAACCCAGCCACTTTGGCCTTGCGCTATTTGCAGAGATTGAGTGCTGTTTGAAGAAAAAAAAAAGCTGGGTGAGTTTCCTAGCAGCTCACTGGGTTTTAGTTAAGAAGTAACAGAACCCTGACCAACAGAAGTACCATTTTATGGTGGGATGAAATGGGAGATTAGGGTTGACATATAGACACTACCATGTTAAAACAGAAAGCTCGTGGGAGCCCGTGTAAGGGACAGGAGCTTGGCTCAGTGCTCTGTGAGGACCTAGGGGGGTGGGATGGGGGGAGGGGTGGAGGTCCAAGAGGGAAGAGATATATGCATACATATAGCTAATTCACTTTGTTGTTCAGCAGAAACCATCACAAAATTGTAAAGCAATTACACTCCAATTAAAATAATAGAATACCATTATAATATCAAAAAAGAAAGAAAGACCTACCAGAACTCTGACTCCCAATAAACACAGAGAATTTACCATTTAAACCTTATGGAAGAAAACAATTATCCAGCAAATTCCTGTAAAGCTTTAGGTTAAAGATTTTCTGTTTTAAACAGAATTTTTTGGCTGTTAAAAAGTAGATCTAGTGGAATTACTTAGGATTATGATGTAATGACTGATAAGCATTGAGAATTCTATTAAACTACATTAAGAGCTCCTGGTGAAATCCTACTAATTTAGGGCTGAGTTTAAGCTTCTCACATTATCTCTATGGCCTGGCAAATTAACAAATCAGAATCCTCCTTAATACTTTACAACCAAAGTCTACAGAAGACAAGGTTCTTACGCTTCGTCCAACAGTGCTTCAGTGATCAATTCTCCAAACGACTTAATGACAAAATAGTCCAAATTACAAAGAGTGCCTAAGAGAAATACTTATTTAAACAACACTGAACAAGCCAGTGTTGAAACAGCAATTTTTAAATAACCAGTTTATGAATGCGTGTTGTGATATACAACTCTCTATATCTTTCTCTATATCAATATGTGGGTATACATTCTCCATGTGAGGATAGGGTCATGCATCCTAAAAGGAATACGGCAATGTACTGTGAAAAGTTCTTTCCTCCTTAGCGAAACAAGGAGCGATTTGTTGCCAGGGAAATCAAATTAAACATGCAAGGACTGGTTACCTAAAAGATCCTGGGCTGGTTCCATGGCTAGGAGATGAAGGGTTTTTGTGTGGTTAACCTGGCAGAACTAGGACATGCTGTGCGGAAAGATGAGGCCATCCATTTTCCCACTGAAGATGCATAGGTTCCACAGGACACACAATGTTCAGACTGTGCTTAGGTAAAGTAGCTTCCCTGTTTATAGAAACAGAAACCTCACCAAATCGAGTTTGTTGAAGTCAGACACGTAAAACTAAGCACTTGTTGAAAAGCCATTTGGAGTTCATGACCCTGGTCATTTTTTTCACATTTTCATTAATCCAAAACACCTTGCAATGCTATAGAATCAGCCCTTCATCACTTGTTTCTTTGTCAACATACATGAAGAGTCATTGAGAGGAATCAGCCAGCTGAGAGTTCTGACGGCCAGAGAAGCGACTCCTTTCTCAGTTACTCTGCTGTTCTGCAGTAACTAACCATGTAAGCCTGTGATGTGACATCTGGTGGGAGAGGATGCCTAAGTCAGGTACAGCTGATCACCTGCCACCCTGGCAGGAACCTTATATTCTAGGTGAGTTTCTCAGGGAATTAAGCCTGATAATATCACCAAGAACAAGTCTGTGGATGGCGACACTTTCTCAAGTCAATGAAAAGGTGAAGAGGCCTTGGCATTATTCCTTCTCTCTTCTCTTGCCTAGCTTGTAGTGTGACAACAGCTGTATCTGTAACAACAAGCAGTTTGTCTGGCACAGGTGAGCAGGGGAAGAGTCATGGTAAAATATGGAAGCTGTGTGATTTTTCCTAGGCTAGGGGAGCCAGGACAGCGTGTGCAGAAACAGGCTTCCTGAAGGAAAGGAAAATACCCCCCAAACCTCTCAGTTTGGCTGTTGCTCAGGCAGAACCCTTTTGGCTCTATTTTCAGAAAATTAAAATGAGCTCTGGCAGCAACTCCTGTGCTGCATCCCCAGACCTGCCCTTTAGGACTGAAGGGTTTGTTCCTGGGTCAGTCCTCCTGGGAGCAGCCCCCTGACCTAAGGTCACACTCCCATTCCTGGGGGACAGGGGCCTGGCCCCAGTGACTGCTCACTGCAGGGCCATGAAGGCCCAGCTCCTGCAAAGATCTGGAGGGATTCTGAGGAAGTCCTGGGGAGCCAGCTGAGGACTTGACTACATCATGAAGGCCCAGCTGCTCTCCCTGCCTGATCCTGTTTCCTCCCCCTGAGCACCCCTCAAAGCGAAGTCTCCACACAGCACCTCGCAATATATTTCCTTCATGCTAATTAATGTCCATTTGAGAGTCTGCTTTCCGGGGAACCAGGCTTAATGGTGTTCCCATAGTTCAGAGCTCCACTTCCATCCTTAGTAACTTAGCACCTACAAGCCAATATGTTCAGGCTACTGTTTTTGAGTTTTAAAGATCGCCCCCTAGTAGCCTCCTTGGTCTGAGTGAATTATTTCATGAGGCAACACAGTGTGTGTGGTGGGGGGAGGGTGGGGAAAGGTGGGGTGGAGAGGCCAACGTGTGTGGTCTTGGTTACAAAACTGCATAGATTTCAGCAGTTTACCTCTTACCTGAGGTTCCCCACAAACTCTATTATTTTTAACATGGAATTCTGCAAAATATAACAGTTTTCAAGAACACACACATTGTGTTTTAACAGAGACGCCTATATTTGGTTTTTTAATATAGGCAAATATATATATTTGCCTATATTATGCTTTATAATATTTATTTCTGGACACTGGTACTTTGGAAGAACTTACGATATTAACTACTGTCTTTCAGAATACACTGAGTCACATGAAGGCAAGAACCATTCACCTGGTAAAGAGTCAGGCAAGTTGCTCCATTACGATACAAGAGGGGTGTCAGCAGGCATGGTGATTTATGCTGTAAAAGGATTCATTGTAGGACTTAAAAAGTGAATGTAGTCAATATATTAAAGGATGTAGATGAAGTCAACAAGATTCAGCATACAGAAAAAGCCTGTAGGACAAGGAACTCAAGGTTTCTTCAACAATAAAGCACAAAGAAAAAAGAAAGGAGGAATTAGAACCTATAGGTTAGAAGAGTCTAAAGATATTATCATTTAACTCCAATATACAAATCTTGTTAGGATCCTGATTCAAACACACACACTAACTAAAAAATTACAAGGCAACTGGGAACATTTTTGAATACTGACTGGATCTAATGCCATTCAGAAATTGTGGTTCAATATTTAGGTGTGATAATGGTGCTGGGGTGGTGTGTTTAAGAGTCCTTATCTGTTAGAGAAGTATAATGAAATGCTAAAATCCGATAATAAGATAAAGTGATATGATGTCTAGGAATTGCTTCAATAACTTGAGAGAAAAGTGGGAGGAGTACAGCTGACACAATATTGGCCACTGAACTGATCACTGAGGATTGAGCTGGGAACAGATAGGTACGGACTCTGATTATTCTGCACTTTTACATGTTAAGTTTTGCATAATAAAATATTTTAAAAAGTGAATGCCGGTATATAAAGAGAATTGTCCCTGGAATACAGTGAGTAACCCAAGGCATCTACTGGTGAGTAAAAGTGATCACTATCTAAGTGGCCTAACTGAAGCTGGCGGTTCCATCATCCTAAGAGACATCACTTAGGGCTCCAAGATGGGATAAAACAGAGGGGAACCCGACCGTGGCCGAGCGGTAATCCCATATGCGTGCTGACTCAGACGGGAACACAGAGGCCAGCATGGTGGTGTGCTTCCCATGTGAGATCATGGATTGGCCACCGACAGTCACTACTAATGTTAGAACAGGGTTTTTCCCTGAAAGAGTCACAATTCCTCTTCACTAGCAAAACAGGAACTGATTCTAACAGGAATATTATGTAATTCCAGGGAACTGAGGAGACTGGGAAAAGCAGGATGAGGGGGAGAGAACAGCACAGGATGAAGGTGGAGGCGGGGAATGGAAACTGCTAGTGGGCTCCTGAAAGGGGCCCAGCCCGGGACAGCTTCCTGCCTGCCTCACCCCTTCCAGCCAGCTCCTTCGCTCCCTGAATTACCATGCAACTTTCAGGCCATCAAAACATGATAGGGTGTGGGGGTCACTTGGGGGGGGAGAGACATGATGGGGGAGTGAAAAAGCCTCTCTTCTCCATAGCTAACAAGCAGAACTGAGGGGATCCTAGGGAAAGAGAAGAATAGTAGGCTAACGATGGGGAGGCAGGCCACTCTCACTGTAGAAAGAACAGTTATCCAGTGGGGTGCCTTCCGGAACTGGCCAGGAAGTATGGGGCCCGTAAGCAGCATGCTTCTCAGGCTCAGTGGCTAAAATCACAAGCTCCCAAAGAGACATGTGCACATTTTTTAAAAGCTGCACCAGGGTATGTACACTGTGATCCTGCTTTCGAGACGCCAGGAGGTGGTAGACACCGCCTCCAGCATGCCCACACTCCTCTGCATTCCGAGGTTTAATTAGGGTTATCTCTGGGTGTTTGGATCATGGCTTTCTTCCTTTTTTCCTTACCTTCAATTTAATGAGAAAGTCTTTTTTTTTTGGCCACAGAGCATGGGGGATCTTAAGTTCCCTGACCAGGGATCAAACCCACACCCTCTGCAGTCTTAACTACCAGACCACCAGGGAAGTCCCTGGATCATGGCTTTTTTCCACTTCTAAATCCATACCTATAGGCAGTAGTTTTTCTACAGTGAATATTTACCGCTTTTATAATAAAGAGATCATTTGAAATTTACACACACACAAACAGGAAAAAAAAAAAACAAACCCACAAGCTTGAGGCAGAGTGCTCTTTCCTCCAGGATAATCACACTTAGGGCAGACTGCTGTCATCCCAAGTGGCAGGTGTAGCCTTGACTCTGAACTAATAACCCCAGGAGGCATCTTCTGAGTTCCCTCTGCCACTCGCCCAGCTGGCTCCTTCCCATATCCCCGCACCTCCAGGGGAGTCCCTATGCCTCTCTCGAGGCCCCTGCCTCTCAAACCCACCAGCTGTGTCTACAGGGACTCTCATGAGACCCAAGGGAGAACGCCTTCAATCACATGAAATCACAGGAGAAAGATGCCCAGTGACAAGGAAGGAGGATCAGCAGGAAGATGTGGCTCAAGGGAAGAGAGGCTTTGGCAGACGTGGATGGGTCCACAGAAAAACGACCTCATGGCATCAGGTGAAAGGTGAGCAAAAACAATAGTAACAGCAAGGAAATGAGAGGCAAGTGAATGCATAGTGAGTGGGAACAAAGAAAAAAGTGTGACAGCAGGGAAGGCCTGGGACGACACGCACACGTGCTGAGCTAGTACTTCACTGCTGCGCTGATCAGCAGCCCAGATCTGTTCCTAGCTCAGTACTCCTCATCCCCGGGAACCACACTACCATCCACTCATGCGGCTGCCTAGCCGAGTCAGACCCCAAGTCCTGGGGCATCCACCCTGCCCTCCGGTATCACTCAAACCTGCTCCTTTCTCTCCAGCTTGGCCCAGGCCTTCCTGACCCCTCTGGAACAACAGCCTCTCCACTGAGGGGTCTGTTTAGTCTTGCCTCCTCCCGCTTGCACCCTTCTTCCCATATCTCCTGCAACCAAGGGATCTTTCTAAATTGCAGAAATGATCATGCCCTTTGTGTGCTTCAGATCCCTCAGTTGCTCCAAGTGCATGCAGTGTTCCTGGCGCTGAGTTCCCAGCGCATGTCTGCACAGGGTTCCCTGGAGGCCTGTCTCCAGTATGCCTGCATTGAAGAGTGCCTGGCACACGGCAGCCTCAGGAGTTGCTCATGATTAATGAAAGAAGTAAAGTAGATTCACAGTAAGACAGTCTTAGAATGGATTTATGAGGGATTTGCAAATGGCATGCCATATGCAGACGAGGGACTCATGTAAGGTTTAGTGATGTTTTAGGACCTTCAGACTAACAGTTTATCAACAGGTGAACACAACAGGGAAAAAGCATGAATTAAGTGCTTCCGGTGGGCTTCCCGGGTGGCTCAGTGGGTAAAGAACCTGCCTGAAATGTGGGAGACGCTGGAGATGTGGGTTCGATTCCTGTGTCAGGAAGATCCCCTGGAGGAGGGCATAGCAACCCAGTCCAGTATTCTTGCCTGGAGAATCCGATGGACAGGTGAGCCTGGCGGGCTACAGTCCATAGGTCACAAAGAGGCAGACACGACTCAAGCAGCTGAGCGTGAACAGGGATAGGACAGGCTCGCTCTGTGTGTGACACACGGCCCACAGTGTATATGACCTGGATTAGCAACAAATGGCATTCTACTGTATGCATGTGTGTATACAGACACCACACGTATATATGATGTAGTTACAACTTGTGATATTACTTATGTCATAATGTATATTCAGTTCAGTTCAGTCGCTCAGTTGTGTCCGACTCTCTGAGACCACATGAACCGCAGCAAGCCAGGCCTCCCTGTCCATCACCAACTTTCGGAGTCCACCCAAACCGAAGTCCATTGAGTTGATGATGCCATCCAACCATCTTATCCTCTGTCGTCCCCTTCTCCTCCTGCCCTCAATCTTTCCCAGCATCAGGGTCTTTTCCAATGAATCAGCTCTTTGCATCAGGTGGCCAAAATATTGGAGTCTCAGCTTCAACATCAGTCCTTCCAATGAACACCCAGGACTGATCTCCTTTAGGATGGACTGGTTGGATCTCCTCGCAGTCCACGGGACTCTCAATTACATACAGTTATAATATATCATATGTACAACTGAACAAAATAAACCCCTTTTCACTGGAGACTCCCATCTTACAGACTGTCCCAGGTCACTGCCCACCTCTTCCCCAGGCAGGCATCTCCCATGCCCAGGGGGATGCTGACACTCCCAGCCTCGTTCCACAGTCTTCTTCCCCAGTCATGCTCCCCTGGCGGTGGATCTCAGTGCACGCACACCTCCAACCCTCGCACCATCTGCGGCGTGCCTGCTGTGTGCCAAGACTTTGCTAGAGGTGGAGATCTGCCTTGAGGACTTTCTAGAAGCATAAGCTCGAGTAGTTCCTGCCCTCAAATGTGTATCCACTCTTGCTTGCATTTCCTAAACTATTTTAACGAGCAAGTGTCTATATAAACCTCTATTAGCTGGTCTGTAAAAATTGTCAAGCCAAATGATTATTTATGACACAAGAGTTTTCTGAGCCAAGACTTATGTTCCTGAGCCTGGTCTGTTCAAATGTCTTGTGCCAGACGATTATTTCCCACTCAAGAGCTCCTAATGGGCTAATGCTAAGGGAAGCACTCAGAGATCCACTGGAACGTCGGCACTTGCTTTAACTTTTATGGCAAAAGGTCATTAGTTTTAATAACCAAACAAAAAGGAGTCTATCTTCAAAAATAAAAGTAGAGTAAGTTTACAAGTCATTTAGCCTCAGGGACCTCTGTCAAAAAGCAGCAACATAAATACAGGTAATGAATGTTGTTATAACAAATCATGGTAACATGAGTCATTTCAGTGTGTTTCTTATTACCTGTGGAGATCTGACTTAAGATAAACTTAAAACAAATATTATTGCAATGAGTATCCATTAACATACTGAAACAAGAAGCAAGATAACTCAAACAGGGTGTGTGAAAGCTACGCAGTCCAGCACAGCTTTTGTACAAGGAAACTACATCCAAAGATTTAGGAATTTGAACAAATGTAAACTGTTAAAAAATGGATTTGCTAGTGGCCTAGTAGTTGTTTGTCAATTAATATAACTCTCTTCATTGACTTTTCTGTTCAGGAACAAAAATGCAATGGAAGAGCCGTGAGGGTGTATTTCTAGGAACGGTCTCATAAGAACCAAAGTTACCAATGCTCACTGATTGGTAATCTGTCACCAATTAAAATCTGTAATTACAAATATATAGCTTCTGTACACATTCACACATACACCTCCTTTAACTAAGAAGAAAAGGAACTTTTGTTTTCTCATAAGAAGTAGCTTTGTTATATATTTGCTTAAGGCTGAAGCAATATGGCGAAGTAAAAAGCATCAAACTTTTTGCCTATTATTACTTTTGCTTTTGTTCAGCTGTGCTACATGTGGGATCTTAGTTCCTGACCAGGGATTGAACCTGTACCTCCTGCAGTAGAAGTAGAGAGTCGTAACCACTGGACCATCAGGGAAGTCCCTATTACTAGCTTTAAAACGAGTGGAAAAATAATGTATGCTTTCAAATTAGACTTTTGGAATTCAAAACTAAAATCCAACTGCACCAGTATTTTTAAGATAGCATTTTTTGTGTTGTGACATCAAAACAAAAAGTGCTCTGAATTCTTCTCAGGAAGAGAAAGACCATTTATTTACTCTATTTATTCAGGACAAGCTTCCTTGTGTGTGTCAGAATGAGAACTTTAACATCACTGTAGAAGAAAAACAGTGAGAAAGGAGGTGGAAGTCAGAAAAAGCACATCACACATTTCCAAATATTTACAGAGGGTCAATGTTCTGCCCACTTAAAAAGTGGGCATTCATTTAGAGAATCAGAAAATTCAAGTTTCTTGATTTTAAAAGTGAAAAAGTCTAAGATTAATGCACCCAACAGCAACAACAACAATCACTTGGATGGGGGTAAAGTGCTAATATCAAAGGAAAAAAATATCACCAGACCCACAGGGCTAAGGGTTATCAAGCTTCCTCCTCAGCCAAGTAAGCTCACAGAATTCCTCTGACCTGGTTACAAAGAACTTGGCTCACTCCCGTATGCTTTCTTTCTCAGCTGCTATAATCAATGAGGTAGAAAGGGTCCCTTCTAAAGGTGCCAACAAACATTTTCAACAATCAATGTCACCTTAAGTAAAAGAAAGTCTTTACCTTGTAACTTCATGACACACTTCATAGTCACTACTTATTTAAAAAAAAAAAAAAAAAATCAAGACTCCCAAAGCATACCTAAATTGGTAAAGTTAAAATTAAGGTGATCCCACAGTTTTTAAAATTCAAGTCTATGATAGGGAGTTTCAAATATTATGACAGTCACAAAAACCAACTAAAAAGGTCCCATCCACAAATATTACTTGAATCCTTTTCACACTGCCTACCATTCCTTCCTTTCAACTGAACATAGAATTTGTATCGGTGAATAAAATAGAGACACTCCTTTAATTGCCAGTTGTGGTTTAAGCAAAACTATTATCCACACAGAAGAAAGGTAAAGATACTCCATAAAGAGAATTAGCTGATGACTTGGGATGCCAAGTGGTAAAAGAGCTCAGCGATCTGGAGAAATAGTGGGCTCAGAAAAGAACGAGATGGAAGGTTTCTAACGCTGCAAAGCGTATCTAATGACCACTGAGTGCATGAAGCAGCCTGTTGGCACTAGTAAGACTTCTACGGGACTGGATGCAAAAACTAGGTGCTGGACAGCGTGCAGGAGGGATCCCCTGAAGGCAGAGGGCCGCAGGCAGCTGAGGGCACAGGCGCTGTCCCCCGCGCCAGACCGAGCTGCCGGCAATTTTGATCTAGTTAATTTCCACCAGAGTGCAGACAATCTGTAAGAAATCCAATGAGTCAGAACCTTTCAAACTTACATTTACAGCCTCCAAACTAATATTCACTTGGCCATCAAATCACACTCCAGAAAACAGAACAGGAAAAGAAATGACTGTAATTCTCTGTTATACAGAAGACCCAGTGAGTGAGGCATGCCTTGTCCACTGCTGTCCTATTTGTTTAGTTTTATCCTGGTAATAAATTTTCCTCTAAGCATACAAAGTTTAGGACATAGGAAAGTTCTAGAAAACTAACTTGTTTAACTTCAGGTAGACCATAAAAATCTGTTGCTCTGCCTAGAATTTCTTTATGGGTAATTTCTTCTTTTAGTGACCTAGAGCAGTGTTCCTTAACTTTCTGCAAAGGTATAAACAGGTGGTTTTTCAAAAAGAGGTATCCACAGTCAAATAAGCAACAGAAGTTTTGAAGATATACCATGTTTATTACCACGTAAAGAATTTTAAGAATGCAGTAAAAAAAAAAAAAAAACTACATAAAACATATAAACTAAAACTACATATAAAAACTTACGTAATTATATGTTTCATCAGGTGTTTCCCAAATGTATTCAAACATGTGACATGACAATCATCAACTCCCACCATCAAATATCTATTAACACGGTCTTGTGTTTTGAGGAACATCTTGGGGGGGATCCCTCCCTTACAGCAATGGTGACAGTGAGACCCAACCACAAGAAACAGCACCAAGGTGTGAACTGAGGCTGATTCGGTCTCTCTCTGACCCTCAGCACAGCTCCCCTAGGTCAATATGCAGCACCAGGAGGCTGAACTACAGCACGGATGCTACTGAGTTCAAATCAAAATCCCTGTTTTACAGCACAGGTCCTGACACTAGTTTGAATCCTTAACAAAGTAATAAAATCTCTGAATTGTCCTCATATTCAACACCTGCCCTGCCCACCTCTCAGACTTGGTATCTCATGATGTAGAATGAAACAATATTGAGACTGTACTTGCTAACCCAAAAGCGCCATAAAAAATAAGGCATTATTATTATTGTTGTTGTAATGACAAAACGACTCCTGGACCTTCTGTATTTAGCTCAGACCTGCCAGGGAGAGTCTGAACCAGTCAATAGTGGTTCTACTGATCTCAGTGAAAGCTTTGAACCCGTGGCTGGTTATAGCAGGCAATATAATTCCTATCCAAATGACAACAGTAAAACTCACAACAACAACAGAGACTTTCTAAAGACAAAAGCAAGTCTGAGTCATGTAGATTACTGCAGTCTGAGAATATTAGCACACAAATATTTTATTCAAAATAAAAAGAGAACCTCTGAGTCAGAGATACAGAAAAGAAATCTAAATCATAGATGCCCGGGATCAAAGATATCTGAAATTCACTTTTATTCCTAGTGCTTCATCATCACAATAAAAACTCCAAAGACATCTTTTGGTAATTTCTAACAATTCAAAGAAACAATAAACTAGTAGCATACTTTCAGTCACAGAGAAATTCATAATTATTTGGTAATTATGAAACGGTACAATTGTTAACTAATGTCTTTTCAGTTTCTGATGGAGAGAAGAAATCTGCATTAACACATCAATGTCAGAAGAATCTCAGTCATCCTAAAATGTGTTAAAGCTATAAATGATGAATTAAGCCAAAACAACAGCTGCTACTCTACTTAATCTTTAGGTCTCACATTTAAGTCTTTAATCAATTTTGAGTTTATTTTGGTATCTGGTATAAGAAAGTAGTCCAGTTTGATTCTTTTGCATACAGCTAACCAATTTTCCCAACACTATTGATGAGACTGTCTTTTCCTCAGTGTATAATATAATCTTGGCTCCTTTGTGATAAATTAATTGACCATATAAACATGGGTTTGCTTCTGGGCTCTATATTCTGTTCCACTGATCTATGTGTCTGTGTTTGTGCCAATACCATACTGGTTTGATGACTACAGTCCTACAGTTTGTAGTATGGCTGAAATCAGGGAGCATGATACCTTCAGCTTTGTTCTTTTTTTTTTTAAGAGTGTTTTAGCCATTTGGGGTCTTTTGTAGATACACAGACATTTTAGGATTACTAGTTACAGTTCTGTATTTTGAGAGTGGTTGCATTAAATCTATAGATTGCTTTGGGTGGTATAAAGACTCTAACAATATTAATTCTTCCAATTCATGAGCGCAGTATATCTTCCCATTTATTTGTATTGTCTTCAGCTTCTTTTATCAATGCTTTATAGTTTTTAGACTATAGGTCTTTCACTTCCTTGGTTAAATTTATTCTAGTTATAAAGTTCCTAGGTATTTTATTCTTATTCAGGCAGTTATAAGTGGAACTGTTTCTTAATTTCTCTTTCTCATTGCTCATTACTAGTGTATAGAAATGTAGGTTTCTGTATATTGATCAACTTCTCATAGAGTATATGTGATCTGGGTAAAGCTTTCAAAGTCCACTGAAGTGTGTGCATGTGTGTTGGACTAGAATATTGAGAGAAGCATAATGGTCAGCAAACAAGGCCTTATTTAAAGGTGGCTTTCAGGCCTTCCCACATCCATTTGCCCCAAATATAACCAATGAATGAGATAGTATGGCTAACATTTTTTTTAAACCAGCTTTTAAATAGCAGGTGGTTCAAAAAGGAAAAGTCAGTATGAAGGTATACTTTCAATTGATATATATTTATAAAAGAAAACCATAAAATGGAAATTATCAAAGAAGAGAAAAAATAAAATTTCTTATTATCACTCAAGCTTGCAGCTGGGACTCCTGATTTATGAAAAGTCAGCCAGGAAATTCGAAAGCTGTGCTGGGTGGGTATTTAGGAGAAGTCCTTTGGCAGTAAGCTGCTGAAAACTGAAACCCTTCCACATCATTATCAATTACTTTTGCAACTAATATGCTGGGGGTCCGGGGGCTGTGAATAAGTCACTGCTCAGTAGCTCCCTCTAGTGTCAGCTTTTTTCAGAAAATAATGGTTTTCCCAAATTATGCACAAGAAGCAATTATTTGATATTAGGAAAACAACCATCACCCCCGGCCCCAAAGGCTTGCCTCAATGAGAAAACCCTCCCCTCTCCTCAGCTGTTCGTTTGGTTAGGGATTATCTGTGCTGAGTTACATATGTTGCCTGCGCCTCACTTTCTACTCTAAGGAAAGCTGCCCTTTCCATCACACATGTATTGTAAGAAAGTGACAGCTTGTACCTAAAAACACTTTTACAGAAAAGAAACTAGAGATGAGGACTCTTCCTATTTTTTTAGAAAATAAGTGGAGCATGATGTTTAAGATTTGTTTGAATAAACTACAGGATTTGAGAAAGGTTTTCTGTTTGTCCATATTTTAAGTTTCAGTGCATTTAGAATCTATTCTACTATTTGGACAGAAGAAAAAAATTCAGAAAATGGTAGGCCTAGATAAATGTACGACAGACCTGCATTTATGTTTTATACTATTAACTGTATTTGAATACGTTATCAGTGTAAGATAGTCTCAGTAAAACTGACAAGACTTCGAAACGTGTGTTCACGCCTGAAGCATTTCAGTGCTGTTGCTTTTACGTTACAGGATAAACAGTTCCCTTCAAGCCCCAGAAGCCTGGCAGTTGCTGGGGAGATGAATGGACCTGTCTGCTCTTGTTTTACTTTTCTCGAGTCTGGCTCTGCTACTCACCTTACTCTGCATTCTACAGCTGCTATGAAAGATTCCAGGTCATTCCCACCACATGTGCCTGGCTTATGAAAGTCCATCTTTGATGGGATCTGAAATGCACAGGTGAGTGGCTAGCCCAGAGGAAGTATGCAGGAAGAAGCACAAATACTTGAGCCAAAGCCAAATGGGCAAGCAGCCCACAGCTGTTTGGTGTCACCCACTGCCACTCTCAGCTTGGGTGCAGTGAACAGAACAAGATGTCCGCATGCACCTGAGCATGCACGGGGGCCAGGAGAGGAGAAGTCAGCTGACGGGGTCAGAGGACAATGTTCAAGGAGTATGGGTTTGAACATGGATCTTAGAAATTTTATTGGGAAAAGTAGGTTCTTTTTCCCCAAGTTAGGGTAACTTCCAACAAAGCTGAAGAGGGAACCTGTTCCAAATTGGAGTCTAGGTAGTCTTGGCTGGGCTATCTGTCACCACCTGCCTCCTGGAAAGCTGGCAAAATTCCTGCTGAAGGTCGGAGAACTTACAGGGCTGAGTCAAGACTGAGACCCAGGTCTGCAGCAAGCCTGTACCTCATCTGCTACCCCACACCGTTCTTCCATTTGTTACCTGTTCTTTAAGATCTCTGTTCGTCTTAGTTTTAGTTTAAATTACATTTTCTGCTGACACTGTCACTGCCACAGAGTGAGACCCTGGGTGCAGGTACATTACCCAGTAAGAGTCTGTTATTCGGTACGAGCCTTAGGGTTTCATGGCTGCTTTAACACTGGAAACGTATGAAGGCACTGGCCAATTTAAGGGTGACCCTGCACTAAACTGGGCTTCCCTGCTGGCTCAAACAGTAAAGAACCCGCCTGGAATGCAGGAGATCTGGGTTCAATCCCTGGGGTGAGAAGATTCCCTGGAGAAGGGAATGGCTACCCACTCTAGTATTCTTGCCTGGAGAATCCCGCGGACAGAGGAGCCTGGCGGGTTATAGTGCATGGGCTTCAAAGAGCCAGACACGACTGAGCGACAAACAACACAACACTGTCACTAAACTACACTGGTGCAATCGGGTGTCACTGCAGAGTTCTATGCAATGTCAACAATTAGACAATGTCAGTGGGACTGCAAGCGCTGTTATGAGTAAACTGGGTTTCTCTTGGTCATGGTTAACTAAAACAATAGGATGGAGTTCATCTACACGTGCAGGTTGAGAGTAAAATGCACATTCTTAAGGTGACACGAGCCTCAAAAGGAAAGGCCACCGCTCTCTTGTCCTTGCCCCCCATAGCCTCTCCCCCACACTTCCCAAGGCGAGCGCTCAGCAGAACCCAGTAACAAAGCATGTGGACAATAAATCTGTCCAACTCTCCTCTCTGCACTCTGCCTATGCTGACGCAGTGGCCCTGCTGGACTGGGGCAGAGGTCTGCTACATTTTAGTATCACAAACTCAGCAAAATAGAGACAAATACATTTCAAGTACATAACTGCTACTAAAAATAGAATGCTAGAACACACAAAAACTTAAGTGAATTCTTCCTAATATCACAGATTAATCTGGCCTCATCCTACAGAAAGAGAAGTAAGGTGGGAATAAAGACTGAAGACTCACACAACTGCACCCCAAACTCAATTTCTCATATGCTAAAGTAGAAGAAAATGAATATGATCCAGGTTATTTGTTTGTACTTACTTCCTATCATTTGAAAGATAATGACACTCTTTACATTTGCTTTCTGTCTGAATGAAATGCTCTCTCTCTCTCTCTCACACACACACACACACACACAATTTCATCCATACTGTCCAGATGAGGAAGCAGAAGCAAAGGGCAATTAAGTAGCCAGATAACAGTGTAGTCCCTCAACCACAAGCGAAGAATGGAATCCTCTCACCTAGCCTGTGGTTGAGCCCAACCTCTACAGACTCCAGTTTCCTTTTCTGAAAGTCAAGGGGAGAACTAGATGGTCCCTTTCTGTTCTAAAACCCTACAACTCGCTCAAAGTCACACAGAGGGTTGAGTGACGGAACTGGGATTTGCACCTAAGTTTTCTGGCTTTTGACACAATCAATACTCACTGAACTATGCCAAGCCCCTTCTAATAAACAGAACATCCATTGTCCTTCTAATCTGATCCTGGATGTTTGAAGCCTGTGATCAGTAACTCAAGAATCCTAACTACCAGCCAAACAAGTTTGCCTAAAAGATAAAAGCACTTCTATTATGGACCGTGGATTTCATCATGGCCCCATGAGAGAACCTGCTGGTAATAGACTAAGAGTGGTAAAGAAAACATCGCATCTTCCAAAGGAGCCACTGAAATGAAGCCAACTTACAACACTGTCCCTCCAACGTGAAAAGGAAGTAAGAGACGTATTAAATGCCTGACAAGTCATGACTCTGTCCTATGAACAAGCTGAAAATGTACAGTGAAGATAAGGAAAGGAACCCAAAGATAGCAGAGAAATGAGCAAATAAAGAGCTTGGGGGACAGGGGACCAGAGGAACAAGTCATAAATCAGAGGAACTCCCTCCCCAGCAGCACACAGAACAGCTACAGGAGTAAGCTCAGGGAGCCAACGACACCTCAGTCCCCTGGGCTGCTGAGACAAACCTCTGAGACTTCATGCAGTGAGTAACTCACGAGTCAAAGACAATTCCCTCTGAGCTTAACACTGCACGGGCAAGGGTAAACTTCACTCTGAAAACAACTTTCACTAGTGGAAAATGAAAGTGAAAGTCGCTCACTCGTGTCTGACTCTTTGCAACCCCATGGACTATACAGCCCATGGAATTTTCCAGGCCAGAATACTGGAGAGGGTAACCTTTCCCTTTTCCAGAGGATCCTCCCAACCCAGGGATTAAATCCAGGTCTCCCGCGTTCCAGGCAGATTCTTGACCTGCTGAGCCACAGGCAAAGCCCAAGAATCTTGGAGTGGGTACCCTATCCCTTCTCCAGTGGATTTTCCTGACCCAGGAATTGAGCCAGGGTTTCCTGCACTTGTGGGTCAGTAATCATATCTGGATATTGTAGGCCTGGAAAAGCTTTGCATTCCACTCCTAAGTCTGATGATAAAACCACCATTTTTTGAACTTGTTCCCATTCTGGGACTAAAGTCTCTTTGCCAGAGCCCAAATGATGACAAAAACCTATGAGTTACCCTATGCTCCTATATCTTTCTTCCTGCTTGTTACTCCCAGATCTAGATTTCCCCAGCAGGCACAGACAGGCAGAGGACAGTGGACCCAGGAGGAACCAAGGACTCTGCTGTCTCTACACCTCATCTCTGTGCCACGCCATCAGGAGGATGGACTGTAAGTAAGGACCGTGGCAGAACTCCAGGTACAGGGGAAGGAAGTGTTCAGAGAACAGGCAAATTACACTCAGTGAAAGAATCAAAATACCTATTCTCTGGTGGCATGCATCCTTCATCCACCTTTATTCCCTGTCTCCACTGGCTTCCATCCTTGATTTCTATTAATATTAACATAGATGACAAGAAGACTTATTGAAAGGATTTAAGGGAGGAGCAAACTAGGACACATTATGACAAAAATAAACTGGGCGCTAACAACTTTGCACTTGAAGAATGACCATGACATTTTGACCTACCATGAAAATAATTCAACTATTCTTTGAGCAGAGTGAAATAAACATTAAAGAATATTACAACTAGTGGGTTCTTTGACAGATTTTATATTAAGAAAACTTTCAGATATATACAAAATTGATGAATTCCCAATATTTCTGTCAATGTCTAGCAAGATTTTGTCACGTCATTACTTCATTCTTTTGTTCTTTGCTAATGTAATTTTATTTTATTTTTTTGCTAATGTAATTTTTAAAGCAGTAACCAGAAGCTTAACAATTCTTATGTATAGTTATCGATTAAGAAACAGGAAAATTAGCCTGTAACTAAAACGATACATTTGGGTTCCCATGAGTATTAAAAAAAAAAGTTCAGTCTATCTAAGCATTTAATTATACCAATTAACTCACAGTTATCCAGTTTCTTAGGAAGCAACTATTAGAGACAGTGGGCTAGGGCCTATGAATGAACAGAAGTCATGGCCATGGTCTAATGGGTAAATAAATAAGTAAGACAGGGACTCCCCAGGTGGTCCAGTGGTTGAGATCGCCTTCCAGTGCAAGGGTGCAGGTTCTATCCCTGGCTGGGGAGCTGAGATTACACGGGACTCATGGCCAAGAAACCAAAACATAAAAAACAACAACGACAACAAAAAAAACCCAGAAATAATATTGTAATAAATTTAATATAGACTTCAAAAATGGTCCACGTGAAAAAAAAAAAATCTTAAAATTAAAAAAAAAGTTAAAGAGAGAAGTGAGACAGACACAATGAAGAGGAAAATGAAGAGGTGCCTCGCTAAGGCGGCACACGGGGAGAGCAAATTCAAACGGCTGCAGAGGCGGGTGAAGAGAGTGGCCGCGGCGAGGAATCCTTTCCTGAAGGTGCAGCTGTGACGCAGGCCCCGAGGGCAGCACTCCCTGTCTGCTTTGCCACGGCTGCATCACTAGTGCCCAGCAAAGAGGCACTTAGTCAAAGTCTGCCGACATGAATGAGCCAGGACTTTAAGTCCAGTGCTTGCTCAACCGAACAACTGTGTGTCCCTCTTACTGCCTCGATGGCAGGAAGCAGGACTAGAGCTGCACTGGAAGGACTCGGACAGGCAGGGCAGAGCAAGCAAGAGCAATGAAGGTGGAGGCGGTGATGTGGGGGCTACGAAGATGCGGAGGAGAAGCTGCCCGGGGCTGCAGGGGGCCATCGTTGGTGCGGGGCGGTGCTCTGCAGCTCGGAGAAGCAGGCATTTGCACCAGGGACAGACAGCAGGGCGAGCTGGTGGAGGCTCTGGTGTGCTGGTCACAGGGAGTCAGTGAGGGAGTGTGGGTGGGTGGAGGATGTAGGCGATGACTGAGAAGACACTGATACTATGAGAGAGAGATTTTGAGAGAACAGATGATAACAGGACACTCTGAAAAGAAGAAAAACCGGGGTCAGGGAGGCCAGTTCCGAGAGAAATTCAGGGGCAATCATGATCAGGACATCGGTAAACATGGAAAACCAGGAAGAATGCAGTAGCTATGTTAAACATACAAAATCAACAGAGTTGGTGATGTCTGACAGGATATGAAGGTTAAAGGAAAGAAGCAAATCAAATATTATCCTCAAGTTCACTATCCGACTGCATAGGGTAAGTAAGATCCACAACGATGAAAAAGATGCTTCATGCTCTTAGGTTATTCCCCCTGTAACTTGGGGTACATGTTTCATCTACTCATAGTCGTTCTCACCTGGAGTGACCCTGCCAATGCCTCCATCTAAACTCAGGACCAGAGAAGTTAAAAGCTTGGCTTGGGGCCACAAGGGCGACCTGAGACTAAAGAGGAGACTCTCTTGTCACTCAGCTCATGACCATTTCCACTTCGGCATCATGACTAGTGTCCACGCATCTCTCCCAACGAAGCAATGATAATTCTGAGAAAGGCACATCTGCAGCAGGTGAGGCTCCTGTCTTCCAGCAGAACACCGCGCATTCTTTCTGCGGGAGAGGAAAATGGAGCCAGGGGCAGAGACATGACCCATGGCCTCCCACGTGTGCATGGAGAACACACACAAGAGGCAACTGGCCGGCTACAGGAATCAGCCCAAGAGGCTTCTGCGCTGGGCTCACAGCAACAACAGTGTACTTCTGGACGCTCTGAGTACCTTCTGCAATCCACTCACACACCACTATGGGCTGAGTTAGGAACTGCACATTTCCAAGACATGCTATAGACAACCGAGGAGCTCAGCGACTGCGTTGTGCTAAAATTCATAACAAAGGTGAATATTAGAGCTGATTCTTTACCAGCTGAGCCACAAGGGAAGCCCAAGAATACTGGAGTGGGTAGCCTATCCCTTCTCTAGTGGATCTTCCCAACCCAGGAACCGAACCGGGATCTCTCACATTGCAGGCGGATTCTTTACCAGCTGAATAATGCGGGAGACCTGGGTTCAATCCCTGGGTTGGGAAGATCCCCTGGAGAAGGAAAAGGCTACCCTCTCCAGTATTTTGGACTAGAGAATTATAGTCCATAAAGTTGCAAAGAGTCAGACACGACTGAGCGACTTTCATTTTCATTAGAGCCGAGGGAAAGAAGAGTAACGAAAAATACACAAACTCCTTCACTTCGAAGTGGGAGTTTTTTCAGTCTTACCAGGTTCATGTTCTGAAGGTGGGAGTAGGACATACTCAAGAGGATGGGGAGCAGGAAGAGGAAGTCCACAGGAGAGGCCAGGGACAACTTACAGTTTAGAATATTTCTAGACCAACCCTGTTTAAAGATACTTCATGTAAGGAAGAAAATCTGAGTAGCAAATAAAGCACGATTTTGGTTTTTTGTTTTAGAATTAGAAAAATGCTGGGGCCAGGATATGAAAACAACACCTCTACCCAAGTCTTCTGAGATAGAACAGTTTACAATTTGGAATTGATAAATGAGGAAAAGGGTTATTAAATTTTGAACAAAAGTTTTCTTTTGATGCGAAAGGGCTTTCTCTCAGTTTCTAACCCTCTTTCCTTTAGTAACTATTAGCTGAATGTCCCTATCCACTTACAGAATGAGGAATAGACAGTTTTTCCCCCTAAAATAAAAACGTGTGAGGAGACACAGGCTTACTCTTTCAGGGAGACTGAGCTTGAGTGGCTCAGCTACAGAGACGCTCCGCTAGGCCGCGGCTGGAGGGCAGCGAAGACAGCCACCCAAGAAGAGAGGACTGCGCATGCGTGCAGGGACCTCCCGCCCCAGGCTCCCCTGGGGCAAGAGTGCCTTTCCGGAGGAACCGAACCCGCTGAAGAAAAGACCTGCGAGAATTCTGACATCTGGGGGTTCCCTAAGGAAAAAGCCAACTCGCCATGATCACTCCACAGCACAACTCAGCCGCTGAGCGGTGCCGCCTAGGCAGACAGGGCCCTCGATCCGCTGCTCACTGACGGGCTCTTAAAGCGCAGAGCGAAGGAGCGTCAGACAGTGCGGACCTCCCCCGGCACCGAAGAAACGAGTCAAAACTGAGAGAAAAAAGGAGCCCTGGGGACAAAGACAGAAAACAACCTGTACATCTCATAACATCATGCCTTCAGAGACAAGGGGACATGTATGGAATCCATGAAATAAGAACAAGATGCTATTTAAAGATAAAGATAAATAAAAAGGGACAATCAGCTGATGAAAAATAGCTCAGGGAAATTAAAAATATGATAGCAAAACTCAAAATTAATAGAAAAATTGGAAGATAAAAGTCAAGAAAAAAAATTTTAAATATCAAGAAAATCTCCCCAAAAGAAGAACAAAATAGGAGACAAAAGATAAGAAAAATCTAAAAAAAAAAAAAGATAAGAAAAATCTGAGGAATAACTCAATGTCCACCACTTACCTAATGATTCCAAATAAAACAAAAGAGAAAAAAAAATCAAAGAATAAAAAGTAATTTTTCAGAACTGATAGAATAACATGAATCTTCACACTGGGAGGCCTAGCAAGAGTCTGATGAATAAATATATGCAAAAATTGACATTTCCGCAAGATTTTAGAAATCCAAGGATAAGATTCTAAAAAGTCTTTAAGACAAAATAAAGAAAATAAATATGTGTCATGGAGAGAAATAAGAAGGGTACCAATGGATATCAGAAGACACTAGAGCAATACCCTCTAAATTCTGAAAGCAAATAATGTTCAGTCCAGAATTCTATACCCACACAATGTGCCATGATATTCTGACAGATTTTCAGAACTGCAAAGCTTCTCAGAAAGCTGCTGGAAGACGAGTGAGGAGACAGACACAGGATGCAGGCTAGAGCAGGTAAGAGGAGCAAGGCAGAGTGGACCATCTACAGTGAACAAGGCAAATCCAACAGCCAGTCCAGAGTGAGTGGCCCCAGGGGGTCTGAGGAGGGCGGGGTCCTGGGGAAAACACCCAGCTGACTGTCAGACATAAACGACACAGCAGAAAGTTCTGTACGCTGTGGCCAGCAGAGGGTACAGGGAAATTACACAGTTACACCTCACTCCCCCACAGAAAACGTCACAAAAGCGTGAAAAGAAACATCGTGAGGGTACACTACTTGGCTGAGCAGGGAACCCTATTTACATAGTCATAAAAATATAAACACCAAACACTAAAATAACACTATAATAAATAATAAGAATAATGCATCAGTATTTTGAGTGGTAAAAGGCCTAAATCCTAACCTACCAAAATAAAAGTCCAGATAACATCAGGAACTAAGACATGAAGAAAGTCAATGAAAGATCTGTGTTTTAAATGTAAAGATAAATAACATATAAGATACCATGTGTAAAATGAAGGTGCTATAAGAAACAGGCTTAGGAGATAAAGAGGTGAGGGGTATGACTGAGGAATGTTGTTTTTTGTGATGTTTACTGCAGCTTAATTTTTTAAATATATTTGCATACATTACTTTGGAACCAGGATTCAAATTCAGACAGTGTGGACCTAAATCTGGAGATCTTAACTTTGAAAGAAGGCAGGAAAATTTATAATCCATCAATTATTTTGGAGACAGCTATCTGATTTTCTTTCATCTCCTGATAAGCCTCGACAATCAAAAGCAATCAGACTAACAGACACGAGTAAGGAGAAAGCATTTATTTTCTCATATCTAAAATCCTATATTTTTCTATCAACAGCAACAGAAAATACAGCCTAAACAGCCAGAACAGCAGAAAAGGAAAAGTTGGAAAAAATTGCAGTCACACAAACTATAGTTAAAAAATGACTAAGTTTCCTTGATATATGAATTTGTTGGAAAACCATTTATCAACAGCCTGTTTCTCTCCAGCAGAGTCCCTCAAGCCGAGAGCCATGTCATTCCCCTTTGACTGATTAATTAGCCAATCAGGGGACATTTTTCATTGTGAGGCATGATGGTTTATTCCAGCTAATGTTTGGTCTCTAATGGCAACATATTAAAGCCAACTCGGCTATTTTAGCCCCGTGGAGTGACCAAAAGGAAAGGATAGAAGATAAATCAAAAGAGCTCCCTTCAGTTTCCCTTCAGTCCTTAACAAAACCCCCAAGGAGCAAATGGCTGGAGGAAAGATCCTCTACCAATAGAGAAAAAAAGAAAGAAAAGAAGGGTGGAAATGCCTTCAAGCCAAGGGGGATCCTTTCCTGCTTCTGAAGAGCAATAATTTATCCTCTGTTGATTAACAGACCACTGATAGAACAGGCACCAAAAAGTCAATACCTAGCTCTTCTTGCTTTTATCAAAAGCTGTGTTCAATAGAAAATCTCGCTCTGCAATGCTTCTTCCTCACTTGGAACGATTTCACCCGCACTGAATTAGACGAGGCCAGCGAGGAACCTGATTGAAGGCACTATTTATACCCCTGCAGACAGGCAGCTGCCCACTGTGCTCCACGTTCCCTAAGCTTCTTACCCTTCTTTGTGCCCTTGACAGGCAAAGCATGGAGAACTTGGAGCATCAGAGGAACACAAGCTCCTCCAGAGGACAGATATGAGCATTCACATATCAGGAGACAGGAAGCACATCTTACACACGCTCAGTACACACTGCCAAACACTCTCAACAAGACAGTCCAAGCAGCTAGTCTCCACCACGCAGTTCCACTCCTGTGTACGTAACACTGCCCAGCTGTCTCACTTGCAGGTAAGTGAAGGATTACAAACTAGCAGTCTGCGTCCGGTGAGATCACCGACACCATCATCATGGTTATTATTTTGTGAATCTTGCACACTTTCAGACCAGGCTATGAGTTTCCCTGGATTCCCTGTCATCTTAAAGTCAGGCTACTCACACATTTCCAGTCACATGCCTGGACCCACTGGCACTTGAGTTTGAGGCCTGGGAAGAGCTGTTACTCATGGTACATATTCTTTTTTGTGCTTTGTCCATTCAGAGACTCCTGCCCTTTGAGCCCAGGTCAATCATCAATTTTCTCTGTAGCTGTTTCTAACTTCTCCGGTAGTAGTGTTAATGATGCCCTAGTCTGTGCTGTTCCCCCAAGGATTAAAGTATACATCAACAGCTGAATTCAATTCAACAAAAACTTCGTTGAGCACCTACTCCATGGCGGGCCTGGTTCTAGATGGTAAAAACTGCTGCTCTCATGGAGGTTCCAGTCTACTAAGGAAACACAAATGGTACAAGCAAACTATTTAGTACCTAAGATGGTGATAACTGCTATGGAGAAAAATAAAGCAAAGGAGAGGGGACGAGAGTATCAGGGAGTTTTGTTGTCATTTGTATTTTCTGCTATTATAAATTAGGGTGTCAAGGAAGGCCAGCTAAGGCGACATTTGCACAAAAATGTGAGTTGGGGACAAGCACTCCATGCAGAGGAGCCACCAAGTGCTGCAAGTCAAGGCAGGAACCCTCCTGAAGTGCTGGAGGAACTGGAAGCCAGAGTGACGGGCAGAGCCGCAGGGAGAACCAGCTGAGGATGGCAGTGAGCGCAAGGGTGAGTGAGAGCTGGGAGGTCTGGTCACGCAGGGCTTCAGGCCCCTGTGAGGGCAACCTGCTACTTCACCTCAACATCATTTGATTTCTTCTTTAAACACATCAAACAATTCACACTCATCTCCTGGAGAAAGGACATAAGTAGATAGTCAAAACTGACCACACACCTGAAGTTAAGGAGCATTTGGAGTAATGGTCTCTCCTTTGCGGTCTAGGAAAAGGTAAACCTTCAAGTCAAATACCATTTCAGATGTGCGTATTTCGTGTGTTCACTTTCCTCCAGAATCAGAGAACCTTGGACCCGAGTGCTCCCATGCACACAGTTCACACTCACCTATTACAAGAATCCCTCCAGGAAACTAACCACGCGGTACATCCTGCCCAGCTGGCCCGCTCTGCCAGCCCACACTGCTTCCTTTCTCTGAGGAGAAATCTTTCTATGAATTTGGTCCACCAGTACTAGTCTGTTCTCTGAAGTTTACCAAACCAATCAGTTCCTTTCCTAGGGGACCCCTGAAACCACTCAAACGTTCAAAGTCAGGGTCTCTCTGTAGTCCAGGCAGAATCTCCTAACTGCTCATCTGCTAATTCCTGTGCAAAACTTGCTTTCCAGATATCTTTGGCCCAACTGCCATACTCTGAACATATTCTTATAAAATACAGCACCCAGTTCAAATACAGTCACCAGTGCAGAAAACACCCCCAACATCTGTTGCTTCCAGTTGCTTTTAAAGCAACCGAAGCCTGAACTCCGGACAGTTGCCATACTGCATTTCTTATTTTGACTTAGGTCAAACTTGTAGTCAGTTTACATGTTCCCAGCCTCTAAGTTAATTCTCATTCAGATGAGTTCTTTTCAAAGATTCAATGAGATTTTACACATCTTCACAAAATTTGATCTATCTGGCTTTGGTCAAATGTACCAGCTCAGAGAAATTATTATGAATCTTGATTCAAAATCAATGGTCAACACGCTGATAAAAATTACTGAAGTCATCACTGCTGGCAAAAAAATACAGACCTAAAATGTGTTAATGAGCTTGTTTGTGGGCTTAGTTTAAATTTACTGCTAACCAAAAGGTGCTTCCTAGTAAAATGACCTTAGCAAACTCTAGGCTGGGAAAGCAGCTCAACTCATGAATGGTGATGCCAGGTCCGGGTGAGGAGGGGGAGGCAGAGTGATAGAGACTTGTAGGAGGAAGGGAAATTCAAATTCAAGAGTCCACATCTAGCAAACCGCTCACAAAACTCAACCCAATTCACAAAAAATAACATGAAAATTTAGAACTAATGAGAAACAACCAACCAACCAGGGACTTCCCTGGTTGTCCAGTGGCTAAGACGCCAGGCTTCCAATGCAGGGGCCGGGGTTTCCATCCCTGGTCAGGGAACTAGATCCCACATGCTGCAACTAAAGATCTCATGTGAAATCAATTAATCAATCAATCATTCTTTTTTTTTTTTTTTTTTAATTTAACCAACCAAAAAAAAGTGTGCTTGGAAGTTAGTTTTCAGATTTGACAATCAGCAAGAAATGGGAGACACTAAAAAACTATTTCCATTTAGTTCCTATCTGGTTGAACTTCCTGATACTCCTTTCTTTTTTTTTTTCCTTCTCTCAATTTTTCCCTCCCCCACGTTCCCAGTTTCCTTCCGCTATCCAGCTTGTTTCCTGTTTCAGCCTTATCACTAGAGAAAATACTCCTAAACCACATAGAGGATCGAGAGAGTGCCCCCAGCATTCCTGCTCTGTTTCTCTAAACAACACGCCTCTGGCTCAGGCTTTTGGCAACGGGAGTTCTTCCCTGAGGTTAGTCTAGTCCACACACCAGGAGGAAAAAACCCCAGATAATACACATTCTTTTTAAGGCTCCTTGTAATCTATCAACTGTTATTATCACCTATCAATTATTATTAAGAGGATCACATTTAGCCTTTGTATGAAGCCTCTAAAGTTTTTTTGGTAACTTTGTCTGGAAAGTACTATTAGTAATAAACATAAACAGCTCTATACACAGCTGAAAATCAGTGTTGAGACACAATGCATCTATCGTCGGCGGTTTAATACCTCAGGGGTCGTCGTCTTCTGTCTTTTTCCAAAAATGCAGTCAAGATCTGTTTGGCTCCGAGATGAGAGATCCTTCCCTAGAAAAACATGATGCCTTCAGTAATACATTCTAGAATAAGGAGCACAAATATAAACTATGAAACTGGGTTTTGGAAAATAAATAAACAATTTTGTAAACGACCAACTTTCTCTTTCCCTTTCACAGATTTTTGTTGTTGTTCAGTTGCTAAGTCTTGTCTGATTCCTTGCAACCCCATGGACTGCAACAGGCCAGGCTTCCCTGTCCCTCACTATCTCCCAGAGTTTACCCAAATTCATGTCCATTGAGTCAGTGATGCAAAATCCAACCATCTCATCCTCTGCTGCCCCCTTCTCCTTTTGCCTTCAATCTTTCCCAGCATCAGGGTCACACTGTTTAATCAGTAAATACAATTAATTAAACTTAAAAATCAAACCAGTGAACCAGAACCCCTGACTTCCTCTTAATGGTACAAACAAGCCTGAGCACGCAGGTGGAGAGGAAAACTAAATTCTCAAGCTAGCTCTACAACTGGTACACTTTCAAGGTATAATTTCTGGGCCTCTGGGTTTGCTTAGTAAACAGCAAAATTCCGTTACTTCAAGGAGACAGAAGTTATACTCAGTGAGGGTTACAAACTCTAGAATAAAAATATGCTGCTAAGATACATAGCTCCAAAACCCCACCTGTACACAGGAATGAGAACATCCTGTGTTGACACATACAAGCTCAGTAATTAATTGAATGTATGAACTTTTTAAATAAATGCAAATAAAAATTGCTGCATTAGGGCGAAAAGATTTCAGACTTTTTTTGTTTTTTTTTCACTGTAATAGTGCTATCATTTTAAATAAAAGGATAATTAATGAGTAGGAAATTAAATGGCTTCTGACAAAAATGGTATCCAAAGGATCCTTGATTCTTATTAAAAACACTAAACTCTTGAACTTAATTTCAAACCCACAAACCAACTAATTTAAAATTCACTCCTATGGAATTTCCACTTCTACCAACAGTACTGTTTGAGCAGCCAACCAAATCTATTCCCATTTGTCAGCTTCATGGTAGATGTGTAAGTCTGAAAGCTCTGGGGGAGGGAGGCCCTGGGTTAGACACAGGGATCTGTGCTTTGAGTTGGAAGCCTGAGTGCACTGTCGGGCTCAGTTATCTTCTTGGCTTCCTGCAGCAACCTGACTTGGCACAGAACTGTCGTGACCCAGAAGGGTTCCAGTTCACTGGCTATCGCTGGGGCATTCAAATGTGATATTGCTCAGTGACTCCATGAAATTAAAAAAAAAAAAAAAAAACAAACACCCTGCAATGTAATGCAAAACCAGGTGCCAAAACCCGTCTCCGAGGCGGCCGTCCCAGGCTCGCGAGTCCAGTCGGCGCGGCCAGCTCCCACCTGGAAGGCGGGCTCTGCACTGCGCTCACCTCTCCTTTGAGCTGGGAGTAAAGAAAGCTTCCTGCTTCTAGCCGGTCAGTCCACAGAGCCCAGACAGGTGACCCCAGAGCAAGCCTACTCGTGAGCAAAATGAAGCCTCCCAGATGGGAACGCAGACAATGAACCAGGAGAGTGGAGAATAAAGCTGGCCACTGAGGGGAGACGTGGACAGCCCTCAGGAGGCCTGCGGTCTGTTTTGAGCTTAGTCCTCAGTGTAACCCATTCCACACTGCAGAGAACACTCAGGGCGGCAGCTTCTATTTCAGAAAAAGGAGTTGTACTGGGATCAAAATACAGAGTGGCCACCCACCCCTAAGCTAGCTTCTGAAAGGAATTGACACCCTAAAAGAAATGCAAACGACAATCACTTTTGCAACAACTGAACTAAAAAGAATGCTGGAAGGATTAGGAAGGGGGGGGGGGGGCGAGCATGCAAGATCACAATTCTAAAACAGGATGTCAAAACATGAACACACAGAGATGAAAAATGAAGCTAAAAATCAAAGGGAACGCTGTCAAGCTAATAAGAGAATGTACCAATGAAGGTGCAAGTGTCTCTAAAGTTTTGGTGACGGGTTCTTGTATCAGAAATGCTTATCCTTTAGCAAAGTTCACTTAAGCAAATGTGGAAACCAGGACTGTTACAGGCCTTGCTCTGGATTTGATCTGGAAAACAAAACACAGAGAAGAATTAAGAGTCAGAGACCAAAGGAAAGGAACTTAAAGGTAGATAAAAATGTGAAGATGGAAGTGATATTGAAATAGTTATTAGTTAATCGTCCTGGTTGAATAGTTTATAAATGTTATAAAATTATGGCCAGTTTTGAATACAATATGTATATTAAAAATGCATTTGAAAGTTACTGGTCTCCATTCTCAATCATGGTCAAATCACAGCAAATACTGTTGATGAACTTCTCTTAGAGAAAAGGACATCAAAAAATTGAACAGAATAGGAAATATACGACATCTGCCTGGATTTGGTTTCTGTCCCTACTACTCTTCAACTGGCCACAATATTCCAAGAATCAAGGAAAAAAGAGATTCCAGTAGCCAAGCTGATGTAACAAAGTCATGAAAGGATGATCTGATTTTTTCAGAGAACAGCACTTTACTTATGATCATTTTAGCTGTTTTTCTAATAATGAGGACTTTCAGGTGTTCTCGTCTATCAGTGTAGCAGTTTGGAGAGAAGAATGTGACCGCTACAGCCAGACTCACTTTCAACACCAAGAAGTCCATGTGGAAGCATGTGAAACTGTAAAAAACCAGCACAAGAACCTCAGAATCATGAGCTGCAGAACCTCTCTTAGCTTAAGGGCAAAAGTCATAGATCCTAACAAGTGAGCACTGTGTTATAACCAGAGTGCAAAAAGCTGAGTTTTTCTCCTCATAGTAAAGGCACATGGGAAAGGAAATGCAGGTTGAAAAATACACCAGTTAAATAAAAAATACTGAAGTGTTATATAGGTAGCTAGCTTCACTTGCTTCAAAAATTTACTTGCATTCCCCAATCAAGAAGGATAAAACAGATGATATTATCTTTTGACTTTGTTTTTTAATGAAAACATATAGAACTGCTAATAAGCCAAGGAATGGAAGATTAGGAAACTTCTCTGAAAGGGTAATATTGTGAGAAAATCAGGAAACCTGAAAGAATCAAAACAGGGGGTGAAATGAGATCCTCACAACTGCTAAGACAGCTGGAATATTTTTTAAAGCCCACAATGGTGCTCCTTTTACACTTAAATATGCAAAGAGCCAGAAGCAGCAGAACACCCACCTCTAGCAGAGTCTGACTGCAGGGAGCCAGCCTCGTCAGGACACTGAAGTCAGTGTCGGACGAGCAGCTGACCACGGGGACACACGAGAGGGGTGCAAGCACTTTCCTTATTTAAGGAGTGAAGTATCACAGACTGCTGCAGGAAAAAGAAGTCTAAATACATGAAGCTGCACAAGTACTGTCTATACAACCTTCCACCCACTCAGCCACCGCACGACTGGGAGCAAAGAGCCGGGCTCTCTGGACAAGGTCTCCCTGTTAAACATTAAAAACCTCAAAAGTGGCTTTGGAGAAATGAACATCTTCCGTAATTTTCTTTTCTTTGCAGATACAGCCTCACCAAATGTTTTTTAGATTAAAAGAAAATACCACTGAGTTTAGGCCCTTAAACAAATATGGATGGAATTAACATCCTGGAATTATGTAATAAACTATGTCAAATTTAAATTATAAACTTAGGATGAGAGAAAGGAATAATTATGTATCAGAACTAAAATGCTACAGCCAATATTTAAATAGTAACAAATTTTGCTGCTGTAATCTCTCTGCAGTGAAATTTTTATCTTCACTCTTCACACCAAGCTAAATAAAATGCTACCTTCTAGTGTTTGGTTTTCTGGACCACTGATGGAGCTACAGTATGAACCCTCCTCATCCAATGAGTGAGTTTTTATACCTAAGAGCAGATCCCTGAGCTAAAATCCTGATCATCTATTATGCTGAACACCCATGATTTCCACATAATGGCATCATTTCTGATAAATTCTAAAAAAGAACCTACTTTAGACCTCAACAATGACTTAAAAAGATCTTTCATTTCACAAAAAAGGAAACTGAGGCTGACAGAAGGCAAGAGCTTAAGTGATTTGTCTGAGACAGTCACAGCCAGAACCCAGTTTCCTGCGACCTAAGATAGTCTGCCATGGAGGAAACAGAGTTGATCATTCACATGCAGTGACAACAGTCGCTGTACAAGGAAGACTTCTTTCAATAAATTACAGAACTTTAAAATAAACTTACACTGTGGACTGTTAAAATAGACGGCAGCTGATCATTTCCTCACTACCTGGATTTCTGCCTCCTTTGTGTTTTCTACTGATTTCCACTCTGCTTTTCCTCTGTTTTCCCGCTCAATCTTCTCTGCTACCTTTGTAATATATCTTGAATTATCTTCCCTGCATACCAATCCTCCCTTCTCCCCAAACAAAGCTAATAAATAAGCAAACCTCATATTATTTTATTTTTAAGATTTTTTTTTTTAAGTCTTCAATTGAATTCGTTACAATATTGCTTCCGTTTTGGTTTTTGGTCCTGAGGCATGTGGGATCCTAACTGCCTGACCAGTGAATGAACCTGCACCCCCTGCATATGAAAGCGAAGTCAACCACTGGACCACCAGAGAAGTCCCGCAAACTTCATTTCAAAAGAGAAAAAAGAAGGAATAACACACCAAGCAGGCTGACAGGGTGAACTGGCAAGGGGATGGCTTAACTAGAAATAGAAAGAAGATATTCCCGACATCCATAGATTAAAGTAGATCGAAAAAGTTTATTCCAGCTTCAGCAAATGCTTCAGGTGAAATCATGAATGCAGGCTACCACCAAAGGAAAATAAGAAGATTCTATTTGCAAAAGTGAAAGCTTAAAAGGCTGCCATGCTATCCAAAAGTCACAGGGCACTTTTAATTTCATTTGTTTGCTCGGCACCCTTCTGCTGTATCTTTTTTTTTTCTATAGGGTCTAATGAAAAGGAAGGTTATTTCAGGGATGGGGATGAAGCGACCATTTAGCCCCTCCTGAAAAGGACTGAGGGGCCACCAAGGACTGTTTTCTGTCCTGCAGCAGGTCAGGGGTGGAGAGAACCCCTGCTCAGAAGCCACACAGGAGAATGACAGAGAAGGTTCTATCCTGGGAGAAAGAAGAGGGGTCAACGTGATGAGCCAGATGATCATGCCTGCCAGGAGACGGAAGGGGGGAGCCCCAGTCTCTCTCTGCACACGTCCCCAAAACTAATCAGCTCTGCCAGGAGCCCTCCCTCACACCGAGCCCAGTCTATCTTGTGGGGTCCTGCTCCAAATGAGAACCACCGTGAACAGTTTAGAGCAGGGGGAACTCCAGCTCCTACTGCCCCTCAGGGGGTTCTAGGAGTCAGGGAATTCCCAATCACGTCAACAAGACTAAACCAAAGAGATGTGCTTTTCCCGCCATATAGAGGTAGAAATACACATCCAGTCTTCCATAGATGAACCATCACATGGTGACTAGATAACATAATTATCATCATACTTATACTTTAAGTATATTAATATAATAAACAGGGTTTTGTACCTGGGAAGTATGCTTAATACCTAACAATGGGAAAACATCAGGGTAGTTGAGGAGTTCAAGTTAAATGGCTTCTTTCCAATACAAGACTGCCACCTCCTGGTTAAAGAGGACAGCTGCACCCACGACTAACCATGTACAGCCCTGGAACTGGAGTGGGGAGGTGGCGATGGAGGAAGACTAACACTACCTTTGCAATGACCATGGAACAGTTAAGTTTGCACTACGTGAAACAGAAACGGTGTGGAACAACAGAAGAGTCAACTCAGGAGTGAGATCTTTCATACTAGAGAACTCAATACAGAGACCACTTCATGAATGTTTATGAATCTCACATAGATTCTCTAAATGGGTCCATTTCAAGAGCTGTTCAACGCCAAAATTAAACTCTAAAAAAAGCTTAATGCAACTAAGAGAAATGTAACTAAAAGTACTGAGTGATAAATTTAGCCACATAAAAGTCTGCTTTCTCCTCTAAATATTAATAGCAAGTTAACTTCCGCGCTCAGCTTTGCCAGAGGACTTGCATACAGTCTAAGGGCGAATCTGGGGCCCATGAGTGAGGCTGCGTCTGCACTCTAACAAGACCCCCGGTGACTCACAAGTGCAGACACCTCAGCACTGCTGTGGATCAAGCCGCTCAGGGGGTCCCTCCTTTTCCAATTTGTACATAAGACAAGTGATGCTGGCGAAGAGCTAAAAATGCGCTAAGAAACCCAGGTGTGAACACAGAGATTTAAAACAAATAAAGAAACACGCAATTTTACCTTTTGTGAATTTCATATAGTGAACACGGTTTTTGGAGACTTTGGACTTCTCCTCAAGACTGAAGGACTTCTTTTCCTTGTTGTCTGGGGAGTCTTTTAAAAGAAAAGGATGAAAAGCATTACGTTAAACTTTGCATTCCATTCTCAATCCCCTATGGTGACAGTCTTATGGAAATAAAACCCTTAGGAGCCTTATCATTTATTACTGAACTGTAACCAAAGATTAGAAATATTCTTAAACTATGTACTACGGATCAAGCAAGGCTATTTTCCAGAAACTTATAACATCCTGAAGGACGAGAAATGAAAATTTGTGTTCACACAAAACCTCCATGTGAATGTTCATGACAGTCTTATTTGTGACCATAAGATACTCGAAATAAACCAAAATGCCTTCAGTGGGTGAATGGCTAATCAAATTCTGGTACTCCCTTACATGGGAACATTACCCCACGATAAAGAGGAAGGAGATATTGATACTGTGTGACAAGCTGGATGGCCTTCACTGGCAGGCATTATGCTTAAGAGAAAAAGTCAATCTACATACTCAATGATCCACTCAGACATTCTGGAAAGGAAAAACTACAGAGATGGAGAACAGTGAGAGATTTACAGGGGACAAATATGAAAGTGGATTTGGGAAGCTGGAGGGGTAAGGTGGGTACAGATACAGAAAGGCAGCATGAGACAGCTCTTTTGTGGTGATAAAGCAGTTCTGTGTCTTGAATGTGGTGGTAGCTACATGAATCTATACATATGATAAAGCTGCATTGGAACTACACACACACAATTAAATGAAGGCTAAAAAACCCCAAAACTGGTGAAAACTGAATAAGAACTGTGGTCCAGTTAACAGTCAACACCAGAGTCAATTTCCTAGTTTTGATATCATGCTATGGCTCTATTAGATGTCATCGTTGGAGAAACTGGATAAAAGGTATTCAGCACCCTTTCTACAACTATTTTTGCAATTTCCTGTAAGCCTAAAATTGTTTCAAAATAAAAAGTTCTTTTAAAAAGTGAGTAAAGGTAAGACAGACCAATGATAATCCAAAAACAGATCAGAGGTGAGATGAGGAGCAGAGCTGGCACTGAGCCACCACCTCACACTGCAGATTCAGCTGGAGGCTCACCTTCCAGGGTAAAAGCAGCAATAAAAACAAGTCACTGAGGAATGAAGTCAGTGGTTATACTCCTTTGATGAAAGAGGAAAATGTGGGGGAAAATGTAGTCCCTCACCCGAAATATCAAAGCAAGTAGATTTGGGGTGAGAGTCAGTGACAGGATTCTAGAGAGCTGCCTGTATGCCCTCATCTTTATTTGTCAAATTCAAGTAGCAGAAAGAGAACGTCATAGATAGAAAAGAGACTGAATTTTCCTATAGTTATGTCATAAGGAAATACACAAACATGAGATTAGAGAAAGGAGAAAAAAAGAAATTTTCACTTTAATACCGAAGAAAAACAAGCGCATGCTTGTTTAACATGATTAAACATGTTAACTAACTAATTCTTCCCAGGAAATTACACAGTAAGTCTCCAAACAACATAAAGGTAGATGCTTCAAGTTTTCAGATTAAGCATGGCTTAATCACATTAACAGCCTGAAACATTCTCCATGATCACTTCCAAGAACAACTTGCAACTTCTTTCAAAGACATCCTACCCGTAAATTTCTTCTGCTCTTTTTGCAGGCAAAAAATTTCATATACCACATTACAGTCTCTATTTTGATGTTCCAAACACAAATCACCAAGTAACGTACCAGATTGAAGTACTTTTTACCAATGGAAGGCTTATTAAGTCCTAGGTGCTGGGCTAAGCTTTCTATGCATTCCTGCATTTCATCTCACAACCACCCTGGAAGATAGCTGCTATGACTATTAAACCACCTCACAGGACACCGACGCATGGAGGGTAAAATAAGACCCACTGATGAGGTGGCTGTGAGGGAAGTGGAAGCCAGGCAGATACGTCTGAGAGTGTGCATCCTTAACCTGCGCACTTATCCCCGCAGAGCTGTGCGCACACTTAGGGCAGGGGAGAACCTCCTGGGAGCCTCACCACCTTCCCAGAGCAAACCTGAGCCCTGACGCGCCCCAGGGCACCAGTTTCTACCTGCCTGTCCACGCGCACGCTCACCTAAAGCTGCTCTGTTCTGTGCAGATGCATCACTCTGGTCCTCCTCCCACTTGACACCAGAGGAGCACAGGTCTCCTTGTACCATGATCACAAGGAACAAGCTGCAGTGCTGCTGTGAGCAGAGCCAGTCCCCTCCCCACCCTATCTATCTCATCAAGAGATGCAGTTCCAGAAAGGTTTTACCATTCTAACAATTGTTTAGCAAAACTTGCATTTCCTGGTTTTGCTAATTGTCGTTCAGTTACCCAGTTGTGTCCGACTCTTTGCGACCCCATGGACTACAACACACCGGGCCTCTCTCTCCCTTACCATCTCCCAGAGTTTGCCCAAGTTCAAGTTCATTGCATCGATGATGCCGTCCAGCTGTCTCATCCTCTGATGCCTTCTTTTCCTTCTGCCCTCAATCTTTCCTAGCATCAGGGTCTTTTCCAATGAGGTGTCTGTTTGCATCAGATGACCAAAATACTAGTTTACTAGTTATAACCTACTAATTAGTAATGACAACTGAATCCAAAGGAAAAATAAGGCCTTAAGGTTACTAGAAATAAACCAAAAATGTATATGTATTTGTTTTGTAGCAGAGAAACATGACAAGGTGATGAGTTTTTAAAAATTCAAGCAAAAAATATATTAATACTAAATATCATGGGGTATATGCAATGGAATTATTTCAGAGGAAAAAAAACTAGAAAGTATGGTATTGCTGAGTGTTAAAGGACTTGCTTTTCTATTTCTAAACAGAAGACCATGGATACCAAATTGCCCTAGTATTAAATACCTACTGAACACATTTGAGACTGATGAAAAGCTCTTATTTTCAAAAGTCGATATTTCCCAAATAGGCCAGATACACATTCTTTGCAACTATTTAAAACTATGATTAAAAACATTATAGCCATCAATCTAAAAATGTGAGACAGAGTATCAGTTCAATTCAGTCACTCAGTTGTGTCCGACTCTTTGCGATCCCATGGACTGCAGCACGCCAGGCCTCCCTGTCCATCACCAACTCCCAGAGTTTACTCATACTCATGTCCATTGAGTCAGTGGTGCCATCCAACCATCTCATCCTCTGCCATCCCCTTCTCCTCCCGCCTTTAATCTCTCTTAACACCAGGGTCTTTTCAAATGAGTCAGTTCTTCGCATGAGGTGGCCAAAGTATTGGAGTTTCAGCTTCAGCATCAGTCCTTCCAATGAACACCCAGGACTGATCTCCTTTAGGATGGACTGGTTGGATCTCCTTGCAGTCCAAGGAACTCTCAAGAATCTTCTCCAACACCACAGTTCGAAAGCATCAATTCTTGGGTGCTCAGCTTTCTTTATAGTCCAACTCTCACATCCATACATGACTACTGGAAAAACCATAGCCTTGACTAGACAGACCTTTGTTGGCAAAGTCATGTCTCTGCTTTTTATTTATTTTTTTGTCTCTGCTTTTTAATATGCTGTCTAGGTTGGTCATAACTTTCCTTCCAAGGAGTAAGTGTCTTTTACTGTTTTTCAAATTGCCTCAGAGGCTCTGGGAGCAAAAAAAATTGAAGATTCTTGTCCTAAACCACACCTTTGTGGATGATAGGCTATCAGCATCCCAGTTTATTTCCAAAAATATTTAAAATCACAAGGAACAAAATATCTGATAGAAGTAAAAAGCATTTCTTAAAACCATGAGGTAAGCCCACCAAAAAGTCAAGCTGAGTCATATGTTAACTACCTGAGATAGGATAACTTTTAAAAATAAAAATTTAAAGACTATAGTTTTCTCGTGTCCCACAAGGAAATAAGTGTTATTTCTAAAATTATTCTAAAATTGCAAGATTCTATGAAGAAAATAGTTTGGAATCTGTTTAGTTGACAGGCAAACTGTGTAATTAGGTAAGCAATCTTAAAGAACTAAAAATATTATAGCAGAAAAATAGGTTACTAGGTTATCCTATCAGCTTTAATTCAAGTAATATGACCAAAAATTCATCTGGATGAAGATATTGTATTTACCAGAGATGATTTGGCAGAAAAATGATCTCCGCTCTCCAGGTCCCTGGCCAGGTTTTCCCTTAAAGGAATATTTAAAGGCTTTTCAGTACTGGGACTGGCAGTTAGCAAGGCCTGGTTTGAACTGTACTGGAGACAAAGATAATAGCACCGTACCTATCACAGGGAGACAGCGCCCTCTAGTGGTCTTGAGGTGAGCCCACGGGTGGATGGAGTTGGGGCACTGTGCCCAGGGGACATAAGGCGATATCAGGAGATATTTTTGATTGTCACAACTAGGGAGAGGGTGCAAATGGTGTACAGTGGATAGCGCTCAAGGATGCTGCTAATCGTCCTAAATGCAGAGGACATGCCTCATAGCAGAGAATGATCTGGCCCAAAACATCAGCAGTGCCATGGCTGAGAAAGGCTTTACAGGCTCTTGCAATAATCCACAGGAAATACCAGCTGCTCAGACCACGTTGGTTACAGTGTAGGTGACAAGAGGAAGTCAGGGTCTGAATAGATTTTAAAGGCAGAACTGACAACAGCTCTTTCGCTGGAACAACTAAGAGGATGAAGCTGACATCCCCTGAAATGGGGAAGATGGTGGATGAAACAGGTTGTGGGGTATGCGGGCCCAACAGTTTGCAGGGTGGGAGTAGGGGAGGTGCAGAATTGAAGTCTGGACATGTTGAGTTCCAGAAGTCGAGGAAACCGTGATGAGGATGCTGAGCAGGGGTCTCAGGAGACAGGGTGAAGCAGTAGAGAGAAGTGTGGCATGAGCACCACATCCCCTGGGAGGCCGGATGGCATGCTAAGAGTGCAGAAGAAAGACGAAAAAGGGCCAAGGCCTGAACTGCAGGACCCCGGACACTGTAAGGCTGGGATAAGGGAACTGCAGCAGAGAAATGTAAACTAAATAAGCTGATCTTGTCATTCTCAAACTCTTAACGGGGAAAAAAAGCCTCTGCTTATGACTAATGTTAATTCAATGCGAGTACCCGGAAATGTAAACAGACTATTTGTGATAGCTACAATCAATTAACTTTCAGATATGACACTAACAGTAAAAAAAAAAAAAAAAAGTTGATAAAAATATTTTATATTGAGATTCAGTTCAGTTCAGTCACTCAGTTGCATCTAATGGATAAAAAGCAAAGGTTTCCCCACCTGTTGTTTCCTGCCCATGGCAAGTGTTCAGCTGGGCCAGAAGCTGGTTAAAATCATCTTGATGAGCAATCCAGTTGTCCTGAAAAATACCAAAAAATCAATTAGAGGCAAACCTGTTATCTCCCTACTCTGAGATAACATAAATACTGCAATCAAGGAAATCTGAATTTTTAAATGTTTCACCAAAACATTACTTTATAAATTTGAATGAAAAAGAAATAGTATAAATTTGAACTGTTTTTATCTATTTGTTGTTGTGTCTGACTCTTTTGCAACCCCATGGACTGTAGCCCACCAGGCTCCTCTGTCCATGGGATTTCCCAGGCAAGAATACTGGAGTGGGTTGCCATCTCCTTCTCCAGGGGATCTTCTCGACCCAGGGATCAAATCCCAGTCTCCTACCTTGCAGGCAAATTCTTTTCTACTGAGCCACTGAGCATCTTGGAAGCTTAAGCCCTGATTTCAAATGTGGGTAACTTATCAAGTCAACTAATAGTCAAATAAACAGAAGGCAACCTTTGTGCTAAATATTAAAATAAAGCAAAACAAAAAAATTATTTTTCACACTAAGGGAAAATTATGTAGGTTAAAGGGAAAAAACAGGGATAGATTTGAGGGCTTTGCTTTGCTTTTTGGAGCCTGCATGCCAATTCTATTTGCTTACATCCATCCCAATGTGAGAAACCACCACTGGGGAGGGTGGGGGAAGGGCTCCAAGTTCCCCAAGTCAAGTAGCGCCCACTGGTAAGGCGCTCAGTTAGTAAGTTCATCATAACACAGACAGTCTCCCTTAAAACAGAATGAGCATCTTCAGAATAATATCAACTTGTAGGGAGCAGGGTTTCCCTTTAGGAAGTTGCCTCATAGGTACTTTTAAAAGAATGCTTAAATATGTTATTTTTGGAAATGCTAAAGCCTGTTAAATAGGCAATGTTTCTCCTACAAAATTAAGTATATCTATATATCCACCTCTAAAAAGCTACCTGCAAAAATCAACCTTATGTAAACTCTTTTTAAAAAATTGTCTACAGTGTGTTTATTAATTGATGAAAATACAGAAGATATCGCTACACATCCCACCTACTAAGTGTGTGCACTGTGAACCTTCTGAAGGACTGGTCTTAGATTTGTCAGACAGTTACAGCATTTGTTTCAGTTTTATTGATATAACTGACATAAAACATTGTATTAGCTTTAGGTGTGCAACATGATCATTTGACAAATGTGTAAACTCTTCCTTTAGTGGTTTGAGCTTTCAGCTGTTAGCCCAAACTATCTTAGCTGCTCCAGTCCACCACTCAGAGCTACTGAACAAAGCAAAGTCATCCAGTTCACCTAAAGTAATTCTCCAGATTTCCTACCAGATTCTGTTGGCTGCAAAAATGTAAGAACAAAGTTTTCAGTTTAGATGCCTTCTAAAGTGAACAACGATACTGAAAATAAAAGGCAGGGCAAGCCATGAACTTTTAATTACAGGGTCATATTTTCACAGTGTTGGTGTTTACTAGGAAATGTGAATTATCTCAACTGCTATACACCAACAATCAGAAACAGACAATGGACAAGAAAAGAATGGTACTCTCTTGCAGTATTTCTGAAACAAAATGCCACCAATTTTAGCAATATAAGCTAATAGTCCAACAGAGGTCAAGATGAAAATTCCTCTCTGTCCTAAAGTGCAAAAAAACCCCATCACTTTTTACAAAGTTCAGCAATAAGGCTACTTGGAATCTTTTATGCATAAGCAATAAGGCAAAATGATTGCATGTTTCATGATGCACAGCAGCTTAGTCACTGGCTTGTTATCCAAAACATGGACTGCACACTCTTGAATAGCTTAAAACTGATCAGTCAACTTGACTGGATTAATTTGTTTTTATACTGACAAAAATAACAACGATGCAAGGAAACCCCCCAGCAGACAGGCTGTTGCTCACTTCGTTACTGATAGTAGCTCCTAGTCCCAGGTGGTTATTTTTGACTTGAACTTTAATATGATCAGTGGCTCCTTGCTCCTGAGCCCCTAAACCCTGTGGAGATTAAACATAAAGAGAATTAGCATTTTCATCAGGTAGAAAAGTAATTACCTCTCTCTTCCTTCATTAACTGATTCATCACTCACATTAGGAGGCTTCATCCTTGTCCTCAAAGAGCACAGTCTAGTGGAGTCTTTCAGATATGTCTGTAACACCAAGGATGCGCTTACAGTGCCGTGCTGTGCTAAGTCGCTTCAGCCGTGTCTGACTCTTGGAAAATCTGTGGACCTGTAGCCCACCGGGCTGCTCTGTCCATGGGATTTTCCAGGCGAGAATATTGGAGTGGGTTGCCAGGACCTCCTTCAGGGGATCTTTCAACCTAGATATCAGATCTGTATGTCATGTCACTGGCCTTGGCAGGCGAGTTCTTGACCACTAGCGCCACCTGGGAAGCCCTGCACTTAGAGTAATGAATGCCAATTCTTCAACCTGAGGCTCTCTTTAAAGACCATGAAAATACTAAAGAGAACGTGCCTTTTCCTGATGCGCAAAAGCAGAATGCTACTACCAAACTAACAGAAGCCCATCAGAGGCATTACAAGTCTGTGGCACTTTCCATTAAATAATTCTACAAAACAACCCTGAGGAAGGGGACCCCAAGTCCCCCGCATCATTAACACTCATTTGTAAGGTGTCCCTGAGCACCTGGTGTACTAAAAGTCACCCAAGGTGGCTCTAGTAGAGTGGATGGAGATAAAAAATAAGAGATATAAAGGGACCAGATCTCAAGGACCTTGGACATTATGGGAGGAATTTGGATTCTATTGTTTTCTTGTTTTTTTTGGCCATGCCCCCTGGCTTGCAGGATCTTAGTTCCCCAGGCAGGACTGAACCCGTGCCCTTGACAGTGAAAGCGCAGAGTCCAAATCAAGGACTGCCATGGAATTTCCAGATTTTATTTCTTTAAAACAATGGGAAATCACTGAACTTTTAAGCAAAGGAATGACATGATCTAATTTCTATAGTTTAAAAGCTCACAACGGCTGCTGTAAGGCAAATGCCCAGAGAAGGAAAAGGGAGGCAGGGAAGCAGCTGAGAGGCCGCTGTGTTGATCAGGACAGGCGGTGGCGGCGGTGGTCCAGGACAGGCCTGCGCAGAGAGGAGTCAGGACTGGGGGCGCAGGAAGTGAGTGAGGGGTGGGGCCAGGTAAAGAAACCCTTGACAGGGTATGTTTGCAAAAACAAGGGAAACTTAAGAAGAAAAAGATTTGGGAGGGATCAAAAAGCTTTATAATAAAAATAATCAACTTAAGATGCTAACTCAAGTGAAAATGCCAAGCAGGTTGATGAATTTATAACCTTGGAGCTCAAAGGACAGGCTTGAATCTGGACTAGATAGAAAAGTGATAACTCTCAGAATTTAGATAATTCAAAGCGTGGCATGGAATGAATGAGCTCACCCAAGCAGAGGACAGAAAAGGACCTGGGGCTGAACCCCAAGGAATTCCAAAGCTCAAGAGTCTAGAGGAGGAAGAGCCAGCAACACATTTTGGGGTGGTTAGTAAAGCAGAGGGGAAAACCAGGACAGAGGGCAGTATTGTGGAAGCCAAGACAGAGGTACTTCAAGCAGGGGTAATTGATGACATTCAATGCTGCTAAGGGATAAAGTGATGTGAGAACCAAAAAAGGATCCATTGGATTTGGAAACAAGATCTTCAAAGACCTTGGCAAGAATCGTTTAAGTATAGAGACGTCAGCAGAAGCCCTATTTGAGTAAGGAATAAATGAAATGTGAGGAAAAGGAGAAAATGTGTAGTCCAAGGGTGAATAAAACTTTAAGCAACGTAAAACTCTGATGGTTAAGTGTGATTCCAAATGCAACCAACTAAAAGGCACCATTTACGAATATCAGAGCAGGTTAAACAATTAACAAAGACAGCTGGCACGTATGTTCAATTCTAATTTTACTATCACAACGTCTTTAAAACTTAGTTACTTTTCTAAAATCACTTATTGATCCAAAATGAATTCTCCCAGTCTAAGAAAGGTACAATCTCCTGATCTATAATCTCTCTGGCTGGCTCCAATTCCTGTGCTCTTCTTCAAGGTACCTTGCCTTTAGACCACCCCATCTTCTCCAGCATCCTCTGGCCAAACTTGGAGTCATCGTTACTCCACGCAGTGTTTCTTGGGTCCACAGCCCACTTCTGCTTCCGCCGACCTGTCAATGACAAATTATCGCATCAGCAGCTTGTCTTTCAAGCCTGAAAACACCTCACAAACACACACACACCTATGGCACACACACACTTCTATAGATGCAACGTACACTGTTTTATTAGATACAGATATCAGATGCGGCATCCACTGGGACATAGTATCAGCTTGGATCATTCATCCTGGTTTCCCCAAAAACTCTATAATCTGAACATACAAACTGATCTGGCAAAAGTGAAATAAAAATGCTTCCTCCAAATGTGACAAATCGAAATACATGATGTACCATCAGTCGGGCCTTCCATTCAGCGATTGGCAGCAACGTAAGGCCCCTGTGACACCAAGGTGGCCATCACCCGTCATTACACACACATTGTAAGTGCCAAATGCATCCATATACTCTCAGTTTCCACAGTAACCCAATGAGGGGAAACAGTCTGATCTCTTCTTTTCAGATGAGAAAACCTGAGGCCTTCAGGAGGCATACGCCTAATACACCCAAGCAAAGACCAGAGTCTTTATACAAACCAAGGTCCTACCAACTCCAAAGCTTACATTCTTAATCCATAGCACACAGCTGTCATGAACTTGGGGAGAATCAACCTCCATGTGACCTACAGATACTAATCTCACTGAAACACCCTACAGCCATATATGACCCCTTCTCTGAACTCACATGATAAATTACCTATTTCTTTTCTTTGGCATTTATTTAACATTCCTCTGTATTACGGTTGTTTATATCCATCTCTTATGTTTGCTATTCTGCCATAAGCTCTTTAAGGCTCACATCTATGTTCTTATTCTTTCTTATGCTTCATTGCATTTGCCCATAGCAGGCATTGAGGAAAAAACATGATTGAATATATGAATGACTGAGAAACAAAAAAAAGGAGGGAAGGAAGAAGAGAGGCGACAAGAAAAGGGGAAAGGGAAAAAAGGAAGATAATTGAATTGAGGAAACTGCTTTGAGTCCCTACAAGTTGTTTTTGTTTTTTAACGTATATAACTAACTGACCCTGATGCTGGGAAAGGTTGAGGGCAGGAGAAGGGGACGACAGAGGATGAGATGGTTGGATGGCATCACCAACTCAATGGACATGGGTTTGGGTGGACTCCGGGAGTTGGTGATGGACAGGGAGGCCTGGCATGCTGCGGTTCATGGGGTCGCAAAGAGTCGGACACGACGGAACTGAACTGAACTAACTGACCATTAGAAACTCAAACTTACCGCTACACTTTTAAGGAAAATTACAGCAGAGAAAAAGGACCCCAGAAGTTTATTACACAAGCATATGAAACCCAAAGTAAACGGTGGCCAAGTGGAAAATCTGAAGGTCAAATGCCATCATCATTTATCTGTTGCACCAATGGAAGCAGAGTACCGACAGCAGCTCATGCGTCAGCAGTGTCCTAATTGATTTACCGCATGTAAAGCCAATAAAGAGATTTTTAACTATCCACACTGTAGCAATAGGTAAACCTTTACAGGCATGCAGGCAGAAAAAGACGACTGAAAAAGGAAAATGAGCTGGGCTTAGATTTATCGTGTTTCGCAGGGAAAGGGGGACCCAGAAACACTAGTAAGGTGACTAAGTTACCACTTACTTATCTTAGTAATAAATACACAGCCTCACGTTGCCTCTGCTAACGAACAGCTTAAGAGATGAGCCTGGCTAACTAGGGCTCTCTCTGCAAGGCTGCCTCCGGGTGCATGTTGGAGCCATGTCTCCAAACTAGCGTCGGCCAGGGGTCTCTGACTGGGGCTTGTGTGAAAGAGACATTTTTGAGAATGAGTGTGCCCACCCTCTGCAATAAAGATGGCATACAGTTTATGTCACAAACGCATACACTATAATGCTGGCACAAGAGACTAGAGAGTCAGCCGAGGTCAGCTTTTCTTCCCCAGGGAAGTGGCAGGTATCTTCAACCAACAGAGTGCACACGTATGTGCTCGGTCGTGTCCAGTCTTTGTGACCCCGTGCACTGCAGCCCGCCAGGCTCCTCTGTCCAGTGGGCTTCCCACCAAGAATACTGGGCTAGGATGCCATTTCCCTCTCCAGGCGATCTTCCCAACCCAAGGGTCAAACCTGCATCTCTTGTGTCTCCTGCACTGCAGGCAGATTCTCTACCAGTGTACCACCTGGGAAGCAATGCAGTAGGACAGTGTTTCCCAAGTAAGGATGCCAAATGCAGGGGAGGACTCAGGATAGTGTCCTGAACCTGCAGAATCACTCCCTGGGATGAAGGGGGTAACCATCCTCTAGCAGGGACTCCTCCTATATGGAGATCTAGCCAGATACTTTCAGGGTAACCCTAACAAACAACCCTGCACACAAGAGGTACCAGGCCTAATCACTCCACGCCCAGGACCACAAAGTTTATGCCAGGATTCAGCTCACTCTGGGAAGTGTTTTGAGTGCCAAGAGCCAGGGGCAAAAGTTTTCTCTTTTTTCTTTTTTTTTTGCCCAAAGACACTTTCAGATATTCAAGACCTCAAAAAATATATCCCCCACCCATGTATTCTTATTAAAACATTTTTTGAGACATAGATTAACGCATAGATTAATTTTGAAATAGAGTCAAGATTAAAGAAACAGCAGCATAAAATTGTAATGCAATGACCACTAAAATCCGTTAATGATAGCACTGTCATTTGATTAGAAAATGTAATAATTGCAAGTGTCCAAAACTGGTCCTAATAAAATGTGGGTCTAAGACTCCAAATTAAATAAGGATTGAGAAGTGAGAGTGATAAATGAAATTTTTCTCTTATGTTTCGGTAGGCTAGATTTCTTACCTTAAATAGGGGGAAGTCAATAAAAATATATTTGACAATTAGATAAATGCAGGATAAAGGATGTTTTTGAGAAACATAAAGAAAACTACTACATTTTTAAAACAGGATAAATGCCTGTGAAGATAAAAGACAACACAATCTAGTCCATATGGCAAGGGAAAACAAAGGAAACAGTATACTTACTGTAGTGAAAACAGTAACTGAAGGTTAATCAGTGGAAAAAAGTAGGTTACACAACTGTATCTACAGAATTATTACAGTTTTACAAACTATCAGAGAAAATAACTGCTGGGTAGTGAAATGGCGGACTGGGATTTCTCTAAGCTTCTGTTTTCTCACTTCTAAAATAAGAACATCGGGTCCTAAGTGTCTAATATCAGAGGATGCCACTAATTTAGTAAATCATATTAAAAGGCAACACAGAATATTGGGTTGGCCAAAGTATAGGGTATGGAAAAAACTTGAATGAACTTTCTGGCCAACCCAATGTTATCTGTTATTACACCAAAGATGTGAAAATCTGGAGACATGGGGATGCGGGGAGAACTGAAAATCCTCTCTTGAAATCCTGCAGTCTGAATTACTGATGTCCACAGATGGCACCGCGCATCCGTGTTTTGAACTATTTTCACATTCACCATCTCATTGACTTTTTTAAGACAACCTAGTGATGACCATAATCAAAGATGTTTTTAACAGCCCCAGAGAAACAGGTCATGGAAAGAGACATAAATGAATAGCAGAACTAGGGCTAATGTTTCCAGGTACATGCTGAACTAAGTGTACATCAGAGAATATTAAAACCAGGAGACATTTAGCCACGCTGGTTATACAGATGAAGAAACAGCCCACAGGGTCACACTAACACATACATACTCCGATCTGGAAGTTCTTATTTAAAAACCAAGAGTAGTCTGCTGACCCTACTGACAAGAATGTAAAGAAACAGCGACAACTAGATCAATTTTGTCACTTTCTACCTCAACGACTTGGGGTGAATTATTTCCTCTGAATCTCAACTTCTGTCCCTGTAAAACTTGAATGGTGTCTTACCCACTTAGTTTTGTGCTCCCAATCCTCCATCTCTTTAGATGAGAGGATGCTGACAGCATTTATTTCATGGAGTCCCTGTGTAGTTGCTGTTGGTCTGTTAAATAAGCTGGTTTTGGTCCTTGTTCACCAAACACTTTCAAAGTGACCGGCCGGTTTTTCAGGACCAAAGCACGACTGCCCTCTGGTGGCCGGTAGCCTTAACTACAGGTGTCATTCAAAAGTTAAAAGCCGCTCCAAAGGAAGGAAATTGACGAACTTCACAAAATAATAGTGAATGTCAAAGGCAAACATGCACCGCGGGCGTTGCGGCCAACAAGCCTCTCAAAGAAGATTGTTACTAATTCCACCTACCAAAGTCACACCCACCGCGATTTTATTTAGAATCACTCATTAGCCCTGCTTCCCCTTAAAAACACTAACTTTCAGTGTTTACTGCTTCTAAGCTCTTGGCTTTTCTTTTTCTTGAGTCAATACATCTTCAAGGACGGGCTTTCACTGCTGGCCCAACAACTTCTTTTTAGCCAAAGGACGCTGAGGCCTGGGGAAGTAAGAGGTCAGGTTCCCAAAACCAGAGTCCTGACCCCCCACTGGAACCCACCGCCCACGTGTCCAGGTTTGAGAGCGAGGACAAGCGTCCCGAGTGGACACTCGGTCTCATCAGCAGGCCTGCAGCTAACTTTCGAGGAAGGCTGAGCCGGGAAATCTCCGCGGCAGCCAGGGAGAGCCGAGATGGGCTTCCAGGACACCCGCCCCCGGCAACCTCCGGCCCACTGCGCGCCGGGGACCCGCGCCGTCTGTGGCCACCGTGTCACCCAGAACCTTCACCCTCGGGCCCGGTCGAGCCTCCGCGCCCAACACTCACGCTCAGCCAGCATCGACATGTCGCCGAGCCTGTGACGCTGCGGATCTCGGGACCTGAACGACCGCAATTACCGTAGGGCCGACACGAGGAGAAGCTGAAACTACCGGACTCGCACGCCGGGGAAACAGCAGCGGCGGGGGGCGCGCTCTGATGACGTTAGCAAGGCGCGACTCGCTCCAGAACCGCGCGGCGGCGAGTGGGCGGGGTGCGGGCCGCGTAGCACTCTGCCCTTAGGAGGATACCGGGTAGATTAAGTGGTTTCCAAGGCTTGTTCCAACTTCAGCGTTCCCCGTGTCCGTGAAATATCTATAAGGAACATCCACTGAAAAGAACCGTTGCTAAGTTTGGGTGTTTTTTTTTTATATTGCAGAATCTTGATATTTTTAAATGTCAGCTGGAAGTTCTGGTGGTTCAGACGGTAAAGAAAATGCCCGCAAGGCAGAAGACCCGACTAAAATCCCTCGGTTGGGAAGGTCCTCTGGAGAAGGGAATGGCTACCCACTCCAGTATTCTTGCTGGAGAGTTCCATGAACCGAGGTGGGCTATAGTCAGGGCATGGAGTCGCGAAGAGTTGGACTCGACTGAGCGACTAACACTTTTAACTATTTTTCAATAGATACTGCACTTTTAAAAAGGAGGTGACAGTGAGACATTCCATCCTGTTCTTTAGTTTCATGGCAGACCCGCATAGAGCAGGGCTGCCCAAGCTTTAAAGTGCGAGTAAATCACCTGGGAATCTTGTTGAAATGCAGTTTCTGGCTCAGCAGGTCTGGAATGGGGCCAGAGATTCTGTATTTCTAACAAGCTTCCAAGGATGTGGCTGATGATGGCCTTACTTTGTATAGCAGGCCATCGAACAACCAAAGGCAGGAAGGAACTCAGGGTTAAGATATGCTCTTTTCTTTTTTCCTGACCAAGAAAAATACTTTATGAAGAACACTTTAGATGATGGTGATAAACACTTTCAAAACACTTCAAAGAACTGAACCCAGATGATTTAGGTAAGTCATCTGTGCTATTCCCCTACCTTCAGGCAAGACCAGTATCAGAGACTGAAGGTCACAACTTCTTTTCCACACCTCTGGTAAGTCTCATATCCACCCTTGCTCGCCCCCACCCCACCGCCCCACCCCATTACACACTTACAGTTGTAAAAACTAGCTACACATTTCTGTACAATCACAAAAAAAGGATTCTTATTTGTTGCGTTGCATCTTTATTTTCTATTCCAGATATATCACTAACATTGTATCTATTAAAGGAAATAAAGCTGAATCTTGCCAGTTTAATTTAGCTCATTTCTAAGCAGCACTAGAGGGATACAATGCAGGGCTGGGGAATGGGGAGCAGTCAGAGAACAGTGACAAAGCCTAACTTCTGCTACCAGCTTTGGGTGAGCCCTTGGGCAAGTCTTTTCACCTCTTTTGATATCTCCTTCCATTCTATGAAAAAAGGATGATCTCTGGGATCATTTCCAATATCTGAAAGATTTTCAGAGAATTACTTTAATCAGATCTAGTTGCTGTTACCCAAAGAATGAAAGGCTTATTGCTCCTGGAGGATTTCTCCTGCAGTCCTGGCCATGTCTTCCTCAGTCCCCACGAGGAACACAGGTTGAGAAGCATCTACCTGCCCTGAGATCTAATACACTGGAAATGGTTGCTTGATGTCTTGCTGAGATTTATTTACCTATTGTGGGAGATGGGGAGTGTCCGGTTTTGTTGGGTTCTTCCCCCTTCAATTTGCCTTAAATTCCATCCCATTTCAGTTGCTTGTACTGCCTCTGAGTAGGAGAATGTGTCAGTCATACTGGGTTGGTTTTTTTTTTTTAAGTTTTTTTTTTTTTAATGTGGACCATTTTTAAAGTCTTTGGTGAATTTGTTACAATATTGCTTCTTTTTTTTTTAACCTTTTAGTTTTGTTTTGTTTTTTGACCTGAAGGCATGTGGGATCTCAGCTCCCCAACCACAGATCCAACCTGCCCCCCTGCATTGGAAGGGGAAGTTCTCACCACTGGATGCCAGGGAAGTCCCTGATAGTGTTTTATTTCAAGTCGACAAGCCCAATAAATACCAGCTTATGGCCCTCACGTTCCAGGCCACCTAGAGTTTATCTTGTCCTCTCTTGAAGTCCTTATCTGTTGTGGAAGCTCAAATAGGAAGGCAAGCCCTAGCCAACTGCTGTGGGCAGAGTACCCTCTTTCTAGATCCCAGTCTAGAAATGACTTCCGGTTCCCCAGCAGCAGCTCTGGCCGGCCATCCCTCCTCTGTTGATCTTGCCTATCAAAATGTTGTGACTTCAGGCTTTAGCCTCCACAAAATCTGTGAATCTCAACAATGTGTCCAGAGGTCAAATCTGATTTTTTTTACTGCCTTATGATCATTTTCTTTACTGTCTTAGGTGAGCCTTCTCTGGCCTTTGAGCAAAGTGATAACACTTTAGTTTCTTTATCTTGAGATAGTTTTAGGACTATAGGTGGTGGGGAGGAAAGGTGGGGTCAGAGAGATGCCTGCAAAGGGAACCAAGAGACACGGAGTGGGAGTTGGATGATGAAGGAGGAAGGGCTAACTTGGTTACCAAGGGCTGACATAGTCTGGAGGCCATGCTAGTCCACTGGGACCAGAGCTGAAATAGCTCAGGTCACTTGTAGAATGTTGTGAGGAGTCCAGAGTGTGGGAGCCTGGCTGTAAAAGTATTCATTGCCCTTTCACTCTTACCTGGTATTTAGGAAGGGCATTTGGAAAGCTCTGGCAGTGAAGGGAGTGGGACTGGTGCAGTGGCAGGCACAGAAGGACCCCATGGAGAGTCACTTTCTAGGGCTAAACCTAGCAGAGCCTGAAGTTGTTTTATTTATTTTTTCCAAACTTATTTTTAATTGAAAGAAAATTGCCTCAGAATATTGTGTTGGCCTCTGCCATACATCACCGTGAGTTGGCCGTAGGTATACATGTGTCCCCTCCCTCTTGAACCTGCCACCCCTCCCCACTCCTCTGGGTTGTTACAGAGCCCTGGTTTGCATTCCCTGAGTCATACGGCAGGTTCCCATTGGCTGTCTATTTTACACATGGTAGGTAGTGTATATGCTTCCATGTTACGCTCTCCATTCATCCCATTCGTTTGTGTGTGTGTTTTTAATCTTTTTTGGAAATCGTAATTGGACCACAAACAATTAACAGCAAATCTGGGAAACCTCCCTCCCAAGGAGAAGAAGTAGGTGGAAAAACAAAACAAAACCAATTCTAGGAGTCTAGGCTCTAGGCTGAGCTGATTTTCTGGAGGCGTATCGATGTTTTCTTGCAGTCATCTGACATCATTTTATGATTCTAGGCTCTTGATTCAAGGTCTATAAAGGAATCAGCTGCTCCCAGAAAACAAACAGCAATGAAAAATTTTCCAAGTGTTTTCTGTGTTCATGTTAATGTGGTATTTCCAGATACAGGGCCAGACACAGCAGAGTTTCCATCTTCCTGGTACAGCTTCTAAAATTTCTCCCCAAATGCCTAAGGCCCTTCCTCTTCAGCAGATAGATGAGGAGAGCTTGCATAACAAGATGAGAGAACTATCCAAATAAAGTTGGGGTGGAGGGTTCAGTGTACACATGAAAATTCTTGAGTATTCCTTTGTGTTCTATCATAATCTGTGCATGGGTTAGAAAAGAATTTCCAGATATGAGGCAAAATGAGAGGAGAATAAAGTTTATTAGAGTGGTAGACACTGTTAGAACAGTGAGCTGGCTCAAGGGAGAGCTGACCCCTTTTGCGGGCTGGTAGCCAATTTTTATGACCTCAAGACAGAGAAGATTCCTATGGAAAGGTAGCATTAGGTGATTGGTTAGGATGTTATACAGTGGGTATTTTATCTAATATGAGGTCAGGAAACTGGCCGATTTAGACCCAGAGGCTCATGGCAACGGTCACGAAGTTGTTCAGTCGTGAAGTTGTGTCTGATTCTTTGAGACCCCATGGACTGCCGTACGCCAATCTTCCCTGTCCTCTCAGGAGTTTGCTCAGACTCGTGTCCATTGGTCAGTGATGCCATCCAACCATCTCATCCTCTGTTACTGTGGGAGTTGGTTAATTCTGGAGATTTTCATCCTGTGACCTTGGCATAGGGCTGCTCAGTACCTTAGCTGATACACTGCCTCATTTCCACATTCTTCTGGAGTTGCCTTCAGAATGAGGCATTGCCTTTATTTGACTTTGTCTTAAGTGTGTCTTTTTATTCTGATACTTTAACATCTGGGGCCTTGCTGACCCAGTTCATGGATGAAGTAAACTGTAAAACAAGTTGATGTGACTGACGCACAGTGAGGCCAAACAGACTGAAATGTTGGGGTTTTGTGTAGAGGAAGGTTTATTGCAGGGCCATGCAAGGTGGCCCTAAAAGAGCCCCAAGTTCCCTGAAGTTTCAGCAAAGCACTTTTAAAGCCAGGTGTGGGGGCCAGGGGGCGGTGTTGTGGGGTCTGTGATCAGCTTATGCACATTTCTCTGATTGGCTGATGGTGAGGTAACAGGACAGTGTCCCAGGGTTGAACAGTTTCAATCCCTAGGCTCCAGGAATTCTGGGTCTGTGTGCTCCTGGTCGCCAGGTAGTTAATGTCCTCTTTTTGTTGGAGAGGGGGAGGTTTTGTTTTTGTTTTTTTTTTTTTTTTTATGTCTGCTAAATAAACAGCTCAGGAAGTATGCATCAAATACTGTTATCTAGGTACTTCAGAGAGGAGCTAAAGCAGAGGATGTGGGGGATGACCCGTTTCCACACACCCCCAATCTGCCAAGGTCCCGTGGGGACCTGCTCCTACTGAGTTACAAAACCACTTGGCTAGGAGCTCTCCTTTCCTTTGCAAACCAACCCGTCCAGCCCACTTCCCAGACCACCTCCTTTATTGGGCTCTGACAGTCTGGGCCACTGTCTCCTTGTCCTAATCACCCCAGGCCCGGGTGCCAGACAACTGGGGACAGCCCTGTGCCCCTCCAAAATTATTCAGACAAGCCCACCCCAGCCCTCTTGTCCTCGTGTAAACCACAGCTTCCCCTTTGTCCCGCTGCACCCCGACCAACCCTAGTGCTTCCCACGTGGCTCCCCTTAGCTTCGTGTGCGCCCTCCTCCTGAGAAGTGTGAGTCATAAACTGTTATCTCAGTGTGGCTTCTCTTGACCTGTCAGCCTTACCATACCTGAATCATAGTAAAAGCCCACATTTCAAAAGCAGACATATTGTGAAGTTGCAGGATATCAGACCCGTGTATGTTCAAGTGTAGGTTCCAGGGCAGTTTCCACTATCCAGAAGGAGTATCTGGCATATTGAGCACAGCACTTTAACAGCATCGACTTTTAGGAGCTGAAATAGCTCAGTTGGAATCCCGTCACCTCCACTAGCTTTGTATGAACTATTGCTTCCTAAGACCCACTTGACTTCACATTCCAGGATGTCTGACTCTAGGTGAGTGACCACACCAACTTGGTTATCTGGGTCATTAAGACCTTTTTTTGTACAGTTCTTCTGTGTATTTTTGCCTCCTCTTCTTAATCTCTTCTGCTTCTGTTAGGTCTTTACCATTTCTGTCCTTTATTGTGTCCATCTTTGCATGAAATGTTCCCTTGGTATCTCTAATATTCTTGAAGAGATTGTCTTCCTCTATTTCTCTGCGTTGTTCACTTAAGAAAGAGTATCTACTGTGGTTCAGAAATAGCGCTGCTAATGGAAGCTGTGTAGGTCTCAGGCCCACGCAGGGCTGGATCAGTGCAGCAGAGCCGCTAGAGTCTGTGTCACGTGGTGTGTCCTGCCAGGGTGCTGGTATGGCGAGCTGCCTGCAGAGACAGAGGTGTGGTCCTTTGCAGCCAAGGGCAGGTGTTTGCTATCCAATGTGAGAGAGATGACGCCTCCCTATGGAGCAAAATTCAGACCAGCCTCCAGCCCACTGGAGACAACTGGGTTCATGAAGCTTCTTCCCTGTGAAGCCAGCTGCGCCTGTGCAGGCAGCTGGTTCCTATCATATCACCTGCTGGGAGCTGGGGTGGGGGGGCAGGCTGGTACCCTGGGCACTGCTGTTGCTCCGAGTAATAACATCCTTTGTCTCTGACCCAGAAGTCTCGTGTCTTCTGCCAGCAAGCAGGAAACTGACAGGCTAACTCACCAGCTTGTTAGTAGGGTTAATCTTAGCTCCTCCTCCCCTGAATTGTTGGCCCTCTCTACCCAATACCAGTCTCCTGGGGTGGGTCTTGTTCTTCCCTCTATCACTATCAGTGAGGATGGTCTCCTTGAGGAATGGCTCCGTGTCCACCTCTGGAGGGACAGGTGTCAGGAGGTAGAGCCAGGCTGGCTGTGCTTACCCAAATGAGGGCTCACTGACCACTGGGTCACAGAGGCCCCACCAGCCACCAAGCTAAGTAACAGAAGGAACTTCCTTTGGGAAAGCCCATCTATTTGTCTGCTCAACTTTCCATCACAAAATGTCACAGACTGTGGGATTTAAACTGCAGAGATATGTTTTCTCAGTTCTGGAGCCTGGAAGCCCCCGGTCCAGGTGTGGGCCACTTCAGGTCCTCGTGAGAACACTCTTCCTGGCTTAGCCACCTTCCTAATCCATCCTGTACGGGGCTGCTCCAAACACAACCCCATGCAGAGTAGGAAGTGCACCTGTCCTTTTTCTTCCTTTTCCCCTTGAGGGAGAGGTGCCATCCACTTGCCAAAGGAAAGGGGGATCGGGTGGTATAGTCAGCTTGAGAAAGAATGTAAGGGTCCCATCACTTCCCAGCTGGCTCAGTGGTAAAGAATCCGTCTGCCAGTGCAGGAGATGCAGGAGATATGGGTTCAATCTCTGGGTTGGGAAGATCCCCTCGAAGAGGAAATTGCAGCCCACTCCAGTATTCTTGTCTGGAGAATTCCATGGACAAAGGAACCCGGCAGGCTACAGTCCATGGGGTCGCAAGAACTGGACACATTCATCATCATGGGGGAAGGAGCTTGATAGACAAGGAGAGATGACAGGTAGCTGCTGCAAAAGAGAGGGAGACTCGGGAGACAGGCATCCAGGATTAGGACTAATGCCAGGAAAACTCACGAGACTTGTCGAGAGCTCCAGAAGCTGCACAGGGATCCTTTGTTAGCTGGCCTCAGTCTTGCTCAGAGGTGACCAAATAGGGGGACTTAGCTAAGACCCTCCCAAATGCCAGTGAGCAGCCACTCACCTGGGCTCATATTCTGCAGAAGAGAAGTCAGGGAGGAGAGGCATAGAACCCCTTGTTGAATGCCTAGAATATTTCCTCCAGGACAACAGTGTGGAGCTGGTGCAAGTGTGCTTCCCAGCGTACATATCTGACTTTGGGTGCTTCAGGAAGACATCTGCTCAACCATCTCAAACACCTGCCAGCCATGGAGATCCAGAGACATTTTTTCAGTAAGCAGAGGGGTTTTTTGTTTTTTGGTTTTTTTTTCTTACAAATCCCTGAGTGACAAAAGCACAGATTCTTGCTGGGACTGCAGAAAGCTGGCAGTGTTAGCCCGAGGCTGCTATCTAAGGAAAACATTCTGCTGAGGCCTTGTGGACAACATGGTTTCGTGTGCTCATTTATTTCACACCCGTGTTTTAAAATAATTCCTTTCAGCTGAAAATGTATTTCCACGTAACATAATAGAAGGAAGTTGTGAGCTGGTTCCATTTCCCAGTGACATTAGCATATGGGCTACCTTTCCTTCCAGAATCCCACCCCCTCTTTCTCTTTTTGCTTTTCTGTCTTTTTCTGGTGCCAAGAAGGAAAATTTGAAAAGAGAATATTACTTTCATAACATAGCTCTTACTCATCTTCCTTTCCCCAACCATTTTACAGGAGACAGTGGGGAGTCTTCCTACTCTGGTCCTTACCCTTTTCTGCCTCTCCATCCCCTTGGTTTTTGCCCAAATCAAGCCCTTGCCTTCTCCTGCCTGGATTGTTACAGTACCCCCACCCTCTCCTGGGCTTCCCTGCTGGCTCAGATGGTAAAGAGAATCTGCCTGCTTTGCAGGAAACCTGGGTTTGATCCCTGGGTCGGGAAGAACCCCTCGAGAAAGGAATGGCTACCCCCTCCAGTATTCTTGCCTGGAGAATTCCAAGATGGGCTAGAGTCCATGGGGTTGCAAAGAGCGAACATGACTGAGCGACTAAGACTTTCACTTTTCACTGTCACCCTCTCCTAGTGGGCCTGTGACCTTCCATTTTGCCTTACAATCCATTGTCTCCATTGCAAAGAGGGTCATCTCTCTGCAACTGCACACTGCTGCCCTCCTGGTTCACCCTCTACTGACTTCCCATTGGTTGCAGGATGCACCCAGCCTCCATACCCAGCCATTCACCTCTGAGTCTTCACCCTCCTCCATCACTCCACATGGTATCAAGCTGTTCCACTCAGGTTCATGGTTTTTCTATCTTCCCGAAATGCCTTTGCCCTCCTTGCCCACCTGGCGAACTCCTAGTCGCTCAGGCATTGCTTACTCTTGGAAATGTCTCAAGTCCACTCAGGTTGAGCTGATCACTGCTTCCGAAGCTCTTCCATCAAGCCTGGCATGTGCTCCGGGGGGTTTCCCTGCCTGACTGAGTACCTGCCTATGAGGACTGATCTTCCTCTTCTTTGCAACTTCAACACTAGTCCAGTATTTGACTTCAAGTAGACTCTTAAAAGCTATGTTGAAGAAGTTTGGCTGGTGGCAATGGTAAATCCTACCCTTTATGATTACTAGAAGGGTCACTCCAGTTCAACAAATATGTATGGACTCTTTCAGTCTGTGCTGGGTGTTCTTCTGGGCAATGAAGACACAATGAAGACACACAGAACATCATTTCTTCAGTTAATGACCCCATAGTTGATGAAAGACTTCCCTGGTGGCTCAGACGGTAAAGAATCTGCCTGCAAGGCGGTAGACCTGGGTTCAATCCCTGGGTTGGCTGGAGGAGAGCATGGCAGCCCACTCCAGTGTTTTGGACAGAGGAGCATGGTGGGCTACAGTCCGTGGGGTCACTAAGAGTTGGACATGACTGAGTGACTCAGCACAGCGCCCACTAGTTGATGAAAGAAGACTCCTAATACTAACTGATTGTTACTGTACCATGGGTAGGAGCAAAGTGCTGTGCCAGATGCCCTCAACATGGCTATACAGCCAACTCTAGGGAGTTTAAAAAATACACATAATTCCACATTAAGTTTCTGAAATAGTCAAACTGGGGAATTCCCTGGTGGTCCACTGGTTGGGGCTCCGAGCTCTCATTGCTGAGGGCCCAGGTTTGATCCCTGGTCGGGGAACTAAGATCCCACAAGCCAAGCAGTGTGGCCAAATAAATAAATACAAATAAAACAGTCAAACACATAGAAGCCAGAAATATAAAGGTAGATGCCTGGGGGAAGAGGAAACAAGTTGCCAATTAACATGTGTAAAATTTCAATTATGCAAGATAAGTTAGCTCTAGAGATCTGATATACATTGTTCCTATAATTGAAATCATACAATACATACTCATTTATTGTGGCTTTTTTTTACTCAACTGTATGCTCTAGAGAGTTCCCAGTGTCATGCGGCTGTATTTGTTCATTCTCATCACCATAAAGTAATCCCTGGAGTAAAATACCCATTCTACTGTGTTCCAGGGTTTGGCTACTATGACTTGTGCTGTTGCGAACATTCTTGTGTCTTTTGGTGAATATATGTACATTTTTATGTGGCGCTTACACCTAGGAGTAGAAATGCTGGACTATAGATTATATACATATTCAGCTTCATAGATACTGTCAAGCAATTTTGAAAGTGGTTGTACAAATATATACTCCTATCGACAGTCTATGAGCATTTCAATTCTACATCTACTTAATATGTTCTCTTTTTCATTTAAGCCATACTGGTTGGGATGGGGTGGCATCTCATCTTGGTTTTAATTTGTATTTCCCGGATGACAAATGAAGTGTAGCCCCTTCTCATGGGCTTATAGGTCATTTGGATGTCCTTTTGAAGTGACTGTTCATATCTTCTGTCCATTTTTCTACTGAGTGGTATTCCTTTTTCTTGTAGGTTTGTAGAATTTTTTTCTATATATTCTAGAAAAGAATCTTTGTTTGGTATGTATTACAAATGTCTTCCTTCATTCTGTGGGTCACATTTGACTGTCAATGGTGATGTTTGATGAACAGTTCCTAATTTTAATATAATCTATCTATTTTTTTTCCTTTATGGATATTGTTTTTTGCATCCTGTTTTAAAAATCTTTATCTCCTTCAAAGTCATGAAATGTTCTGCCTCCCTAAAATCTGTGTTGTTTTACTTTTCATGTTTGGGTATGCAGTCCTTTGGAGATGGTTGTTTGGTTTGATGTAAGAGTCATGGTTAATTTTCTTCCATATAGATATTAAGTTGATCCAGCATGATCTATTGAAGGGCTTCCCAGTGGTAAAGAAGTTGCCTGCCAGTGCAGGAAATGTAAGAGACATAGGTTCCATCCCTTGGTCAGGAAGATCTTGCCTGCCTGGATCTAGTACTCTTGCCTGGAGAATTCCACGGACAGAGGAACCTGGTCAGCTACAATCCATAGGGTTGGAAAGAGCTGGACAGGACTGAAGTGGCACGCACACTTGCTTTCAGTTATATAAGCTATATATAACTGGATCACTGTGTTGTACACCTTAAACTAATGCAACTTTGTAAGTCAACTATACCAATCAATCAATCAAAATAAAATTTTAAAAAGGAAAAAGATCATTTTTCTCCAGTCCACTTTAATATCCACTAAAATGCCTTTAGTAGCCCAGGTAACCATACATATATGAGATTATCTCTGGACACTCTATTCTGTTCCAGTAGTCTTGTCTGTGGTTGAATGAATACCATGTTTGTCTTAACTATTACATATTTCAATAGGTCTTAATACTGACAGTGTAAGTCCCCCAGTGTTTTGGAAACTACCCCCTACAGGTGAGGAGCCAGGTGAGATTATCCACTGTCATCACTTCCACTCAACATTGTCCTGGCAGCTGTAGGCCATGCAATAAAGCAAGGGGGAAGAGGCAAAGAGACTGGAAAGGAAGAAAGACAGCTGGCATTATCTTCAGATAACATGATTTTATAATGGGTAAATTTATTTTACTTTCCTGGTGGTCTAGTATTTAAGACTTCACCTTCTAATACTCAGGGTACGGGTCCTATCCCTGGTTGGGGAGCTAAGATCCACATGCCTCATGGCCAAAAAACCAAAACATAAGACAGAAGCGATATTATAACAAACTTAATAAAGACTTTAAAAATGCCCCACATTAAAAAAATCTTTTAAAAATGTCCATCAACTAGATATAGGGTTCTACGTCAAAAACTATTTAATAACATAGGTACTCACTGTCCCTGTGGACTATAGCCAGCCAGGCTTCTCTGTTCATGGAATTCTCAAGGCAAGAATGCTGGAGTGGGTAGCCATTCTCTTTTTCAGGGCATCTTCCCCACCCAGGGATTGAACCTGGGTCTCCTGCATTGCAGGGAGATTCTTTACCGTCTGAGCCACTAGGAATATTACTTTGACAAGATTTGGTGGTTCATTTGAGTCAAGAGACAGGCGAGAGGAGGAGGAAAAAAGGGCAACCAATGACCGTAGCAACCCACTCCAGTATTCTTGCCTGGAGAATTCCATGGACAGATGAGCTTGGTGGGCTCTAGTCCATGGGGGTCACAAAGAGTCAGACGTGACTGAGTGACTCACACACAATATGACCAAACCCTGCGTAAAGATTGTACTATTTTTCTGACACAGTACTTTTCTGCAGAAAGGACACGGAGGTACCTACACTTTAGCTTTTTAGGTGTGGGAGCCCTTGCAGTGTGTTTGGGAAGACAGGGGTTTTAAGTTAAAACAATGAAAACAGTCTGAAATTAAAGTTTACATAGCCCGGTTCTTCTGAGTTGTTTCTCAACCACGGCTTAGCCTCTGTCCTTGTTTCTCTGCAGCCCCGCCTTCCATTCCTTCTTGCTGTCTGTCTCCCTTATTTGTTTTAAATGCAGAAAAGTTTTAGCGATTGCTTTTCTGTTTTGTTTTCTGGGTTTTGTTTGTGTTTTTGATGCCCCCTGGATATAAGTATCCAGGGCCAACAGGCTTATCAAAGACAGTTTCCTCTCCAAGAGGAAATCTGGTGCCAGGTGTTAGGAGCCACGTTTATTACTCCATTACAGAACTTCTGGTCTTTCATTATGTATAAATTCGACTCTAGAGAGGTCCACCCTGTGGCCTGATGTCCTCAGCTATGAATGGTTATTTTCATGTATTGACTCTGTATTTTAATTTATAAAGGGAAACCTAAATACAGAGCTCTTAAAACATTAGCGTGAGTTGACTGACAATCACCTGGAGCTCCTGGAAATAACAGGGTTTAAGGCTTCACTTTTAAAGAGTCCTTTAGTAGGTTTGGAATAAAGCCAAAAAATCTCCCTTTCTGGCATCTTACCCTCAGCCCTTCTCCCAGATGGTTTTGAAAAAGGTTGTTCCAGCACCGCGCTGAGAACCAATGCCGTGATGGCTGTGGAAACACAATGGGACTCTGCCCCCCGCGCAACCAGCCTGTTTCCACGGCCCAAGAGCAACTGGCCTTAGATAAGTGCTTGACATGGCGGTTCACCCTCCCAGTAACCTTATGTAATAGGTAGTATTCAGTCAGTTCAGTTCAGTCACTCAGTCATGTCCGACTCTTTGTGACCCCATGAATCGAAGCACGCCAGGCCTCCCTGTCCATCACAAACTCCTGGAGTTTACTCAAGCCCATGTCCATCGAGTCGGTGATGCCATCCAACCATGTCATCCTCGGTCGTCCCCTTCTCCACCTGCCCCCAATCCCTCCCAGCATCAGGGTCTTTTCCAGTGAGTCAACTCTTCACATGAGGTGGCCAAAGTATTGGAGTTTCAGCTTCAGCATCAGTCCTTCCAATGAACACCCAGGACTGATCTCCTTTAGGATGGACTGGTTGGATCTCCTTGCAGTCCAAGGGACTCTCAGGAGTCTTCTCCAACACCACAGTTCCAAAGCATCAATTCTTTGGCACTCAGCTTTCTTCACAGTCCAACTCTCACATCCATACATGACCACTAAAACCATAGCCTTGACTAGACGGACCTTTGTTGGCAAAGTAATGTCTCTGCTTTTTAATATGCTATCTAGGTTGGTCATAACTTTCCTTCCAAGGAGTAAGCGTCTTTTAATTTCATGGCTGCAGTCACCATCTGCAGTGATTTTGGAGCCCCCCAAAATAAAGTCTGACACTGTTTCCACTGTTTCCCCATCTATTTCCCATGAAGTGATGGGAGCAGATGCCATGATCTTAGTTTTCTGAATGTTGAGCTTTAAGCTAACTTTTTCACTCTTCTCTCTCACTTTCATCAAGAGGCTTTTTAGTTCATCTTCACTTTCTGCTATAAGGGTGGTGTCATCTGCATCTCTGAGGTTATTGATATTTCCCCTGGCAATCTTGATTCCAGCTTGTGCTTCTTCCAGCCCAGCGTGTCTCGTGATGTACTCTGCATATAAGTTAAATAATCATGGTGACAATATACAGCGTTGACGTACTCCTTTTCCTATTTGGAACCAGCATGTTGTTCCATGTCCAGTTCTAACTGTTGCTTCCTGACCTGCATACAGGCTTCTCAAGAGGCAGGTCAGGTGGTCTAGTATTCCCATCTCTTTCAGAATTTTCTACAGTTTATTATCATCCACATGAAGGCTTTGGCATAGTCAATAAAGCAGAAATAGATGTTTTTCTGGAATTTTTTTGCTTTTTCAATGATCTAGCAGATGTTGGCAATTTGATCTGTGGTTCCTCTGCCTTTTCTAAAACCATAGGTAGTATTATTACCCCCATTTCACAGATGGGAAAACTGAGGCTCAGAATCATTCACTTGCTGCAGGTGTCACAAGTAGTTCTCAGCCATTCACTGACTCATTCATTTCTGCACCACCATATGATCAACACTGTTCCAGGTGCCAGCAGGTGGCAGAGCAAGCATATAAGCTCAACTCCAAGCCCATGTTCTTCACCAGGATGACATTATTCTTCTTAAATACTACTCCCCAGACAGCTTATAGACTGGAGGCTGTGTATTGGGTTGGGCAAAAAGTTCATCCCAGTTTTTCCATTCCGTGTTACGGAAAACCCAAATGAACTTTTTGAGCAACCCACTACAATGATAGGCCAGAGGGTGCAGGTGGGAAGGGGGCTTCATTGTGCTGGGGTGATGCTGGCATCCCAGAGGACGCAGATAGGGCCTTGTAGGCCAGCAGGGGGCATTCTGTGGGTGTTGAGGTGTGACCAGGGGCCACTCTGACCCCAGGATGGCAAGACCAGGAGAAACAGGAACAACTCCCACCAGAGCTGGGAGTCCTGGGATTCAGGAGAGAATGGAGTTCGTGTTCAAATCTGTCCACCCTCCCTAAACTCCTCTTTTTCTTCCTTCTTCTCTTCTCCCCTCGTGGCTCTTCCCTGACCCCCTCCATTTCCTCTCTCTTCTTCCTTCTTCGGCACCGCCCCCCCCCCCCCCCCCCAGCTTCCCTTTTCCCACTTTACTTTGATCTCCTTTCCTCTGACTCTTTGGCTGGGTGTCCTCGGAGGCCTGGGTTCCTGGGATCATGCTTCCCTAGCTCCCTCCCCTGGGAGGACTCTTCACAGTTTCAGCCCCACCCCTGGACCCCAGGACTGGTCTTGAGGGAAACAGTGTGAAATTACTCAGCCATCCCTCACCTGAGCTCCACTTGGGTTCAGGGACCGTGCAAGAGCCTGAGGTGAAATGAGATCTCTGTCCTGAGGTGAAATGAGATCTCTGTCCCCAAGACATCAGGGACACAACTCAGAGGGAGGGAGTGATATATTTTAAAAAGTGGGAAAATGTTACCAAAGAGGTACAGAGCGATTCCACCCAGATACTCTCTTCATCTGTTGCCTTTTCTACATTCTTGCCACCGCTGCCTTGGTCTCTTGTTTACCTGGTTTATTGCAAGGGGCCTCCTTCACCACAGCATCATTACCTGGTGCATTCTAAGTCGTGTTCAACTATTTGCATCCCCGGGACTGTAGCCCACCAGGTTCCTCTGTCCATGGGATTCTCCAGGCAAGAACACTGGAATGGGTTGCCATGTCCTCCTCCAGGGGATCTTCCCGACCCAGAGATCGAACCCGTGTCTTTTATGTGCTGCACTGGTGTCTCGTGCTTGCCTCTCTGTCTGCCTCTCCCACTTGATGCTCCAAGGACAGGGATGAGCCCTATAATCTTCTTCTTGCAGTGGGCACTTCACACATGTGCCCATATTAGTCTTTTTCTGTCCCATCTTTCTCTCCAGGCTCCCACGCTGCAGTTACTCTTGTATTTATCCGTTTCTCCAGGGCATCAAGTATTGGTAAACTACATAGCCGTGCTCCACTTTTCTTGTCAAGCATAAGCCTTGAGACATTTTTGGTCTAGTCTCATCAAGACATGGGACTTCCCCGGTGGCACTAATGGTACAGAACCTGCCTGCCAATGCAGGAGACACCAGAGAAGCAGGTTCAATCCCTGGGTCAGGAAGATCCCCTGGAGGAGGACAGGGCAACCCACTCCAGTATTCTTCCCTGGAGAATTGCATGGATGGAGGAGCCTGGTGGGCTACAGTCCGTAGGGTTGCAAAGAGTCGGACACAACCGAAGCAACTCAGCATGCACGCACCCCAAGACACGAGCCGCACTGAGCCTCTGCCTTTGTGTGAATTCCCCTCTATCCTGCCATTAGTCCACCTGCCTGGCACTGCAGGTGACTTCTAGAAGGGGCCGCAGCATATATCTTAGAATGTGCCCCTTTTCTTCTGATGTGGCAGCATTTCCAAAAGCAAAGCATTTCAGCTTAGTGAACCCTCTGCCTCAGGCCTGCTAAACTCAGTCCCATAGCCCTAATGAGAATGAGAATTTCAAAGAAGAGGAAGGAGAGGTGAGCTGCATATTTTTTTCTTAAGGCAGAGATCTTTTCTTTATCATTTCCAGCAGCACAATAGCAGCAGGCACTATTTTAAAGCCTTGGATAATTCAATCTTAATTATATGGTATGTAGAGGCAGTAATAAGTTTACAAATCTGCCAGCAACACTAAACACATATGTCTTAGAAAATGCTACCCTCTTCCTTGCTTATTATAAGACTAGGAACTTAAGTAATTGTGAGCAATTAAGAGGGAGTGACCAAATGGTGACTCACAGGAATCCTCTAGAGACAAGGACGCCCATAGAAGCAACAAGTCTGGCCGGGTGGGCGAGGGGAACCTGGGGGCTGGAGAGGCAGCCTGGGGCTCACAATTGTGGATTGATCCATCACAGCTGAATAATCCAGAAAAGCATGTCAGGAGAGCCAAGGGGTGCTACGTGGATGCCAAGAGGCCCGGCGCAGCTTTGAGGAGAAAAAACGCTGTGGAAGAAACACAAGTGCCTCCCAGTGCCTCGAGTCTTGGTGGTAAAGCTGGTGTGGACCTTGGTCTCCCAACCTGGATCTTCACTCATCCGCCGGATGTCACTGGGCAAGTTACCGTGGGTGTCCCTTAGTGTCTTCATTGTAGAATGGGGAAAATACCTCCCTCGTGGGAATCACGTTGGAAGTAACTGACACAGCACGTGTGCAACCTCAAGTGGAGGTAGCTATGCAGTTAATACCTATTCCATTCCCTCCTGCCTCCTTTCTTCAGAAGAAGACAGAACGCTCTTACTAAGGCCATCTGTACATTCCCTGGCCTGTGGAAGGTACTTCATCCATACTGGTCCCAGGAAGGAACAAATAATTGTTTCTTCTGTGTGTGTGTTAGTCATTCAGTTGTGTCCAACCCTTTGCCACCCCATGGACTGTAGACTGCCAGGCTTCTCTGTCCATGGGGTTCTCCAGTCAAGAATACTGGAGTGGGTTCCTGGTTCCTTCCCCAAGGGATCTTCCCTACCCAGGGATCAAACCCAGGTCTCCCACATTGCAGGCAGATTCTTTACTCTGAACCATCAGAGAAGCCTCAATTATTTCCTACATCATCAAAAAAACCAAAAGCATAGAGAGGCTAAGTAACTTGGCAAAAGCATACAGCAAATAGATAGTAAGCTGGACTTTAGACCTAATGAGGGTCCAAACTCAGCACAGCTGAGTTCAACAGAGAGAACCAGACTACAGTGTGAGAATCAATCCTTTAATCTTTGTTTTGAGGTTGCACTATTTTAAAAAAATGTTGGCACTCCAAGGCATGTGGGACAGTAATTTCTGGACCAGAGATGGAATCCACGCCTCCTGACTTAGAAGGCGGAATCCTAACCACTGGACCTCCAGGGAAATCCCTGAGGTTGCACTAGTTTACAAGAGTGGTTATTTCAAAGAGGATAAAAAGAATCACCCAAAGAGCTAGAGGAGTATGAATGCGTGATTACAGTCTTCTTTGAATAAAACGGAAACTTTGCTTCTGTGGTATGTGTGTTTAGGCAGATTAAATTCATGTTTGATTATAAACCCCCAGGTAGAAGGAAAATATGTTCATGAAGACTAGGAGGTCCCAAAGGGAGGAAGAGGAAAAAAGTCATTAGTTTATACCCTGGTGGCTGCTGTCTCTAGGAGCGTCTTGATGAATCTCACCATGGCACCGCTGTGCTCAGAGACCCTCTTTGGATGGTCCCTCATCTCCCCAAAGTGTCTGCTCCCAAGCCTGGCTCTCATGGCCCTCTTGTATGAATCTAAAATATTTTCTGGCCTCAGCTCTTCCGCCTTCTCCTCCGGTGTGCATGCTAAGTCTCTTCAGTCATGTCTGACTCTTTGTGACCCCATGGACTGTAACCCACCAGGCTCCTCAGTCCAGGGGATTCTCCAGGCAAGAACACTGGAGTGGGTTGCCATTTCCTTCTCCAATGCATGAAAGTGAAAAGTGAAATTGAAGTCGCTCAGTTGTTTCCGACTCTTAGCAACCCCATGGACTGCAGCCCACCAGGCTCCTCCATCCATGGAATTTTCCAGGCAAGAGTACTGGGGTGGGGTGCTATTGCCTTCTCCGGTTGGGACATGCTAATCAGCCTTTAAGAAGTCTGGTTGAAATGGCTAAATCCCCTCTAAGTCCTTTCCTAGCACCTTGGCAGGAAGTGATTACTTCCTCTGCAGCCCCAGAGCACTTGGTAGCTTTCTTATTCCATTCATCAAAATCTGCCTTTTATTAAAAGGACATTTATTTGTGAACATGTCTGTCTTTCCCTCTGAATCTGTAGACATCCTCTTGGTCCCCCACCTACATCGCCTTGCACATAAGAAGTGTTCGAAGAATGTTAATTGATGGAAAACAATTTCAGTAGAGGCCCAGATGAATCGGGTATGGAACAGCCTTGCAGTGGGATGATGCATTTAAAAGAAACAGAAGTATAACTTTTGGCATTTGTGTTTGTGCTACCCTCGTGTGACCACAGCTACTCACAGAACATTCCATCTGCTTTCACGCATCTCCCTGCCTCGTTGCCTGAGTTAGGTGGGGCCATGGAAGTATTTAATCAATGGGATAGAACCACAAGTGATTCTACCAAAGCAATGAAAAGCCCATGTGACCCTCTCAGGCTTTCCTATGCTGCCGCGGTGACTGACATGGCCAAAGGGTCCAGACAGTGCAGCTACCAAATGTCAGTGCCTCCGTTACCTGGATACCTGAGGGACCGTGTGCTGCAGAGGTATGATGGACAGGTTTCAGAAATGAGAACTAAATCTTTGTTGTGTCAAGCCACTGGAATTTTGAGCAAAATACAAAACAAAGATGTCAGTACCTCCTGTAGAGGCTACCACAACCATGAAATGTGAGCACAGAACCTAACCTAATACATGCTTGGCATGTATTACTAGTAAATACTTGCTCAATACTAGCTCTGTCTCCCCGTCTCTTCTCCCATGTGATGACCTTTAAACTTTCCTTTGGTAGATCCAGTTATTTAGCAGAGTGGAAGTTGTAATGGAGCCTAGAACATATGGTGTTGCACCTGCTCTAAGTGTGACCCAGATGGGTGTCTTGGAGCAGCGATCCCCAACCTTTTTGGAGCCAGGTACTATTTTTGTGGATGACAGTTTTTCCACGGACAGAAGTGGGGGATGGTTTAAGGATAATTCATGTGCATTACATTTATTGTGCACTTTATTTCTACTATTATTACATCAGCTCCACCTCAGATCATCAGGCATTAGATCCTGGAAGTTGGGTTCCCCTGACTCTGAGGAAACTCTGAAGGGATGAGTGTGATGGCTCTGAGCCTCCAGCATGGATGCAGAAATGAGGAGCCCAGGGATGCCCAGAGTTTGCTAGTTTTGACTTCTGGCTTATTTGCCCTCTCTTATATCATGGAGGAAATTAATCCTTGCCTGAGTAGGGCAAGAGGGCGAGGCACACAGAGACATTTCTGGCTGTCCGGCGTGAGGGACAGAGCAGAGAGCTCGGGGGCTGTGTCAGGGGATGAGATGTTGTGAAAAGGGGCGACGCGTAGGAGGCTTAGGAGAAAGGAAAGTGTCCTGTGTAATCCTATTTGTCCTGTGGGAGTTTTCCAAAGCAGACAAAGGACATGGTGTCTAATGCCCAGTCACACACAGACACCCAGGACAGTCTTCATGTTCTTTTTATACTCTGCCACACACTTGGCTGCACAGATTTGAAGACGGACAAAGGTTGTTTTAATAGCATTAACGGGGGGTGATGGGCGGATCATAATCTTATAACCAAAATGGTTCACTCATTCGTGTCAGCTATTGAAAGCAAAGACTCTTTGGTAGGTAAAGAAGAAAAGGATTTGAAATTGCTTGCCACCCACCTCCTCCACAGGAGAGCTGTGAGCATTAATGAGGGAACGTCTTAGTGCTGTGATCGCCCTGGAAAGAAGTTGCTTTGCCAATTTCAAATATTACTGTGACTCACTTAGGCAGAGCTGAAGGAATGATGGAGGTGGGAGGCTGGCTACTCCATGTGGTGCTTTTCTTTGGGGGCTCCCGAGTTGTTTCAGAAGCAGAACGACTGCTGAGAAACAGCCAAGGAGAGCAGAGTACCTATTCTGGATTCTTTGTTCCACAATGCACTTGACTTCCTGGGGGACCCTGCTCTCCATATGGTGCCTTGCTGTGGTTTCACGTGGCTTCAGCAGCTAGCTTTTAAACTTTGTTTTGAAGGGGCACATTCGGAACTTGCAAAAGCTTGTTGGAAACATGGAAATAAACAAATGCCATTAGCATAATAATGCCATGAAGATAAACCTTAGAAATGTTCTATGATCTTCTTTGCCAAACAACTTAAAATGCTTCCAGGGGAGTATTTCACTGGTGGAGAGCTGTGTTTAACTACTAGCATGAAGTTAGGTCACAGAAAATCATCACAGTAATAATAACTATCTTGTATTTGTAAAGCAGTTTAGAGCTCACAAAGCACATTTGATGCATTTATCTTCTGTGATCCTACAACACTGAATTCAGGTAAGCAGATGAACTCGATCACAATTACCTCTGTGTCATAGGTAAGAACAACCAGGCTGTCTGAACTGAAAAGTCTGAGCAAAATAGTTAGTACAGTCTTCTGGTTTCAGATCCCTTTTTTAACAAACAAACAAACAAGGAAATATTCCGAAATAAAAAGCAAAACACACCAAGAAAAATGACTAAGACGCATACTCAATGATTTTTTTAAAAGTAATAGAAGTGATGAGGAGAGATTTTATAGACATTTAGTGATTTTTAAACAAATTTTGTTTTGCTTTGTTTTTTGCATAAGGAAACTGTGATGTATGTTGGTGGAAGGGAGCACAGCCTTTTTGTCACGTGGAAGAAGAAAATATGGTGGGTTCCAGAGGCACGAGGGTAGACAGCACTTTGCTAATGGGCTTCCCTGGTGGCTCAGATGGTGAAGAATCTGCCTGCAATGCAGGAGACCCAGGTTTGATCCCTGGGTTGGGAAGATCCTCTGGAAAAGGAAATGGCAACCCACTCCAGTATTCTTGCCTGGAGAATGCCATGGACAGAGGGGGCTTGCAGGCTATGGTCCATGCGGTCACAAAGAAGTGGACACGACTGACTGACTGAGTGACTGACTCACATTTTCACTACTTTCCAATCTGAAGATACAACGAAACTCAGGGTGGTGCAAAGACAGGGCACTTGGGTAAATTAGTGGAAAAACCTCAAAGTCGGTGATTAGTTTAAATTTGACTCAAGGAATCACTAGAAACCTGAGTTCGTTTCTAAGAAAGGATGTGACAGAGGCAAAATGCTTGAGGGAGATGATTCTGAAGACATACGAAGCCATACAAAAGGGGGAAATGTGTGTGTCATTGGGCGATGTCCCGGAGGGAGAGGTGTGACAGAATGCAGAAGTCACACTGGTCTTTAGAGCAGTACCTGGAGAGGAGGAAACGATTTCGGAGGCTGACAGTCAGTCACCTAAATAGTCACTGAAACGACAAAGCCCTCGTTCTCTCCACCCACCTGCTCTCACGTGTATCTCTCAAGATGCCCAACAGACGTTCCAGGAGTTGGGTGTGAATCAGGAAAGGCCCTCCCGGTGGGACACAGAAAAGGATGAGAGTGAGACCCCAGTCTCAGGAGAGCTGAGGTCTAACAATTGAGTGCCCAGGTGGTGAACCAGAATTGCACTACGCTGTGCTATGTGATATGATGGAGGCGTATAGAGAAAGCTCTGGAAATGTGAGTGAAGGAATGATTCATCCCACATAGAGAAGAGGAGGGTCACACAAAGTTAAGGATGAGTCATTTTCATCCCTGACTGCACATTTAAATAAAACTGATCAAATCAGGCCCTGCAGGGTGGGACGTGAGCATTGCATGTTCAGTTGCCTCTAGCTCGTTGTGACCCAATGGACCATAGCCCACCAGGTTCCTCTGTCCATGGGATTCTACAGGCAAGAATACTGGGGTGGGTTGCCATGCCCTCCTCCAGGGGATCTTTCCAACCCAGGAATCCTTCACCACTAGCACCATCTGAGAAGCCTAGTAGGATTTCTTAAAAGCTCCTCAGGTGATTCTAGTGCATTTGGGGCTGAGAATGGCCACTGCAGCTCAAGGTTATCTTAGCCTTTGAGGAAGGAGTAGATGTTTTCTAGCAAGATCATCCTGAAAGTACTAAGACAAAATATTTTTTAGAAGAGAGATAAGAGAGACCTGTTTTGTAACAATTTCAGAGGGTGAGAACAGAAGGATTTCTAACTTTGTCTTAATTTCTTTGCACTTAGGGACCCATTTTTGCCTATCAGTTCAGTTCAGTCACTCAGTCATGTCCAACTCTTGGCAACCCCATAGACTATAGCACACCAGGCTTCCCTGTCCAACACCAACTCCTGAAGCTCACTCAAATTCATGTCCTTTGAGTCAGTGATGCCATTCAACCATCTCATCCTCTATTGGCCCCTTCTCCTTCTGCCCTCAATCTTTCCCAGCATCAGTGCAGTTCAGTTCAGTTCAGTCTCTCAGTCGTGTCTGACTCTCTGTGACCCCATGAACCGCAGCATGCCAGGACTCCCTGTCCATCACCAACTCCCGGAGTCCACCCAAACCCATGTCCATAGAGTCAATGATGCCATCCAGTCATCTCCTCCTCTGCCATCCCCTTCTCCTCCTGCCCTCAATCTTTCCCAGCATCAGGGTCTTTTCCAATGAGTCAGCTCTTTGCATCAGGTGGCCAAAGTATTGGAGTGTCAGCTTCAACATCAGGCCTTCCAATGAACACCCAGGACTGATCTCCTTTAGGATGAACTGCTTGGATCTCCTTGCAGTCCAAGGGACTCTCAATAGTCCTCTCTAACACCATGGTTCAAAACAAAAGCATCAATTCTTCAGCATCAGGGTCTTTTCATTGAGTCAGTTCTTCACATCAGGTGACCAAAGTACTGAAGTTTCAGCTTCAGCGTCAGTCCTTCCAGTGAATATTCAGGACTGATTTCCTTAAGGATTGACTGGATTAACCTCCTTGCTGTCCAAGGGACTCTCAAGAGACTTCTCCAACACCACAGTTCAAAAGCATCAATTCTTCAGTACTCAGCTTTCTTTATGTCCAACTCTCACATCCATACATGACTACTGGAAAAGCCATAGCTTTGACTATATGGACCTTTCTTGACAAAGTAATGTCTCTGCTTTCTAATATGCTGTCTAGGTTGGTCATAACTTTTCTCCCAAGGAGCAAGTGTCTTTTGACTTCATGACTGCAATCACCATCTGCAGTGATTTTGGAGCCCAAGAAAATAAAGTCTGTCATGGCTTCCATTGTTTCCCCATCTATTTGCCATGAAGTGATTGGACCAGATGCCATGATCTTAGTTTTTTGAATGTTGAGTTTTAAACCAACTCTTTCACTCTCCTCTTTCATTTTTATCAGGAGGCTCTTTAGTTCTTCTTCACTTTCTGCCGTAAGGGTGGTGTCATCTGCATATCTGAGGTTATTGATATTTCCCCCAGCAATCTTGATTCCAGCTTGTCCTTCATCCAGCCCAGCACTTCCCATGATGTACTCTGCATAGAAGTTAAATAAGCAGAATGACAATATACAGCCTTGACGCACTCCTTTCCCAATTTTGAACCAGTCCATTGTTCCATATCCGGTTTTAACTGTTGCTTCTTGACCTGCATACAGATTTCTCAGAAAGCAGGTCAGGTGGTCTGGTATTCCCATCTCTTTCAGAATTTTCCACAGTTTGCTGTGAACCACACAGTCAAAGGCTTTGGTGTAGTCAATAAAGCAGAAATAGATGTTTTTCTGGAAATCTCTTGCTTTTTCGATGATCCAGTGGATGTTGACAATTTGATCTCTGGTTCCTCTGCCTTTTCTAAATCCAGCTTGAACATCTGGAAGTTCTTGGTTCATGTACTGTTGAAGCCTGGCTTGGAGAATTTCGAGTATTACTTTGCTAGTGTGTGAGATGTGTGCGGTAGTTTGAACAATTTTTGGCATTGCCTTTCTTTGGGATTGGAATGAAGACTGACCTTTTCCAGTCCTGTGGCCACTACTGAGTTTTCCAAATTCGCTGGCATACTGAGTGCAGCACTTTCACAGCATCATCTTTTAGGATTTGAAATAGCTCAACTGGAATTCCATCACCTCCACTAGCTTTGTTTGTAGTGATGCTTTCTAAGGCCCACTTGACTTCACATTCTAGGATGTCTGACTAGGTGAGTGATCACACCATCATGGTTATCTGGGTCATGATCTTTTTTGTACAGTTCTTCTGTGTAGTCTTGCCACCTCTTCTTAATATCTTCTGCTTCTGTTAGGTTCATACCATTTCTGTCCTTTATTGTACCCATCTTTGCATGAAATGTTCCCTTGGTATCTAATTTTCTTGAAGAGATCTCTAGTCTTTCCCTTTCTATTGTTTTCCTCTATTTCTTTGCATTGATCACCGAGGAAAGCTTTCTTATCTCTGGTATTCTTTGGAACACTGCATTCAGATGGGTATATCTTTCCTTTTCTCCTTTGCCTTTAGCTTCTCTTCTTTTCTCAGCTATTTGCAAGGCCTCCTCAGACAACCATTCTGCCTTTTTGCATTTATTTTTCTTGGGGAAGGTCTTAATCACTGCCTCTTTTACAGTGTCATGAACCTCTGGCCATGGTTCTTCAGGCACTCTGTCTATCTGGTCTAATCCCTTGAATCTATTTGTCACTTGCACTGTATAATCATAAGGGATTTGATTTAGGTTGTCCCTGAATAACTAGTGGTTTTTCCTACTTTCTTCAATTTAAGTCTGAATTTGGCAACAAGGAGTTCCTGACCTCAGCTACAGTCAGCTCCCATTTTTGTTTTTGCTGACTGTATAGAGCTTCTCCTTCTTTGGCTGCAAATATAATCAGTTTGATTTTCGTATTGGCATTTGGTGATGCCCACGTGTAGAGTCATCTCTTGTGTTGGAAGAGGGTATTTGCTATGACAAATGCGTTCCCTTGGCAAAATTCTGTTAGCCTTTGCCCTGCTTCATTTTCTACTCCCAAGGCCAAACTTGCCTGTTACTCCAGGTATCTCTTGACTTCCTACTTTTGCATTTCAGTCCCCTATGATGAAAAGGATGTCTTTTTTTGGGTGTTTGCTCTAGAAGGTCTTGTAGGTCTTCACAGAACCATACAATTTCAGCTTCTTCAGCATTAGTGATTGGGGCACAGACTTGGGTTCTTGTGATATTCACTGGTTTGCCTTGGAAACAGAGATCATTCTATCATTTATGACAGTGCACCCTACTACTGTTGTTTAGACTCCTTCGTTGACTATGAGGGCGACTTCATTTCTTTTTAGGGATTCTTGCCCACAGTAGTAGATATAATGGTCATCTGAATTAAATTCGCCTATTACGGTTCATTTTAGTTCACTGATTCCTAAAATGTCGATGTTCACTCTTGCCATCTCCTCTTCGTCCCCTTCCAATTTACCTTGATTCATGGCAGGTTCCTATGCAATATTGCTCTTTATAGCATCGGACCTTGCTTCTCCAACCAGTCACATCCACAACTGGTATTCTTTTTGCTTTGGCTCCATCCCTTCATTCTTTCTGGAGTTATTTCTCCACTGATCTCCAGTAGCATACTGGGCACCTACCAACCTGGGGAGTTCATCTTTCTGTGTCCTATCTTTTTGCCTTATCATACTGTTCATGGGATTCTCATTTTTGCATATTGTTGTGATAAAGCAATGGTCATCGAGTCTTGGAAAATAATATGCTTGATAACCACAAAGATGAATCTCTTTATTCTCCATGAAATTATTCTTTGTTAGTAGAATGAAAAGTGTCAGGGCCCACTTCTCTTTCAAAGTACCAAAATGTGAGATTTTTCTCCCTTCATTGTCTTCTGAAGATTAGGAGAAGTGATTTCAAGATTGCCAGTCCTTTCAAATGAGGAATTTAACCCCTCTGCCCCAACTTTTGATAACAATTTCATGCAACACATTTGTATCTGGAAACACATAAAGGCAGGCATTTCAAAGTCAGTCTTAGACAATGAGGCTGATCTTTGTCCCAGGGTGAGGCGAGGGCTATGTGCATATTAAGTCCTCCCTTTTCTATGTCTTTCCCTGTCTTCCTTATTGTTTTGTAGTCGCTCAGTCATGTCAGATTCTTTGCAGCCGGCCAGGCTTCTCTGTCCCTGGGATTTCCCAGGCAAGAATACCAAGTGATCTAAATATTACACTGAAGTTTTATTTTAATTCTTCGTTGCTTTTACTGAATAATTCTATTTCTGTTTTGAAATTTAAAAGTTGATGAATGAAAGTTCATATTTAAACCTTTTCAAAACCTTTCAATTAAGTTGATTTTTCTACCTTTATTCTTGGATTGTTGGCTTTTTTTCTTTCTTTCCCTTCTGTAAATCCTATCTGTTAATACAAACTTCACAAACAGTTTCCAGATGGTAGTAAAAGTTTAATGGTGGGTGGGAACGCTGAGGACCTGAGGTTTACAGATGCTTAATTTTATTTTTAGACTCAGATGGATTTCCTCCTCCAGTGCACCCCTCAAGTATTCATTGAACACCCACTTAATATCCATCATGGATCAAGCCCCCTGGGTAGGGGTGGGGGACAGAGTGAATAAGCCAGTCAGTCCTTGGTCCCATCTCATCTTCCCAGTAACTTTAAGGTATAAGTAGGTAACAAGATTATTTTTACATGATGAACCTGGGACGCAGAAGGGTAGAGGACACAGACGGAGGCTAAATAAAAGTGGATCCAAGATGGCTGTATCCTTGGAGTGATGCCCAAAGCAAAGCCTTGCATCGCGTGATGCGTTTCAGTAGCACCTGACTTACTGCGGAGGCGGTGGTGACTGACAATCTACTTTAGTGTGATGGGGAAAGTGATATTTCTATTACATGTTATTGTTTTGAGATTTTAAAGCATGAACTGAAAAAATTGATAGAGCCTGCTGAAGCAATTATTTAAGGTAAGGGATTAACTACTTCATTCCTGTTTCGTGTTGGGAAAGGACATAATTGTTTTTTGCCTGGTTTACATTTTATTATTGGAGTATAGCTGCGTTACAATGTTGTGCTAGTTTCTGCTGTACAAGGTGAGCTAACCCCACGTGTACATATATCCCTTCCCGCCTGAGCCTCCCACCCCCGCCCCATCCCTCCTTTAGATTCTCACAGAGCACCCGGCTGAGCTCCCTGCATTACCTAGCAGCTTCCCACGAGCTGTCTGTCTAACACGTGGTACGGTATACATGTCAGTGCTACTCTTCCAGTTTGCCCAGCCCTCCCGCTCCCCTTCTGCGCCCACAAGTCCATTCTCCACAACTGATCTCAATTCCTGCTTTGCAGATGGGTTCATCTGTCCTATTTTTCTAGATTCCATATATATGGATTAATATACAATATTTGTTTTTCTCTTTCTGACTTATTCACTCTGAACGACAGACTCTAGGAAGAACAAGATGCTTTAATAAGACATTTTAATAAATATTTTTATTTACTATTTTAATAGAACATTGTCCTCAAAATCCTTCCAGAATTACAGACCCTTAACAAGTATTAATTGAGCCAAAGACTATTAAATTTCATATGGTTTATATTTATATATTTAAAGTTTTAAGTAAGATCACTAATAACAATGAGCATGATTTTGCATTTTCATCTAACTATCTTCAAACTTTGAAGGACCTCAATGATCAGTTCAGTTCAGTTCAGTTCAGTCGCCCAGTCATGTCTGACTCTTTGTGATCCCATGAACCACAGCACACCAGGCCTCCCTGTCCATCACCAACTCTCAGAGTTTACCCAAACTCATGTCCATTGAGTCCATGATGCCATTCAACCATCTCGTCCTCTGTTGTCCCCTTCACCTCCTGCCCTCAATCTTTCCCAGCATCAGGGTCTTTTGAAATGAATCAGTTATTCCCATCAGGTGGCCAAAGTATTGGAGTTTCAGCTTCAGCATCAGTCCTTCCAATGAACACCCATGATGGATCACCATTAGGATGGACTGGTTGCATCTCCTTGAAGTCCAAGGGACTCTCAAGAGTCTTCTCCAACAACACAGTTCAAAAGCCCCAATTCTTCAGTGCTCAGCTTTCTTCGCCATCCAAATCTCACATCCATACATGATTACTGGAAAAACCATAGCCTTGACTAGGCAGAACTTTGTTGACAAACTAATGTCTCTGCTTTTTAGTATGTTGTCTAAGTTGGTCATAACTTTTCTTCCAAGGACTAAGCATCTTTTAATTTCATGACTGCAACCACCATCTGCAGTGATTTTGGAGCCCGAAAAAATAAAGTCAGCCACTGTTTCCACTGTTTCCCCAACTATTTGCCATGAAGTGATGGGACCAGATGCCATGATCTTAGTTTTCTGAATGTTGAGCTTCAAGCCAACTTTTTCACTCTCATCTTTCACTTTCATCAAGAGGCTTTTTAGTTCCTCTTTACTTTCTGCCATAAGGGTGGTGTCATCTGCACATCTGAGGTTATTGATATTTCTCCCGGCAATCTTGATTCCAACTTGTCCTTCATCCAGCCCAGCGTTTCTCATGATGTACTCTGCATATAAGTTAAATAAGCAGGGTGACAATATGCAGCCTTGATGCACTCTTTTTCCTATTTGGAACCAGTCTGTTGTTCCATGTCCTGTTCTAACTGTTGCTTCCTGACCTGCATACAGGTTTCTCAAGAGGCAGGTCAGCTGGTCTGATATTCCCATCTCCTTCAGAATTTTCCAGTTTATTGTGATCCACACAGTCAAAGGCTTTGGCATAGTCAATAAAGCAGAAATAGATGTTTTTCTAGAACTTTCTTGCTTTTTCAATGATCCAGCAGATGTTGGCAATTTGATCTCTGGTTCCTCTACCTTTTCTAAAACCAGCTTGAACATCTGGAAGTTCACGGTTCATGTATTGCTGAAGCCTAGCTTGGAGAATTTTGAGCATTACTTTACTAGCGTGTGAGATGAGTACAATTGCGCAGTTGTTTGAGCATTCTTTGGCATTGCCTTTCTTAGGGATTGGAATGAAAACTGACCTTTTCCAGTCCTGTGGCCACTGCTGAGTTTTCCAAATTCGCTGGCATATTGAGTGCAGCACTCTCACAGAATCATTTTTCAGGAATTGAAATAGCTCAACTGGAATTCCATCACCTCCACTAGCTTTGTTCGTAGTGATACTTTCTAAGGCCCACTTGACTTCACATTCCAGGATGTCTGGCTCTAGGTGAGTGGTCACACCATCGTGATTATCTGGGTTGTGAAGATCTTTTTTGTATAGTTCTTCTGTGTGCTCTTGCCACCTCTTCTTAATATCTTCTGCTTCTGTTAGGTCCATACCATTTCTGTCCTTTATTGTACCCATCTTTGCATGAGATGTTCCTTGGTATCCCTAATTTCTTGAAGAGATTCTTAGTCTTTCCCATTCTATTGTTTACCTCTATTTCTTTGCATTGATCACTGAGGAAGGTTTTCTTATCTCTCCTTGCTATTCTTTGGAACTCTGCATTCAAATGGGTGTATTTTTCCTTTTCTCCTTTGCTTTTTGTTTCTCTTCTTTTCACAGCTATTTGTAAGTTCTCCTCAGACAAAAATGCAAAATGCTTTTTTGCATTTCTTTTTCTTGGGGAATGATCTAGATCCCTGTCTCCTGTAAAATGTCATGAACCTCTGTCCATAGTTCATCAGGCACTCTGTCTATCAGATCTAGTCCCTTAAATCTATTTCTCACTTCCATTCTATAATCAGAAGGGATTTCATTTAGGTCATACCTGAATGATCTAATGGTTTTCCCTACTTTCTTCAACTTAAGTCTGAATTTGGCAATAAGGAGTTCATGATCTGAGCTACAGTCAGCTCCCATTCTTGTCTTTGCTGACTGTATAGAGCTTCTCCATCTTTAGCTGCAAAGAATATAATCAATCTGATTTTGGTATTGGCCATTGGTGATGTCCATGTGTAGAGTCTAGTCTTGTGTTGTTGGAAGAGGGTGTTTGCTATGATCAGTGCATTCTCTTGGCAAAACTCTATTAGCCTTTGCCCAGCTTCATTCTATACTCCAGGGCCAAATTTGCCTGTTACTCCAGGTGTTTCTTGACTTCCTACTTTTGCATTCCAGTCCCCTCTAATGAAAAGGACATCTTTTTGGGGTGTTAGTTCTAAAAGGTCTTGTAGGTCTTCATAGAACCATTCAATTTCAGCTTCTTAAGCATTACTGGTCAGGGCATTGACTTGGATTACTGTGATATTGAATGGGTTGCCTTGGAAACGAACAGAGATCATTCTGTCATTTTTGAGATTGCATCCAAGTACTGCATTTTGGACTCTTTTGTTGACCATGATGGCTACTCCATTTCTTTTAAGGAATTCCTGCCCATAGTAGTAGATATAATGGTCATCTGAGTTAAATTCACACATTCCAGTCCCGCTTAATTCATTGATTCCTACGCTGATTCCTAGAATGTCGACATTCATTCTTGCCATCTCCTGTTCGACCACTTCCAATTTGCCTTGATTCATGGACCTAACATTCCAGGTTCCCATGCAATATTGCTCTTTACAGCATCGGATTTTACTTCCTTCACCAGTCATATCCACAACTGGGTGTTTTTGCTTTGGCTCCATCCCTTCATTCTTTCTGGAGTTATTTCTCCACTTATCTCCAATAGCATATTGGGCACCTACCGACCTGGGGAGTTCATCTTTCTGTGTCCTATCTTTTTGCCTTTTCATACTGTTCATGGGGTTCTCAAGGCAAGAATACTGAATTGGTTTGCCATTCCCTTCTCCAGTGGACCACATTCTGTCAGACCTCTCCACCATGACCTATTCCTCTTTGCTGGCCCCACACAGCATGGCTTAGTTTCATTGAGTTAGACAAACTGTGGTCTGTGTGATCCGATTGGCTAGTTGTCTGTGATTGTGGTTTCAGTCTAATAGACACCAAAATATGAAAATTCTAGCCTACAAGGAATCTTTCTTACTTAACCCTTACCAGTGTTTTAGACCTTAAATATGTTTTTTTTTTTTTTTAAATCATATTCTGAGGGATCCTGTAATTCTTTATATTGAAACCTACTCCTGAACTTCATTTTAAAAGGAAGCAACAAGAAACTTTCTGAGCTATTGAATAGACACGCAAATAGTTACATGTTCCCTTTTACTCACTGCTATGTTCTGTTCCTTTTCCTTGCAATGTCTTCTTTTTTCCATTGGCTAATACAGGTGATTCTGATCATTTTCTTAAGTAATTTGAAGTAGCTAAGGTGTAATTTATTAACTTTATATTTTGTGTTTTTAGTGTTGAAAGTTCACTCATGTGGTACTAAGGATTCTGGGCTTCCCAGGTGGCTCAGGGGTAAAAAATCCTCCTGCCAATACAGGAGACACAGGAGAGGTGGGTTCTATCCCTGGGTCAGGATGGTTCCCTGGAGGAGGAAATGTCAACTCACTCCAATATTCTTGCTGGGAGAATTCCACGGACAGAGGAACCCGTCGGGCTACAGTCCATGGGATCACTAAGAGTCAGACATGGCTGAGCACACAGTAAGGACACCACCCCATTTCTTACCCCACCTCAGACCAGTTCTCTTTTTAATCCCCTTTGCTGAGTATGAGGCAAAGAGCAAGAGTTCTTGCAAGCAGTGTACAGAGGAACTCGAATTAAAATCCCAGCTTCACTACTTATTGGTTGTTAACTTGGGGAAACCACTCAACTTCTCTGCAGCAAAGTTTCCTCCTGGGCAAAATGGGAATAATTTCTTGTCTTCAGGAGGGTGGTAAAAATTAAATAATAATGCGTGTTAACCCCCTGGGCCAAAGCCTGGTACAGAGCAAGTTCTTAATGGAGGTGAGTGTCCCTGTCACTGTTTCTGGTAAGCAGATAAATGAAAACATAAACAAAATCCTTCTTACTCTAGATACTTCCCTTCCTAGCTCTTTTTGTTTTAAGCTACAAAATCACATTCACAGACTCTTTATCCTGAATCAGACATTTTCAAATACACATGCCATGAAAGCTGAGTTCTTATTTCTGTTTCTCTAGAGAAAGAGCAGCTATGTTAACTCTGCTTTCTTTGGGAAATGCTAGCTTTCACTTCAGAAATCACAATCTTTGGAGGATGGATTAAACATTTGAAAAGCCAGTTGGGTTGCAATTGCAAGCGCATTTAAGTAAGTTAAAAGTATATTTTATTATTTCTTTCTGTAAAAGGGCATACCAAAGATGGATGCTCTTATTATCAGTTGGGCAACCAGCCATAGGTATAAATGATAAATCTGTTTCTTCTGGACTTTTATGGGATTTTCCCTTCTCTTGGTAACATAACCTTTCTGTGGTTTACCCTGTAAGTCCTTCCCCGACTCACTCTGCCTTCTGCCCCAACCATGATTGGTTGACCCAGAAGAGGACACCCAGCAGAGCCAAAGAGTCCTTTCTCTAGGACTTTTGACCTCAGAACAAAAGAGGTCAATTAGCATTTCTCTAGCGGCACAAACTGGAAGATGTGAAATGTGAGAACCACAGTGGACATATTTCCTACTACTTGGATAAATCTGGTGATGCACTGATCATAGCAAACACCCTCTTCCAACAACACAAGAGAAGACTCTACAAATGGACATCACCAGATGGTCAACACTAAAATCATATTGATTATATTTGCAGCCAAAGATGGAGAAGCTCTATACAGTCAGCAAAAACAAGACCGGGAGCTGACTGTGGCTCAGGTCATGAACTCCTTATTGCCAAATTCAGACTTAAATTGAAGAAAGTAGGGAAAACCATTAGATCATTCAGGTATGACCAAATCAAATTCCTTATGACTATACAGTGGATGTGACAAATAGATTCAAAGGACTAGATCTGATAGAGTGCCTGAGGAACAATAGACAGAGTTTCGTGACATTGTACAGGAGACAGGGATCAAGACCATCTCCATGAAAAAGAAATGCAAAAATGCAAAATGGTTGTCTGAGGAGGCCTTACAAATAGCTGTGAAGGGAAGAGAAGCAAAAAGCAAAGGAGAAAAGGAGAGAAATTCCCATTTGAATGTAGAGTTCGAAAGAATAGCAAGGAGAGATAAGAAAGCCTTCCTCAGCGATCAATGCAAAGAAATAGAGGAAAACAATAGAATGGGAAAGACTAGAGATCTCTTCAAGAAAATTAGAGATACCAAGGGAACATTTCATGCAAAGATGGGTACAATAAAGGACAGAAATGGTATGAACTTAACAGAAGCAGAAGATATTAAGAAGAGGTGGCAAGAATACACAGAAGAACTATACAAAAAAGATCTTCACAACCCAGATAATCACGATGGTGTGACCACTCACCTAGAGCCAGACATCCTGGAATGTGAAGTCAAGTGGGCCTTAGAAAGCATCACTACGAACAAAGCTAGTGGAGGTGATGGAATTCCAGTTGAGCTATTTCAATTCCTGAAAAATGATTCTGTGAGAGTGCTGCACTCAATATGCCAGCGAATTTGGAAAACTCAGCAGTGGCCACAGGACTGGAAAAGGTCAGTTTTCATTCCAATCCCTAAGAAAGGCAATGCCAAAGAATGCTCAAACAACTGCGCAATTGTACTCATCTCACACGCTAGTAAAGTAATGCTCAAAATTCTCCAAGCTAGGCTTCAGCAATACGTGAACCGAGAACTTCCAGATGTTCAAGCTGGTTTTAGAAAAGGTAGAGGAACCAGAGATCAAATTGCCAACATCTGCTGGATCATTGAAAAAGCAAGAAAGTTCTAGAAAAACATCTATTTCTGCTTTATTGACTATGCCAAAGCCTTTGACTGTGTGGATCACAATAAACTGGAAAATTCTGAAGGAGATGGGAATATCAGACCAGCTGACCTGCCTCTTGAGAAACCTGTATGCAGGTCAGGAAGCAACAGTTAGAACAGGACATGGAACAACAGACTGGTTCCAAATAGGAAAAAGAGTGCATCAAGGCTGCATATTGTCACCCTGCTTATTTAACTTAAAAGCAGAGTACATCATGAGAAACGCTGGGCTGGATGAAGGACAAGTTGGAATCAAGATTGCCAGGAGAAATATCAATAACCTCAGATATGCAGATGACACCACCCTTATGGCAGAAAGTAAAAGGAACTAAAAAGCCTCTTGATGAAAGTGAAAGACGAGAGTGAAAAAGTTGGCTTGAAGCTCAGCATTCAGAAAACTAAGATCATGGCATCCGGTCCCATCACTTCATGGGAAATAGACGAGGAATCAGTGGATACAGTGAGAGACTTTATTTTTGGGGGCTTCAAAATCACTGCAGATGGTGGTTGCAGTCATGAAATTAAAAGATGCTTAGTCCTTGGAAGAAAAGTTATGACCAACCTAGATAGTATACTAAAAAGCAGAGACATTAGTTTGTCAACAAATTCTGCCTAGTCAAGGGTATGGTTTTTCTAGTGGTCGTGTATGGATGTGAGAGTTGAACTGTGAATAAAGCTGAGCGCCAAAGAATTGATGCTTTTGAACTGTGTTGTTGGAGAAGACTCTTGAGAGTCCCTTGGAATGCAAGGAGATGTAACCAGTCCATCCTGATGGAGATCAGTCCTGCGCGTTCATTGGAAGGACTGATGCTGAAGCTGAAACTCCAATACTTTGGCCACCTCATGCGAAGAGTTGACTCAGTGGAAAAGACCCTGTTGGTGGGAGGGATTGGGGGCAGGAGGAGAAGGGGACGACAGAGAATGAGATGACTGGATGGCATCACCAACTCGATGGGCATGAGTTTGCCTAAACTCTGGGAGTTTGTGATGGACAGGGAGGCCTGGCGTGCTATAATTCATGGGGTCACAAAGAGTCAGACACAGCTGAGTGACTGAACTGAACTGAACTGAGAAGACAAAGTGTGTTTATTTGTGTGTCTTTGGACGTCTGGAGCATGACACTCACAATTGAAATGATAGTGAATATGTATTGTGTGGTACTGCATGTTGTTCTAAGAGTTTACATGTAGTAACTGATTTATTTCCTACAACATCCTATATCAAGTTAGTTGTCATCCCCATTGTATAACTGAAGATAATGTGGGTCAGAGAGGCTAACTATCTTGTCCAAGGTCACACAGGTAAAATGTGGGTGTTGAGTCAGGATTCACACCCAGGCAGCCTTGCTTCAGAGTCCTTGCTCTGAGTCCTTACTCTTACTGCCCATTGTTTAAGTCACTAAGTCCTGTCCATTTCTTTTGGGATGCCATGGACTATAGCCCACCAGGCTCCTCTGTCCGTGGGATTTCTCAGGCAAGATTACTGGAGTTGATTGCTGTTTCCTTCTCCAGGTGATCTTTTCACCTCAAGAACAAACCTCATCTCCTGTGTCTCCTGCATTTCAGGCAGATTCTTTACCCAGTGAGCCATTGGGGAAGGCTTCCCTTACCCATATTAAACAGCTAACACACAATTGATGGATAAACACATGAGCAACAACTAGTTATAAAGACTGTCTAAGTGTGTAAGAGGGATCTGAAACTTGATGGGCCAATCTGAGTGGTTGGATTACAGATGATTTTCACTGTGTTTTTCGCTTTTTTAACTAAGAGCATGTATCCCATTTTTTCAATCAGAAAGAAAGTATGCTTCAAAAGAGGAACATTCAGATACATTGATGATTATGTGTTGGATTTTGCTTCATCTTTGAGTTTTATACCCCTGGGTTCAGAAATATTTCATGCGACCCCAGTGTAAAGTTTAACATAGGTCCTCAATAAATACTTGTTATGGTATTTATTAATAATATGTTCCCTTTGTATAAGACCCTGTCATTCCTGATTGAAAAAAAATCATACAATTACAAAATACCAAACGGAACTCTTAGAACACTGGAATTAGAAAAAGTACAAATACTCATGGACACATGTATTAATTATATGCAACTAAATAGTAATTGAAAATCCTAACTTTTTCTACATTTTTTGGGTATCTTTTGATTCAAGCAGATCCTTCATCACCTTAAGGAAATGCAGAGGCAGGCAGGAAGTAGAAGGTGTCTATCAGATCTCCAAGCTTGTGTTTCAAAAAGCCTAATTCATTAAGGATGACAGAGTCTGAGAGAGAGAGGGTTCCAAAATCAAAAAGGAAAAGTTCCTATTTGGATTACAGAAGCGAGACTGCAGTGCTGGAATAGCAAAGTTCCCTCTGTCATTAGCTGAGGGTGATGGGGAGGGATGCAAGATGTGTTTGGCATGTGGGACCGTGTACACAAGAGAGTCTAGTCTTGTGGACCCATCCTGATGCCCCAACACTGCTTGAAAGCAGTTGGACTGAGTGCATCCCAGTTCTTCTTGACCAGAGATAAGGAAGAGTAATTCTATGAATACAGAATCTTCATAATTTCACCAATGAAAACTGTGTAACCCTCTTTATAAAAGTAGCTGTATGTAGAATGAGATCATATGCTGCAAGATAGCAAATATCCCTTTTATATTTGAAATATTTGTTTTAGCAATTAATCAGCTCAGTTCAGTCACTGAGCCATGTTCGACTGTTTGTGACCCCATGAACTGCAGCATGCCAGACCTCCCTGTCCATCACCAACTCCCAGAGTTTACTTAAAGTCATGTCCATTGAGCCAGTGATGCCATCCAACTATCTCATCCTCTATCATCCGCTTCTCCTCCTACCTTCAATCTTTCCCAGCATCAGGATCTTTTCAGATGAGTCAGTTCTTTGAAACAGGTGGCCAATGTACTGGAGTTTCAGCTTCAGCATCAGTCCTTCCAATGAATATTCAGGACTGATTTCCTTTCGGATTAACTGGTTGGATCTCCTTGCAGTCCAAGGGACTCTCAAGAGTCTTCTCCATCACCATAGTTCAAAAACATCAATTCTTCAGTGCTCAGCTTTCTTTGTAGTCCAATTCTCACATCCATACATGATTACTGGAAAAACCATAACTTTGACTAGAGGGACTTTTGAGGGCAAAGTAATGTCTCTGCTTTTTAAGAAGCTGTCTAGGTGGGCCATAACTTTTCTTCCAAGGAGCAAGTGTCTTTTGATTTCATGGCTTCAGTCACCATCTGCAGTGATTCTGGAGCCCCCCAAAATAAAGTCTTTCACTGTTTCCATTCTTTCCCCACCTATTTGCCATGGAAAATATGGGAAATGATATGGGACCAGAAGTAGTTCCATCTCATGGGAAATGATGGAACCAGATGCCATGATCTGAGTTTTCTGAATGTTGAGTTTTAAGTCAGTCTTTTAACTTTCACTTTCATCAAGAGACTCTTTATCTTCTTTCCTTTCTGCCATAAGGGTGATATCATCTGCATATCTGAGGTTATTGATATTTCTCCTGGCAATCTTGATTCCAGCTTGTGCTTCCTCCAGCCCAGCGTTTCTCATGATGTACTCTGCATATAAGTTAAATAAGCAGGGTGACAATATACAGCCTTGACATACTCCTTTTCCTATTTGGCACCAGTCTGTTGTTCCATGTCCAGTTCTAACTGTTGCTTCCTGAGCTGCATGCAGGTTTCTCAAGAGGCAGGTCAGGTGGTCTGGTATTCCCATCTCTTTCAGAATTTTCCACAGTTTATTGTGATCCACACAGTCAAAGGCTTTGGCGTAGTCAATAAAGCAGAAGTAGATTTTTTCTGGAACTCTCTTGCTTTTTCAATGATTCAGTGGATATTGGCAATCAGTTCAGTTGATCTCTGGCTCCTCTGCCTTTCCTAAGTCCAGCTTGAACATCTGGGAGTTCACGGTTGACGTGCCGCTGAAGCCTGGCTTGGGGAACTGTGAGCATGACTCTACCATCGTGTGCTGCCGCCACTAAGTCGCTTCAGTCGTGTCCGACTCTGTGCGACCCCATAGACTGAAGACCCATAGACACCAGGCTTCCCTGACCCTGGGGTTCTCCAGGCAAGAAAACTGGGGTGGGTTGCCATTTCCCTCTCCAATGCATGAAAGTGAAAATTGAAAGTGAAGTCGCTCAGTCGTGTCCAGCTCGTCGTGTGTGAGATGAGTGCAATTGTGCGGTAATTTGAGCATTCTTTGGCGTTGCCTCTCTTTGGGATTGGAATGGAGACTGACGTTTTCCAGTCCTGTGGCCACTGCTGAGTTTTCCAAAGTTGCTGGCATATTGAGTGCAGCACTTTAACAGCATCACCTTTTAGGATTTGAAATAGCTCAACTGGAATTCCATCACCTCCACTAGCTTTGTTTGTAGTGATGCTTCCTAAGCCCCACTTGACTTCACAATCAGGATGTCTGGCTCTAGGTGAGTGATCACACCATTGTGATAATCTGGGTCATGAAGATCTTTTTTGTATAGTTCTTCTGTGTATTCTTGCCACCTCTTCTTAATATCTTCTGCTTCTGTTAGGTCCATACCATTTTTGTCCTTTTTCGAGCCCATCTTTACATGAGATGTTCCCTTGGTATCTCTAATTTTCTTGACGAGATCTCTAGTCTTTCCCATTCTATTGTTTTCCTCTATTTCTTTGCATTGATCGCTGAGGAAGCTTTCTTATCTCTCCTGGCTATTCTATGGAACTCTGCATTCAAATGAGTTTATCTTTTCTTTCCTCCTTTGCCTTTCACTACTCTTTTCATAGCTGTCTGTAAGCCCTCCTCAGACAAACATTTTGCCTTTTTGCATTTCTTTTTCTTGCAGGTAGTCTTGATCCCTGTATCCTGTACAGTGTCATGAACCTCTGTCCATAGTTCTTCAGGCGTTCTGTCTATCAGATCTAATCCCTTCAATCTATTATCACTTCTACTGTATAGTCTTCAGTGATTTGATTTAGGTCATACATGAGTGATCTAATGGTTTTCCCTAATTTCTTCCATTTGAGTCCGAATTTGGAAATAAGGAGTTCATGATCTGAGGCACAGGTCTTGTTTTTGCTGATTGTATAGAGCTTCCCCATTTTTGGCCACAGGTTAGCCACCTGTGATATCCATGTGTAGAGTCTTGTCTTGTGGTGTTGGAAGAGGGTGTTTGCTATGACCAGTGCGTTCTCTTGCCAAAACTCTGTTAGCCTTTGTCCTGCTTGATTTTGTACTCCAGGGCCAAATTTGCCTTCTACTCCAGGTGTTTCTTAAAAGAGTTCCTACTTTTGTATTCCAGTCCCCTCTAATGAAAAGGACATCTTTTTTGGGTGTTAGTTCTAGAAGATCTTGTAGGTCTTCATAGAACCATTCAATTTCAGCTTCTTCAGCATTATTGGTCTGGGCATCGACTTGGATTCCTGTGATGTTGAATGTTTTGCCTTGGAAACGAACAGAGACCATTCTGTAGTTTTTGAGATTGCCTCCAAGTACTGCATTTCAGACTCTTTTGTTGACTATGATGGCAACTCCATTTCTTCTAAGGGATTCCTGCCCACAGTAATAAATATAATGGTCATCTGAGTTAAAACACCCATTACAGTACATTTTAGTTCGCTAATTCCTAAAATGTCGATGTTCACTCTTGCCATCTCCTGTTTGACCACTTCCAATTTGCCTTGATTCATGGACCTAACATTCCAGGTTCTTATGTAGTATTGCTCTTTACAGAATCAGACTTTCCTTCCCTCACCAGTCACTTCCATAACTGGGTGTTGTTTTTGATTTGGCTTTGTCTCTTCATTCTTTCTGGAGTTATTTCTCCACTGATCTCCAGTAGCATATTGGGCACCTACTGACCTGGGGAGTTCATCTTTCTCTGTCCTATCTTTTTGCCTTTTCTTACTGTTCATGGCGTTCTCAAGGCAAGAATACTGAAGTGGTTTGCCATTCCCTTTTCCAGTAGACCACATTTTGTCAGAACTCTCCACTATGACCCATCTGTGTTGGGTGGCCCCACATGGCATGGCTCATAGTTTCATTGAGTTAGACAAGGTTGTGGTCCATGTGATCAGATTGGTTAGTTTTCTGTGATTGTGGTTTTCAGTCTGTCTGCCCTCACTGTGGACAGGAAAATCCCTTAGAAGTAATGGAGTAGCCATCATAGTCAACAAAAGAGTCCAAAATGCAGTACTTGGATGCAATCTCAAAAATGACAGAATGATATCTGTTTGTTTCCAAAGCAACCCATTCAATATCACGGTAATCCAAGCCTATGCCCCAACCAGTAGATCTGAAGAAGCCAAAGTTGAACGGTTCTATGAAAACCTATGAAGACGTTTTAGAACTAACACCCAAAAAAGATATCCTTTTCATTATAGGGGACTGGAATGCAAAAGTAGGAAGTCAAGAAACACCTGGAGTATCAGGCAAATTTGGCCTTGGAGTACAGAATGAAGCAGGGCAAAGGCTAACAGAGTTTTGCCAAGAGAATGCACTAGTCATAGCAAACACCCTCTTCCAACACCATAAGAGAAGACACTACACATGGACATCACAGGTGGCCAACACCGAAATCAGATTGATTATATCCTTTGTAGCCAAAGATGGAGAAGCTCTATACAGTCAGCAAAGACAAGACCGGGAGCTGACTGTGGCTCAGGTCATGAACTCCTTACTGCCAAATTCAGACTTAAACTGAAGAGAGTAGTGAAAACCACTAGACCATTCAGGTATGACCTAAATCAAATCCCTTATGAATGAATATACAGTGGAAGTGAGAAATAGATTTAAGGGACTAGATCTGATAGACAGAGAGCCTGATGAACTATGGACGGAGGTTCGTGACATTGTACAGGAGACAGGGATCAAGACCATCCCCATGGAAAAGAAATGCAAAAAGGCAAAATGATTGTCTGAGGAGGGCTTACAAATAGTCACGAAAAGAAGAGAAGCAAACAGCAAAGGAGAAAAGGAAAGATATTCCCATTTGAATGCAGAGTTCCATAGAATAACCAGGAGAGATAAGAAAACCTTCCTCAGGGATCAATGCAAAGAAATAGAGGAAAACAATAGAATGGGAAAGACTAGAGATCTCTTCAAGAAAATTAGAGATACCAAGGGAACATTTCATGCAAAGATGGGTTCGATAAAGGAGAGAAATGGTATGGACCTAACAGAAGCAGAAGATATTAAGAAGAGGTGGCAAGAATACACAGAAGAACTATACAAAAAAGATCTTCATGACCCAGATTATCACAATGGTGTGATCACTCACCTAGAGCCAGACATCCTGGAATGTGAAGTCAAGTGGGCCTTAGAAAGCATCACTACAAACAAAGCTAGTGGAGGTGATGGAATTCCAGTTGAGCTATTTCAATTCCTGAAAAATGATGCTGTTAAAGTGCTGCACTCAATATGCCAGCAACTTTGGAAAACTCAGCAGTGGCCACAGGACTGGAAAAGGTCAGTTTTCATTCCAATCCCTAAGAAAGGCAATGACAAAGAATGCTCAAGCTACCGCACAGCACTCATCTTACATGCTAGTAAAGTAATGCTCAAAATTCTCCAAGCCAGGCTTCAGCAATACGTAAACCAAGAACTTCCAGGTGTTCAAGCTGGTTTTAGAAAAGGCAGAGGAACCAGAGATCAAATTGCCGATATCCGCTGGATCATCAAAAAAGCAATCGAGTTCCAGAAAAACATCTATTTTTGCTTTATTGACTACGCCAAAGCCTTCGACTGTGTGGATCTCAATAAACTGTGGAAAAGTCTGAAGGAGATGGGAATATCAGACCAGCTGACCTGCCTCTTGAGAAACCTGTATGCAGGTCAGGAAGCAACAGTTAGACCTGGATATGGAACAACATGCTGGTTCCAAATAGGAAAAGGAGTATGTCAAGGCGTATATTGTCACCCTGCTTATTTAACTTATATGCAGAGTACATCATGAGAAACGCTGGGCTGGAAGAAGCACAAGCTGGAATCAAGATTGCCGGGAGAAATATCAATAACCTCAGATATGCAGATGACACCACCCTTATGGCAGAAAGTAAAGAGGAACTAAAAAGCCTCTTGATGAAAGTGAAAGAGGAGGGTGAAAAAGTTGGTTTAAAGCTCAACATTCAGAAAACTAAGATCATGGAATCTGCTCCCATCACCTCATGGGAAATAGATGGGGAGACAGTGGAAACAGTGTCAGACTTTATTTTTGGGGGCTCCAAAATCACTGCAGATGGTGATTGCAGCCATGAAATTAAAAGACGCTTACTCCTTGGAAGGAAAGTTATGACCAACCTAGATAGTATATTAAAAAGCAGAGCCATTAGTTTGTCAACAAAGGTCCGTCTAGTCAAGGCTATGGTTTTTCCAGTGGTCATGTATGGATGTGAGAGTTGGACTGTGAAGACAGCTGAGCATCGAGGAATTGATGCTTTTGAACTGTGGTGTTGGAGAAGACTCTTGAGAGTCCCTTGGACTGCAAGGAGATGCAGCCAGTCCATCCTGAAGGAGATCAGTCCTGGGTGTTTATTGAAAAGACTGATGCTGAAGCTGAAACTCCAGTTCTTTGGCCACCTCATGCGATGAGTTGACTCAGTGGAAAAGACCCTGATGCTGGGAGGGATTGGGAGCAGGAGGAGAAGGGGACGGCAGAGGATTAGATGGTTGGATGGCATCACCAACTTTAAGGGCATGAGTTTGGGTAAACTCCGGGAGCTGGTGATGGACAGGGAGGCCTGGCATGCTGCGATTCATGGGGTGGCAAAGTGTCAGACATGACTGAGCAACTGAACTCAACTGAACTGCCCTCTGATGGATAAGGATAAGAGGCTTATAAGAAGCTTCCTGATGGGTGAGACTGACTGAGGGGGAACTGGGTCTTGTTCTGATGGGCAGGGCCATGCTCAATAAATCTTTAATCCAATTTTCTGTTTAAGGGGCTGTGTTCTCTCCCGTTATTTGACATGAAGCCACATTAATCAATAGAAGGACCATTTTATGGCTAAAATTTTTTAGAATACATGAATGATTATTTTTTAGCCACCTTAAAGTTGTATTTCTACCTGATGGGGAAATGGAACAAGATATGTCAGTATAATTGTTTCATATTAAATCATCTACTAAACAGTGGTGGTTATGGCATAAATCACAGAAAATGTATTTGGGTCTTTTTTTTTCAGTTTTTCCTGATAAGAGTGTAACTATGAAAAAAGTTGTTCTCAGTAAAGTGACTTAATATGTATTGTGCAAGCCCAAATTTAGAGAAAAAAGAAAAGTGGGAGACTGGCTGAGGCCAGAAGGAGTTACCCCATTTTAGGCTGTTTAAGGGCTGAGTTGTGCCCACATGCCCCCCCAATTTATATGTTGAAACTTAACCCTCAGTACCCCAGAGTGTGGCTGTATTTGGAGATAAGATATTAAAGAGGTAATTATTGTAAAACAAGGTCATATTGATGAGCTTTAATCCAGTCCTGCTGGTTCCCTGTAAGAAGAGATTAGGACACAGACAAGCCCAGAGGGAAGATTTGTAAAGACAGAGCAGGGAGAAGCCGAGGAGAGGGTCCTTAGAAGAAGCCAACTGTCCTGACACTTTTGTCTTGGGCTCCTAGCCTCCAAAAGTGTGAGAGATAAATTTTTGTTATTTAAGCCGTGGACTGTGGCATTTTGTTTTGACAGCCCAAGCAAACTAATATGCACTGACTCTGTACCTGACCTCAGGACCTTATCACATCCCTGAGAGGACCACCCTAAGGACCGTCTGCAGCTAAGAACCTACAGATAGGATTAGCATGTAGAATAGAAATTCGGTTGTTTAATGAATACTAAAGCAGTGTCTTATTTCTTCCACACCTAACCTTCAGCCCTAGGATTCAAACTTAGTAGTTGCGGCTATTTTGTTTCATGTTGATTTTGCTACATTATATTTTGAGGGATTTGTTTTTATTTATATACTATTTTTTATCCACCCTTTTAATGTGTCTCTCTTAGAACACATTAGTTTATGACCCATTCTCAAGTTATTTGAAATCACCTAGTACATTTCCCACTTCTTTTTTTTCCCCCAGGAAGCTTAGTTATAGTGAATTTTGTGTTAAGTGTTCAGAGGGGAGTTGCAGAAGACCCAGGTGTGATCCCTTAGTTGGGAAGATCTCCTGGAGGAGGGAATGGCTACGTACTCCAGTATTCTTGCCTGGAGACTTGGAAGAAAGAACTGGGAACCAATCTTCCAGTTTGCAGCTGATTCAGCTGATGAAAGACAAACCAGCACTAAATAGTGAGATTCATGAAAAAGGCTTGGAGATTTTGTGATTTTTATCAGCAGATGGCAAGTGTAATTTTATAGACAAACTAAGAATTAATTGGGGAGCAAGGAGGCCAGTCCAGCGATGTGCCTAGGCAGAAAATAATCCTCTAACACACAGATCAAGAAAAGGATTTAGGGATTTTTCTTGAAAAATCTTTAAAACTATCAGCCTAGTGCATAGTTCTGGGAACAAAAGAAACACAGTGTTAGCAGAGAGAAAGCACAGAAGCTGGAGGTGGCATCTGTTAGTTTGAAAATGACTTGTTTGATGTAGTTGGGAATCTCACCAAGATAGCCATTATGATGCAAGAAGGTGACAGAGGAATCGTGAAAACTCAAGAATCACACGTGTTTACTTGTATAAGAGGATGTTAGTCACTCAGTCCTGTCCAACCCTGTGACGCTATAGACTGTAGCCCACCGGGCTCATCTGTCCATGGGATTTCCCAGGCAAGAATACTGGTGTGGGTAGCCATCCCCTTCTCCAGGGGATCTTACCAGCCCAGGGATCAAACCTGGGTCTCCTACATTGCAGGCAGATTCTTTACTGTTTGAGCCAGCAGGGAAGCCCTGTATAAGAGGGCCACAAACTCAAAGACCTCCCAGGACCAAGCAGATGAGGAAACGTGCGAGTTGTCATGGTAAGACAAACTGGGTCAGAATGGAGGATGCTTAAAGACTTTTAGATTCTCACACACACACAAACACACACACACACACACACACACACACACTCACTGTCGTTGCCCAACAGGACACATCCTTCTGCTCAACTCAGCTTTTTGGACCCCTGACGTAGAGAGTTTCTGTCTCTCTTCTGAGTCCTCCCTAATCCAAAGGACCCTGGAGGATAGGGAGTGTCTTAATCTTATATCCTGCACTGTATTAAGGATTGTTCTCTGTGCCATGAAGATTGGTTGAAAATGAAGAAGCTCTCTGCCCTACATAGCAGAACATGCTGCTGACACTTGCTGCGTCTATTCCTCAGTAGCTGCTGTGTCTGAAGTTGTGTCTTAAAGATCTTGTGAGTGGGTGTGGAAGCCTGCTCTGTGCTTGGCTCAGCCTCACGTACCTGATTTGCATACGGTGTGTAAATTATTTCTGTCTCTGTTATGTACAATGCTGCGTTTTCTCTCTTCTGTCTGCTCCTCCCACCTAAATCTGCTTTTCTTCATCTCAGATTTTCCCCCTTTCCTTTTTTAGTGACATAAAAAGGAATTTCTCAGTTGGTTTTTCCTTTTCTGCCTTCTCATCCTGGTTTGTTTTGCTTTGTATTCTTTCCTTTTTCTCATTATACCTATGCTATAAAAGATGGGAAACAAAAACCATCTCAATGAATTATGTCCTCAGGGAGTGTGATATTCTGGTTTGCAGAGTCTGTGTTTACCTGATATTCCACTCTTTCAAAAGGCACAGTCCTGTATGGTAGGTAAGAGAAACAGGTTAACAATGAAGAAGTACATTAGGCTGAGCTTAAGATTTATTTTTATTTTTTTAACATGCACTTATACATACAGAAAACCTGGGCTTCCCTGGTGGGGCTCAGGTAAAGAATCTGCCTGCAATGCAGGAGACCCAGGTTTGACCCCTGGGTCAGGAATATCCCCTGAAGAAGGGAATGTCTAACCATTACAGTATTCTTGCCTGGAGAATTCTATGGACAGAGGAGTCTGGCAGGCTACAGTACATGGGGTCACAAAAGAGTTGGACATGACTGATTGACTAACACAAACTAAATTATTAAACATAATAATAAATGAATAGCTGTGAACCTACTTCTCAAGAACTAGAATGTTAAAAATGCCGTTAAAGCTTCTGTATTTTACTTAGTGTTTCTTTGATGTCCACCAATCCTGCCTTAGGACCATTACCATGAGCATCAGATATGACTGTACAATACTTCGGTTGCTCAGGCTAATGCTGACAAATAAGGATGTCCCTGGTGGTCCGGTGCTTAAGTAGTCTCCATGCTTCCAATGCAGGGGGTGCGGGTTCCATTCCTTGAAGGGGAACTAAGATCCCACATGCTGTGCAGCATGGCCAAAAATATCTCTTTCTCTTGCTTGCTCAGTCATGTCCAACTCTTTGTGACCCCATGAACTGTAGTCCACTGGGTTCCGCTGTCCATGGGATTCTCCAGCCGAGAATACTGATGTGGGCTGCCATGTCCTTCAGGGAATCTTCCCGACCCAGGGATAGAACTGATGTCTCCTGCATTACCTGCATTGCAGCCAGATTCTTTACTATCTATCTATCTAGATAGATGGATAGATAGTTATATGTACTCTATCTATACTATATGTATAGATATATATATCTATATATTTTATATATATATATATAAAATAAGACTCTGAGTTGTTTCTTGCATCTGTCTCCTTTTCTTCTTCCAGATTCCATTGCTGAGGCCCAGGACTAAGATGGTTTTAGACCATAGTACCAGCCCCTTTACTTGTCTCTCTTCACCCAGGTTTTTTTTTAATTATCTAGGTAATTTGGCTGTAGCAGGTGTTAGTTGCAGCACATGGGATCTTCGATCTTCATTGCTGCATGAGAACTCTTAGTTGCAACAGGTGGGATCTAGTTCCCTGACCAGGGATTGAACCCTGATCCCCCTGCACTGGGAACGTGGACTCTCAACCACTGGACCACCAGGGAAGTCCCTTCACCCAGGGTTGAAACTGTATCTGGATCATGGGGCAGGCCAGTAGGGCAGTTGTGGCTTGGGGGATTTAGTGTATTAGAAATAGAAACATATTTGAACCAATTAGAAATATGGTGCCAATTAATTAAATTTTTATACAACTCTAAATAGCCAGTAAAATGTGAACTGCATCTGTCTAGATACTGTATTATTTTTCTATTGTTCCATAACAAATAACCACACATCAAGCAAGTTTAAAACAACACACACTTATTGTCTTGCAGTTTCTTGGGGCAGGAGTTCAGGCACAGTTTGACTTGGTCCTCTGCTCGGCTCTCCTACGGCTGTGATCAAGGTGTAGACTGGGCAGTGTTCTCATATGGAGTCTCAACAGAGGAAGAGTCTGCTGCCAAAGTCGGGTTTCTGGCAGAAACTGTTTCTTTCCTTATGGTTTCATCACTGAAGGCCCTAGCTTCTTGCTGGCAGGAGGTTGTTCCCCCATACTAGAGGTCACCTTGCCACAGCCAGCCCACAGGGGGAGGCTCCAGCTTCAGGCTGCTGAGATGGAGTCTTATATGATGGATTCTTATATCCAGGAGAGTGATATCATGTCACTTCTGCCACATTCCACAGATTAGAAGTGAGCCACAAAGTTCCTGTCCACATTCAAAGGGAGGGGACTACAAAGGTGTGAATACTAGGAGACAAATCCTTGAAGGTCATCTTAGGATGTGTCCACAACATATGCCTAGGTAGACAATGATTTGGAGTAGAAAAAAAAAATCCTAGTCAGGCATATATATATATATATATATATATATATATATATATATATATATATATATACATTTTTAAAGTCTCTTTGCAAAGATTTTGTGTGATTATAATTAACTGAAAGTTGGCATTCCGCTGAAATTTTAAAATCAAATAATGTGTTGTGTAGTGCTGACTATTTGGAAGGACTGAGTTATTTTAGTATCTAAAATTTAAATCCTTTAATGTGTGCCCCAAAAGTTCTTTAGCTTAGAAAATCACAAAATAGAACTGATGAATGCAAGAGGACTGCATAAAAGGAGTAACATTTTGCCAGATTTTAAAGGACAGTTGATTCTGCTTTGTTATTCAGTCACTCGGTTGTGTCCAACTTTTTGTGACCCCCAGGGACTATAGTCCACCAGGCTCTCCTGTCCTTCACTGTCTCTTGGAGTTTGCTCAGATTCATGTCCATTGAGTCAATGATGCCATCGAACCATCTCATCCTCTGTCACCCCCTTCTCCTCCTGCCCTCAGTCTTTCCCAGCATGATTTTGTTTGGACTTAGGACCTGCCTCTTGAGAAACCTATATGCAGGTCAGGAAGCAACAGTTAGAACTGGACATGGAACAACAGACTGGTTCCAAATAGGAAAAGGAGTACGTCAAGGCTGTATATTGTCACCCTGCTTATTTAACTTATATGCAGAGTACATCATGAGAAACGCTGGGCTGGAAGAAGCACGAGATGGAATCAAGATTGCCGGGAGAAATAGCAATAACCTCAGATACGCAGATGACACCACCCTTATGGCAGAAAGTGAAGAGGAACTAAAAAGCCTCTTGATGAAAGTGAAAGAGGAGGGTGAAAAAGTTGGTTTAAAGCTCAACATTCAGAAAACTAAGATCATGGCATCTGGTCCCATCACTTCATAGGAAATAGATGGGGAGACAGTGGAAACAGTGTCAGACTTTATTTTTGGGGGGGCTCCAAAATCACTGCAGATGGTGATTGCAGCCATGAAATTAAAAGACGCTTACTCCTTGGAAGGAAAGTTATGACCAACCTAGATAGCATATTAAAAAGCAGAGACATTACTTTGCCTACAAAGGTCCATCTAGTCAAGGCTATGGATTTTCCAGTGGTCATGTATGGATGTGAGAGTTAGACTGTGAGGAAAGCTGAGCGCCAAAAAATTGATGCTTTTGAACGGTGGTGTTGGAGAAGACTCTTGAGAGTCCCTTGAACTGCAAGGAGATCCAACCAGTCCATCTTGAAGGAGATAAGTCCTGAATATTCATTGGAAGGACTGATGCTGAAGCTGAAACTCCAATTCTTTGGCCACCTCAATGGAAAAGACCCTAATGCTGGGAGGGATTGGGGGCAGGAGGAGAAGGGGATGACAGAGGATTAGATGGCTGGATGGCATCACCGACTCGATGGGCATGAGTTTGAGTAAACTCTGGGAGTTTGTGATGGATAGGGAGGCCTGGCGTGCTGGGATTCATGGGGTTGCAAAGAGTCAGACACGACTGAGTGACTGAACTGAACTGAACTGAGGAACATTTCATATCATTTCATTTGATATGATTTTTATCAAAAAGAATATTAGTTTCTCCCCATCTGCACTAATAAATGTTGAGCCAAAAAAAAATCTGGTTTATAGGGATGCCAAAGAATTAGTCATCTTAGGATATCCACATGTTGTTAGCGTCTGCTCTAACTTTTACATTTTCATCAAAGCTGTTTGTCTAAAACAAAAACTTAATTTTGTCATTTCTCTGAATCAAAACCTCTGATGATTTTCTACTTCCTATACAATCAACTTTAGAGTCTTAAACCTGATTTTTATGTATCTTCAAAAATTGGTCCCAGTCTACATTCACCATCTTCCTCTCCCTTCACACATCTCCCTGCATCTGATGCTACAGACACACTGAACAGTCTCATGAGCCCCAGAGCTCCTTCATGTCACTGCCTCTGCATCTGCTATATCCTCAACTTGACACATGTCCATCCTCTTTTCTGGGAGTTCTAGAGACTTTGCTTTGTTCACCACTAGATTTCCTTGGGCAAAGTGCTTAATACAGAGTATGCATGCATGCTCAGTCACTTCAGTCATATCTAACTCATTGCGACCCCACAGACTATAGCCCACCCGGCCTCTTTGTCCATGGGATTCTCAAGGCAAGAATTCTGGAGTGGGTTGCCATTCCATCCTCCAGGGGATCTTCCTGACCCAGGGATCAAACCCATGTCTCTTGTGTCACCTGCTTTGGAGGCAGATTCTTTACCCACTAATCCACCTGGGGAGCCTTAATACATAATAAGTACTCAATAAACATTGCTTGAATAAACGGGTCTCAGATTGTTCTTATTTCAAATGAGATTGGATAAAATGATGGCTCCTTACTGCTCTATTTCTTTCTATTTTTTAAAATTTTTTATTTATTTATGGCTTCACTTGGCGCGGTCTTTCTCCAGCTGTGGTAACCGGGGGCTGCTCTTCGTTGCTGTGTGTGGGCTTCTCATTACAGTGGTTTCTCCTGTTGTGGCGCATGCTCTAGGCACATAGGCTTTAGTAGTTGTGGTGCATGGGCTCAGCAGTTGCAGTTTATGGACTGTAGATTGCTGGCTCAGTAGTTGTGCCCATGGACTTAGTTGTTTTGAGCCATGTGGGATCTTCCTGGACCAGTGATTGAACCCATGTTCCCTGCAATGGCCAGACAGATTCTTTACCACTGAGCTACCAGCAAAGCTCTCTATTTCTCTTTTTAATCATTACACAAAATTAGAGAATTTAAGACTATGTATAGATAAAGTAAGATTTGTGGTTGAAATTCTAAATGCTACAGCATTTCAGAGGAGGAAGTTATCATTCTGTGTTGGAATAATCAAGGACGTATTTTACTGAAGAAAGTGGGATTTGAAACAGGTATTGAAAGACGAGAGTGATTTTGAGCAATTGCTAGTGTGACACCTTCTTCATAGTTGACCTTCATTACATGTATTGATTTGAATGTTTGAACTGAATGATAGACAAAGAGGAGGTAAATAGATTTTGTGAATGGAAACCAACAAGATCAGAAGCTCGAGTGCAGGAATGAGCCAGGTATGTCTGGAAAATGAGAAAATTTTCCTGATATGGGTGTGTTCTATTCAACATTGAAGATTTTGACTATGTAGGTTGGGAACAAAATTATGGAAGATCCGAAAACTATGGGGTGCAGGTGGATATGGTATTATAGTAAATAGCGAGCTATTACCTGTTTTCACAGTACTGTGATAGGATTTTAGGTTTGTTTGTCTGGGGACGGTGGGCAGGCTTTGTGGAAAAGCAAGAGAATAAAGTCATGGTTACTAGGTAGGGGGTCTCAACTTGGAAAAAAGTCATTCCTTATGTATTTTATATCTCTTAACGATTTAGAAAGCATCCACTAAACCTAAACCTACAAGAGAGCTTCTCACAACAAGCCTCAGAGGAAGGTGGGGCAGATACTAATATTCTTATCCTATATGAGAATTGAGATTCAATCTGGATTTGTCTGAAGATGTAGATCTGGCAAAGGATGTCCCTGGAACTCACACCTACTTTGTGTGTTTTTAATCTCTAAGTCCACTATTCCTGTCATTAGGAAATAGAAATGAAAGAGGAGACATCAGATATTGAAAGCTGAAAAATCTGAACAACTTTGTAAGGTATAATCCATATTGTATAGCAGAAAGAGTTCTGGCCCGAACATCAGGAAATCTTAAATCCTAATCTTTGAATTAATGTGATCAAGTGTGACCTTAAATAATTGTCTTCTATTGTCCACTTCGCCTTCTGCATCTGTAACATAAGGTCTGTACACATAGCGCTCTTTAAATTCATTCTGGCTCAGTGACCTTGGGGTTTGTGAGAGAGTCATAACAGGATGACTTCTTTTTTATTTTTTAAAATAAAAAACGTTTTAAGGAGACAATTTAGTGGTTTTGGGCTTCCCTGGCGGCTCAGATGGTAGAGAATCTGTTTACAATGCAGGAGTCTCAGGTTTGATCCCTGGGTTGGGAAGATCCCCTGGAAAAGGGAATGGCTACCCAGTCTAATATTCTTGCCTGGAGAATTCCACAGAGGAGCCTGGTGGGCTACAGCCTATGGGGTCACAAAGAGTCAGATATGATTGAGTGACTAACGTGTTATAGAGGTGACGTGATTGCTGGTTTTGAATATGGAGGAGGGATAGGAGCTGAGGAATGCAAGGAGCCTCTGGATCTCAAAAAGGCAAGGACATGGTCTCTCCCCAGAGCCTCCAGAAGAAACACAACCCTGCTACCCCCTCGACACCCACTGAGACCCACTCTGGACCTGTGACTTTCAAAACTGTGAGGTAATAAATCTGTGTTGGTTTAAGCCACTAAGTTTGTGGTAATTTGTCCTCAATAGAAAACAAGTAGAGGGGTGGGGCAGGGGGGTGACTAGGGAAGGAGGACTAATATTATTCACTTAGCATCGACTGTCCCTCAGGCATTGGTATGCTTACTGTTTTATCCATCAGCAAAGTAGATCTGAGAGTGGAAGTGACTTGCCTGGGTGACACAGTAAGGGGCTGGGCTGGGAGTTCAGACTTGGGGCTGTGTGACTCTGGGATCTATCACCCAGTTTCTAGTATGAAAGGCAAAGTCCACAAGAAGCTTGACAGTTTCTTAACCTCACAGTGCTGGAAAACCAGAGGAAATGTGATTTAAAAAATCAATGAACCAGGAGCTTGGGAACCAGAGAAGACATTCATTAAGATCTGGCTACATGAAGCAGGGGAGGGCCAGCAACACGTTTGAATACTCCACAGCAGGTACATTATACACACGCTATTTCCATAAACCATCACAAACCACACTGTGAGGTAGATTTTATTCTCCCTATTTTTATGGCTGAGGAACTGAGGCTTGAATAAGAAAGTACCTTGCCTCAAATCAGGGGTCCTCAACCTCTGGGCCAAGGATAAGTACCTCCTGTCAGATCAGTGGCAGCATTAGTTTACAAATAAAGTCCATAACAAATGTAATGTGATTAAATCATCCCCAAACCATGCTCCCTATCTCCCAGTCCATGGAACAATTGTCTTCACGAAACCCGACTCTGGTGCCGAAAGGTTGGGGATCACTGCTATAACTAATGACAGAGCTGGGGTTTAAATACAAAGCTTGCCTTTATGACCGCCCAAAACACACCCCAAACAAAACAAACCAATCCCCCCCAACTTTTATTTCTTTAAAAAGGAAGAGCCGGAGAAAGACATAATTTAATTATCATTTGGAAATATATGACACCCCCTTTCCCCCACGACCAGACTCACACAGAAGATTCTAATTGGTTTGAAGTTAAGGATGTTTATGTCATTACTTGTTCTCAGCGTGCTTACAATCAATCACTTTAGAACAGACTGTAGGCTCCCAATATATACTCACTAGATGGAGTCTGTCAGCAGGACAGAGGGGCTTTTGTAGAACCCACAGTCTGGAAGGATGAAGGCTGAGATCTGATGGAACCTAAATCTAGCAGAGTCCCCACTCCCCCTTAAACCTTTTCCCCAGGGCTCCATCCACTCCTAATTTTCTTTCTCCTTCCTGATTGCCCCAAGCTCTTGAGCACGTGATCACTGTTCTGCACTTTGTCCTGCTACAGTGATAGCAAGAGCGCCCCCTGCCTCTCGCATCAAACCTAACTTTCTAGTCTCCCCACCCCTCTCTCTGATCTTTCCTCTCCAGCCTGATCCTTTGTCTATGCCAAGTCCTTGTCCCTGGTCTGCCTGATGACTGGAGCCGGTGGAAACCCTGCCTCACTCCAACCTTTATCTAGGTTCTCCTTGTCCATTGCCACAACTTTGGGGATTAATTTTCCCTTCCCCCACAACACCTTCTTTTAACTCTCCCAGTTGTTATCCTCCACTTCCTCTAATCCTTTTGTTGGTGTTGCCTGTACCATGTAATTAACACTTCAAATAAAACAAAATTCTCTAGTGTGATTTAAATGCCTCCTTCTTCAATTTTACAGTTTCTTTTCCCCCACCTAATCATTCAACTGTGGTAAAATACACATAAGATTTACCATCTTTTTCTTTCAGTAATTTTATTTTCTAATTTTTCTTTGCTACTATATGAAAATAAATTGATTTCTGTATATTCACCTTGTATCATTAAATACTGTTAAATTAGTATATTAGTTCCAGTTTCATGTTTATAGAATCTTGGTATTTTCTACATAGACAATTCGATAAAATTTCCAAATAGAGAATTTCACTTCTTTTTCCAATCTGCATGCCTTCAATTCAAAATTTCTTCCCTATATTATTGCATTGGCTAAAACCTCCAGTTCAGTGAACAGACATGGTGAGAGCAGACATCTTTGCTTGTGTCCAACCTTAAGGAAGTTTTCGTTGTTCACTCTAAAATATGTTGTTAGCTCTAGGTAGTTCTTAAAGATATCCTTTATCAGTTTAAGGAAGTTCTTTCTCATTCCTAATTTGTTGAGAAGGTTTTTTTATTTTTTTCCCTGCAGTTGTTTTTTAATTAATTTTTAAATGTTTTTATTTGTTTGTTTCTTTTTAGCTGCAGTGGGTCTTTGTTCTGCACCAGCTTTTTCTCTAGTTGGGGTGAGCTGGGGGCTGCGCTCTAGTTGTGGTGCATGGGCTTCTCGTTGCGGGGGCTTCTCTTGTTGGAGGACATGGGCTCTGTGGCACACAGGCTTTGGAGGCTGCAGCATGAGGGCTCAGTGGTTAGGGCTTCTGAGCTCCAGGGCACAGGGTCAATAGTTGTGGTGCAAGGGCGTAGTTGCTCCACCACCTGCTCCACCACATGCTCCCCTGCATACGGATCTTCCCAGCCCAGAGATTGAACCCATGTCTCCTGCATTGGCAGTCAGATTCTTTACCATTGAGTCACCAGGGAAGCCACCAGATTAATAATTTTTATTGGAGTATAGTTCCTTTACAATATTGTATTAGTTTCTATTGTACAGCAAAATGAATTAGCTTTACGTATACATATAGCTCCTCTTTAATGCAAAAGCAAAAGCTGCTCAGTTATATCTGACTCTTTGCAACTCCACGGACTGCAGCCTGCCAGGCTCCTCTGTCCATGGACCTCTCTAGGCCAGAACACTGGAGTGGGTGGCTGTTCTGTTCTCCAGCGGATCTTCCTAACTCAGGGGTTGAACCCAGGTCTCCTGCATTGCAGGCAGATTCTTTACTGTCTGAGCCACCAGGGAAGCCCCTAAATCTCTTTAAAATTTACCATCATGATCATGGTTAAGTGTACAGTTCAGCAGTGTGAAGTACATTCACATTGCTGAGCAACCAGCACCACCATCCATCTCCAGAACTCATCTTGCAAAGCTGAAACTCTGTATCACACAGTCTTCCTTAGATCCAGCCTCCCCTTTGCAATGCTAGATACCTGCATGCTGGCCTCATGTCAGTTTCTCCAACAGGCCAAGCAGTTCATAGCTCAGGCCCTCACAAGATGATTTTCTTCATCTGGAAGGCATTTTTCAGCACCAGTCTCACCCCCTACCACATGGTCAGCAAAGACTGGTCCCTCCTCACCCTTCAATCTCAACTTAAATGTCACCTTAGAATTGGCATCCTGATCTCTTACATTTAAGTAAGTTCTCTGCTTAAAACAAAAACAAGCGAAACTCCACCCATTGGGTATTTCTTAAAGCTTTTATAAATATTCTATTGTCCTCTTCATCTTTAGAATTATTCAGTTACTTATTCTCTGTCACTTCTATGTAACTGTAAGCTCTATGGGGCCCAGAACCAGGTTTGTTTTGTTCTCAGTGCCTCGGGGGTCGTCTGACATGAACCAGGCACTTTAATATTTGTTGGTAAATTAATATCCTATATTGTACTCTCTAATTAATAATAGTTTTATGAGTTTCCACATCACTTCATGACTTATTCATAATGCTGTTTTGTTAACTGATGTTTGTAGGTGTTTATTTTCCACCTTCAATGAACTGCAGTTTGTAGAAATTACATCTATTTCTTTGCACCAAAGGAAATTAGATACATTGTAGGTTTTCAATAAACAGTTGCTAAATTAAATTAGACTTAACTTATTGTCTGTCACATACTGAAATGCTACAATCAGGAAATATGTCTAAAACTTGAGAGAGACACAACTGTGGGGTTACATATTACTTGAAGGTACTGATGGTAATGGTTAGCCTCTGCAGTTAGCACTGAGCATAAGAGCTGCGTATGCTCAAATTTTTCTTTGTTTTGAAGACATCATTATCAGTTTGCCAAAAAGACTGACCCAGTCAGATTATCTTCCAGTATCAGATCAAGTCTTGTACCTTTGGTTGAAGACCACAGAAGAGACCTGGCTTGCATTCAGGGGCCATGGTGCAGGACATACATAAATCTTTAAATTCTAGACTCATACTTGGCCTGGTAAGACAATCATATGATTGCAATGAAGGTCTATTGTGAAAATAGCATATTTCCATTTACCATCTCACACTCAACCTGGGGACAGCGTAGGCTTCTTCTCTGAAATGGCCTATATGATTCTGACTTATTACTTGCTCTTCATTTTCCTTTAGTGGAGCATGAATAATTGATTTCACATAAATTAAGGGTATGTATGGCTTCCCACGTGGCACAGTGGTAAAGAATCCACCTGCTGATACAGGAGACATGAGTTGAATCCCGGGTCAGGAAGATCCTCTGGAGAAGGAAATGGCAACCCACTCCAGTATTCTTGCCTGGAAAATTCCATAGACAGAGGACCTTGGTGGGCTACAGTCCTTAGGGTTGCAAAGAGTTGGACATGACTGAACACAACAAGGATATGTATGATGAGCTTATACTGTCCTCTGCTCTGTGGGGTGTTAACTCATGAAACTCATTATTCTTATTCAGACAATATAGTGGATAAAAATAAAAGGTCGCTGAAGAAGTCAATTCACAGATGTCAGAGTTCTTGAGACAGAAACACTTACAAAATACTCCTCCATGGAGTTATTATCCAGAAGTACAGAGGTGCCTTCCATAGAGATTGTACCATTTTGTAACACCAGCAGGAATGTACACAAGCTCATTAAGATTTCAGTTTTTAACATCAAACATAGATATGAAGCTTCTCAGGATAATGGGTTCTCTACACTCACTCTGCAGTGCTCAGAGAAGTCTGATTTCTATAGAAGACAACACGCTACAGGGAATAGAATTGATAAGGATGACATCTGCCTATTGGTTGTGAGGTTTACCCGGTCTCAAATTTGGAAAATCTTGTGAAGCACATATGAGGAAGCTTCTCTGGAATACTTTTGCTAGGGCAAATTCTCATGTTGGAATTCAAGTGTCCTGTTCCCTAGAGAGGTATCAGCAACATAACAGAGAACCTCCATTGACTAATACAGTAACACTGACTTCATTTTGAGGGGCCAAATGCTGCCTGGCCCAGGGAAAGTAAAGAATCCTCCTGCAACGCAGAAGACCCTGGTTTGATTCCTGAATCAAGAAGATCTGCTGGAGAAGAGATAGGCTCCCCACTCCAGTATTCTTGGGCTTCCCTGGTGGCTCAGCTGGTCAAGAATCTGCCCACAATGTGGAAGATCTGGGTTCAACCCCTGGGGTGGGAAGATCCTCTGGGTTGGGAAGATCCCCTGGAGAAGGGGACAGCTACCCACTCCAGTATTCTGGCCTGGAGAATTCCATGGACTGTACAGTCCATGGGGTCGCAAAAAGTTGGACATGACTGACTTTCACTTTCAAGTAATTTATTAATAGGTTTTGGATTCTAATCTAGGCCACCCTACCTCCCGCAGGTATGATTCTGGATGTCATTAGGCTGATTCAAGGCTGTCTTCTAGACCATTAAAATGGTGATACTAATGGCCATGCCATTTTGGACTGTTGTGAGATTAAATGGAATTATGTTTGGGACAGTGACTGATACACAATAGCATTCAACACTAACTTTCCCCTCTTTGCCTTTCTGAAAATAAGAGAGTTGGGACAAAAAATCCCCAAAGTTCTCTCTGAACAGCCCAAAACGTATGCCACAATTTCTATATACTATATCTGTCTTACTTTACTTATAGAAGAGTCTCTAAAAATCTATTTATTATTATTCATGTGTTATTCCAACACCCTTTGTGGTTTGGCTTCCCAGCCTATATCAGAGTGGATAGAACAGGTGCTACACTTGTTAACTGACTGAAGGATGAACAGTAGAGCTTAAAAAATTATTTGGAAACAACAATAACAACAAAAGTGATCAGTAGGTCTGGTGGCTTACCAGTAGGAGGGTGGCTCCTTGGTAAGTCCACAAATAGTCAGAGCCTCTTAGCATAAGCCTGCCTTAAGGTTAAGTCATCAAGAAAGAGTTAACTTGTGCTAGTAGGAAAGCAGACCAGTGGACAATACATTTCTTTTATTTAATTCTTTTATTCCCTTCCCTATCTCTTGTTTACTAAAAAATTGAGGTATCATTGTAATATATCAATTGAGTTTTATGAAGATTTACATCTTAAAATGTAAAATAATACAATGGGAAGCACTTAAAAGGGTAAATTTCAGTTATCTGAAAAATAATTTACTCATTTAACCAATATTTATTGAGTGCTCACTATGTGTTCAGCACTGTGCTGACTGTTGGATTTGCTTGGACACCTAATTGCCCCAAAATCCTACATAAAAAAGTACCATTCATAGCACAGTCCAAATTTATGTTAACCTTTTAGTGAGTCTTCATGATAGGTTTCTTATCACAGATTTTAATTTTAGAACCTCCTGGGTTCTACATAGTATCCTCTCCAAAGAAGGCAGAATGATAAAATTGTTGAAACAGCAAATGTAAAGTTGAAATCACTTGACAGTCCGTGGATCTTTAAGTATCTACTTGAAACTTCAACTGTGATAAGCCCTTTTGACTTAGTCCTATTTGTCAGCTTAATATAGTGAATGTAATTTACTTAGCTAATTTCACTAGTAGATGATGTTCTTCCAGGGCACAGAGAAGTAGAAATCATAAATATGTCATTGCTTCTTGCTTTTGTATCTCAGTTCACAGCCTCACAGGCTCAAATAGAGAAAATATATTTAAAAACAAATCAATTGCATCTATTTCCTAGAAGCATTTGAAAATGTCTTCATTTATATTAGAGATACCAAATCTACTGGCTCATAGAATTTAAATAACTATATGTTGGTATATGTGAACATAACAAATAGTTACCATTCATCCAATGCTTACTACTCATCAGGTATATTGTGTTGAGAACTTTAAATAGATTACCATCTTTAAAGTGCCCAACAACTTTTCAAAGAGGGCACTGTTACATTCCCATTATATAATGGAGGAAACTGGGGTTTAAAAAGGTTAGCTATCTTGCTCACATTATTCATGTATTATTTTAGTGGAACTGGGATCCAACCCTGGGCAGTCCTATTCTATATCCATGCCATCTTTTAAAAGTATTATTAAATAAAATTCAGTAAAGAAACAAAATCTCAACTATATAAAGAAATAATCCTTACCCATTGTCTATAAGTTTCACTACCCTAGGAACAAGGAGGCTTAAATCACAGTGTGAAATAAAAGGATACCCTTATGCGACTCGTTTCCAAAAGCAGATTTTGTATTACTTCTCAAATGGCAGATGTAAAAATTCTCTATGACTACTTTCTGTAAAGCCCTTACAGGTTTTACCTTTGCATAAATATCCATGAAAAATTGTGAACTAACATACAGAACCTTGCTCTGTCACCTCCAAAACTTAAGTAGAAACTTTGGTGTTAAACATTATATCTCAAAATAAGGGTACTGAAATTTTCAAAGGCATTTTTCTTCCACAAAACCTCAATGCCATATAAATATTACCTAGTTTGTCCTCTATATTCCAAAGAAAATTATTGGCATCATTAGGTTTTTCTGAAGGGAGATGTAGAATCAGAAAAATGATCACAAAAATCCAGAGATGTCAAGGAGAAAATTCACAGTTAGACATTTTTTTTCTTGTAACTCCAAAATGTTCCTCTCACCTGACCAGTAACAGCTGTGACCATGCAGCTTGCTCTATCTGGCTTCCAATATACTTTCACTAGAAGATCACTGTAATTAAAATCCATTCAGTGCTGCTTCACTTTTGTAAATTGTTAAGATTAAGTAGTGTACCCTGCACCTATTTTAACGATTTATCACATTGATAATATTTTCACTTATTTAAAGCCATATTTATTGACAGATGCTTAGCACCCAAATAATTTTAGGAGGCAATTTTCACACATCCAAAACCTTGAACAAGTAATTGAAACAGCTTAAACCCTGGCTAATTTTGAGTTTTCCAAATAAAGGTCACAGAATTGAAAAAACTGCATACTTTTAAAAAAAGTTGGTAGAAACACATTTTAATAGTGAAGAAAATACACTCAAGGTCACAATATGCCAATCCAGTGTCTATGCTCTACTTTTAAAGATGCAATTAAGCTGATTTTTAACTGGATTTTGCCTGCATTTTTCTTGAGGGAATGGTGGGAAGTTTATTGCAAAAGATGGAAGTTATCAGAGACAAGAAACTCAGGGGGTCAACAGAGGTAAAAGAGGAGGGAGTTGTCTATATGGAAGTGAGAGTCAATAAGTTGTGAGTGGGAACCTAAACTGACATACAATTTCTAAAGACCCTCAAAATAAGAAAAGAATAGGAGATAAATTTAAAAGAAAAACATCAAAAAGGGGGGGGTGGACAGCCAAAGAGGTGAGACACAGCCATTTTGATGGGGGGGTGGGTTGTCTAACTACACAATGAGGTCATCCTATCTCCCGGAAGTGACACGTAATCACCTGCTTTGCACTAGCTCCGCCCCTTCCCTCAGAGGTCCCGCCCCTCCGCCAGCAGCCGGGAGGGTGTTAGGGGGCGTTTCTCCAGGAGGAAAGCTGAGAGCTGCGACGCTGAGGAAGGGGACCCCAAAACGTCTGGCACTGCCCCCTCCAGGGATCACTTTGGACCGCCTTACTCGGCCCAGCGGGATTCAGAAACGCCGAGGGGTCAACCTGATGGGTTTCGGGGTCAACGGAAGAGGGGAAGGGGAGCCCTGGCGGGGTGAACCCCCCGGTCCCCCGCCAAGCAGCTGAGGCACAGGAGGGCGGCCATCTTGGCCGGGAGGGTAGGGCTGGGGAGCTGCGGGCGCCGTGCGATTGGGGGGCTCGCCCGGAAGTGACGCCAACTACCCGGAAGCGGAGGGGGTTCCCTGGCCCACTCCCCCCTCGTTCGTTTGCTCCCCCGCTTCCTCCCCGCCCCCCTTCCTCTCCATTCGTTTCCCCCCCCTCCCCGTTCCCTGCCTTCTTACCCCCCCCCGTCCCTCCCCCCCCCAACCTCCGGAGCTGGGAAGAGAGTCAAGATGGCGGCGAAATCCGATGGCGGTGGCGTGGGGGTGGGCTTCGCCCAGCTGCACAACCTGGACGAGGCGGTGGGCAGCGGCGGCGAGGAGGACGGGGAGCCCGGGGGAGGCGGCTGCGGCGGCGGCGGCGACGGCAGCGAACCCGGCGAGAGCAGCTCGCTGCACATCTGCCACTGCTGCAACACCTCCTCGTGCTACTGGGGCTGCCGCTCCGCCTGCCTGCGCTCCCTCCTGGGCAAGAAGCCGCGCCGCAGCGCCGCCGCCGCCGACGGGGGGGACCAGCCGCTGCAGCCGCCCGCGGCCGCCGGTCGCCAACCCCCGACGCCCTCGGCCGAGCGGCCGCAGCCGCCGCAGGTGGAGCGGCCGTGGCTCGACTGCCTGTGGATCGTGCTGGCGCTACTGGTCTTCTTCGGGGACGTGGGCACCGACCTGTGGCTGGCCCTCGACTACTACCGCAAGGGGGACTACGGCTACTTCGGGCTGACCCTCTTCTTCGTGCTGGTGCCGTCGCTGCTGGTGCAGAGCCTGAGCTTCCGCTGGTTCGTGCAGGACTACACGGGCGGCGGGCTGGGCGCCGTGGAGGGGCTCAGCAGCCGGGGCCCCCCCATGATGGGGGCCGGCTACGGCCACGGCGCGGGGGCCACGGCCACGCCGGGGGCGCAGCGCCTCTGCCGCCTCTCCGTGTGGATCTGGCAGTCGGTCATCCACCTGCTGCAGATGGGGCAGGTGTGGAGGTAAGAGCACTGCGGGGGTGGGGGCGGGGGCCTGGCCAGCCAGCCCTGCAGAGGGCCCCGCGGGCGAGGCCAAGCCCTCCAGAGTGCGCTCTGCCCCCGAGGTGCCCCGCAGGTGGGCTCCTCGGACGGGCCTTGGCCCAGGGGTCTTGAAGGAGGGGTTTGCACGCACTTCCCCTGGCGTCTCAAGTAGACCATCGTTCGGTCTGGATCCCTGGCCACGCCTTTTGGCCCGGGGAGGCCCAAGTCCGGGTGTTTGTCTCCATCCCTGGTTCGCACTTTGCGGAGACCCTGCCTCACCCTTTCTCTCCCCTCTTATCTCCGTAGACCTCTCATATTCCCGGGGTCCCTTTGCCCTGTATCCCAAGGTAACCAGCCGCTAGCGCTTTTTATCTGCACCCCAGCTCGCCTCCTGGGGGGGAACCTTCCTTCTTCCAGCCAGTTTGCACTCGGTTTTGTCCCCCGGTGAGACATCCTCCCCTCTTTTCCCCGTCTTCTCTCCGCAGTGGCCTGTGTGGGGGCCCTGTGCAAACCCCCTGGCTGGCTCTTCTTTTGGCCCCCCTCCATTCCACGCCCCCTCCTCCTTTCCTGCAATCCCGTGCCTTGCAAATGACTACAAACTGCTGCTCTCCTTGAAGGAAAAAGGACTTTTTGGGGGGGTTTTTTGGGCTGAATTAGACGTGCCCTTTTTTTTAGTAACAGGTAAAATTGCATAGTATGTGATGGGTGTAAGCGTTTTTAATTCTCACTTGCAGAAAATCACTCAGCCACCTGGATACACACCCTGGTGGAATGTTGGTTTTGGTAGCCAGGGCAGTACGCAGGTGATTTATGTTTGCACAAGCCCCAAGCTTGGCTCTGGGGGCCTTCCCCCCTTGTACATTTCCCCTGTGCCAGGTAAATCCTTCAAAAACCACTTGCAGATCCTCCCCCCCTTTTTTTTGGGACAGCGTTAACTGGTTAAACTAAGGCAATGATCTTATAAAAACCTTGGTAAATCTGCGTCCTCCAACTTAAATCAGTTTGAGTGTATTTTGGAAACACTGAGTTGTGGATGAGAGTGTTTGCAAGAGAGAAAAACCTTCCTGAAGAGAAATTATAGGAAGCTCTTGAGGTACATTGCTTCAGTGAGAAGACATTTTGCCTAGATTGCTCAGGCACCTTTGCCTAGGAGGAGATTTTAGGTGCTCAGATTTTTCAGTTTACTGAGATGTACCTAGGTTAACTGAAATAAAGTTCGTTGTCTTTTGTATTGTCTAGGTCGCTATTCAGAATTTTAAATACAAACGTTTCAGAAAGCATGGAATTGAATTAAGTCGAATCACAATGTGAGACTTTTGTCCTCCAGAATTTACATGCAAATTCAGGATTGGAGTTTTCCTGATCTTGTGAGTGGTTTTCCTGGTCTTGTGTACCTAGGTTGAACAAGCAACTTTTTTTCCCAGCCCTGTTTGCAGATAATTTGTTTCCTGCTGATAGGTCTATAGGAAAAGGGGGTAGAAATGGGGGCGGGTGCTGATTAACTTTTAGCTATTATGAGCCAAATTTGGGGGTCAAAGAAGATTTTGAAGTAGGTTTCAAATTGGAAGTCTAGCTTTGAAAACATCCCAGTCCGTGCTGCATCGAAGAGTATGTTTGGTGTGGGGGATACTGTTCTTGGTTTCTTGTAGGTTGGTGACAGGCAAAGGGATGAAGGCACGAGAGACAAAAAGTACAGGGAGAGGTTTTTGAAATAGTAGTAAAGTTTAACAGCATGTAATTAATAAGCCTGAGTTACCTATCTCTCCAGGTTTTAGACATGGAGATGTGGGCAATCAAAACCTTGGTGTCAGGTTCAGATTCCTGAGAAAATTGTTTCTAATGTAATCCATCCTAGGTATTTCTTAGTAGTAAGCTTTTGGAACATACTAAAATTGGAGTTCTGTTTCACAAATTTTTTAGCCAGAATAATCCCCCCAACCCGGCCCATTTACCTAAACCTTAATTGTATTTGACAGTAAAAGTTCAGGTTGTGGACTTTTTTTTTGAAAGGTATCTGTGATTTACTATGTCTGAGTTTTTGGTTCTTTTTTCAAGATTAGGATATATGTCTGAATGTTTTATAAAGTTGATACTAAAAGGCATGCTAATTGAGCTATGTTATTTATTCTAATGTATTAATACTGTACTTCAATTGAAATACTTACTGAGGAAGGATTTTTCTTTTCTTTTTTTTTCTTGTTTTGCTTGAAATATTCCAGGAGCAGGGTCTTTCTTTAACACATGCTAGGCACGTGGCTTCCATGGAAATAATTCATAAGTAAAAGCTTTGGAGAAAGGTGTTTATTCTTTTTTAGCTTTAATCTCTTGGCAAGCTTGTCATTGTTTATAAACATACATCATCTCAGCTTTTTTGCAGATCTTTCGGGTTACAGTTGTTCTCTGAGTCATGTTTGCTCCTTAAATTTTATGTACTTCATGTGGTCATGTGACTTAAAGGCTAAGATCTAAGTATTTGATTTGGGCTAAATTCCCAAGAAAAGATGTTGGTGAGGTTGTCAAAACTGATTGCATTAAACCATGAAACTTGTCTCTTCACTTGCTTTTTTTTTTTTTTTTTAATGTAAAATTATTTGACTCTTGCTTGGACCAAAGCACAGTGCTTATTTAAGAAAAATTAGGTTTTTTTGACAGTAATGTGGTGAATTTCTGTGCATGTTGCCTTTCCTGTCAAGATGGAAAACACTTGACATCTCTTTCATCAGATGACTCCCTAGAATGTCAAAAAATGTTTTTGGTTGAGCCAAAACATGGAAGCATGGAAGGATAGTTACCTGTAGGATGACTGTTTCATAAACCTTGTGATTACAGTCTGTTTAATGCATGCTTTACCATCACTAATTACTTAATGTGGAGCTTTCTGTCTAGCTTTATGTGCTCTATTTTTCAGGTGTTTTTCCCAGGGATAGCAGGTCTGTGAGTCACTCATACCAGGAACAGGAGTTATACCAGGCTTCACAATTTAGTACAATGTGTTGTTATTAGAAAGTGAGATCATTTTCTTGGAAGGTTGCAGCTTAGGAATAGGTTTGCATATTGCATTTTTGTGTGTTAAGTTTCTTCCTTCAGTGTATCAGCCTTTCTTTGCTTTTTGTGCTACTTTAAGAGAGTGGTTGGTGTGCTGGTAGTTCACTGCAGTCAAGGAGCACAGTTTCTTTGACTAAAATGTCGTGGAATGTCATGATGTTGCAATCCAATCATTAATTTTTCTTTTTATGTACTTATTTTTATGGGTGTGTTTTAAAGATTTTTCTTAAAATATTAATTCTTTCTGCCACTTTAAAAGTGAACTTCAGCTGTTCTTTACCTTGGGAGATGAGCTGGAGTAAAGGGTTGCCTTCAAGGGACCAAAAAAAGGGAAAAATGGTTCACCTACCATAATGGGGTCATCAACCTGTGAACAATCTAAAGCTGTATTTTAGCTTTTTTTCACTTCAAAACTGTGGTATAACATAGGGACATAGCTCTCTGTAATCAGCAGCAAATATTGGTGAAGATGCTTCTATAAATTATCCACTTTCCCTTACCCCCAAGTGTAGGGATACTTAGAAAATTATGGAGGTTTGTTCTTGTTGAATATTTTAGAATAGTGGTTCTTAATTCAGGCTGAGAATAGAACCTACAACATTTAAAAAAAGAAAAAAATGCCTGAGCATTGCTGGACCTGCTGAGGAAGAATCCCAAGGTGAGACCCAAGCAGTCTTATTTTTAGAAGCTCCACAGGTAATCAGATGGTCAGCCAGGCTTGAGAAGCACTTTTAGAATTGGGTTTCAGGCTTATTCCATTTGGAGATTGTTATTGGATTTGTGTTCTTAATATGTTGGAACAATTGGGAATGGAATGCTTTGATAATGTGAGAAACTTGGTTCCTAGACAATACCATAACAAAACAACTTTACCTTGGAAACATGAGTGTCTAAACACAGTACTTGGGATTATCTCAAGTGTATGCACTCATCATACTCAGGGTTTTTTTATTTGAACCTAAGCATGGATCTCATTCTAAAAGGATTCCTAAACTCAAAGTATTCTTTAGTATTGTGGCCGACTTCTATGCCTCTTAATGTGATTCAAATAGCACTTTTATGATTATGTTGCATGTTGAAGGGAAATTAATTTTGAAATGATTCTCCTAAGTAGACTTGAGGTAAATATGACTGGGATTACAAGAGGTGTTGGACTAAGTGGTCTGTAATGTCCCTCTAGCTCTAAAATGTTGTGATTTAGGAATGGAAGTGTTATTTTACAAATAAGGAAAATCGTTCATTTGGGACCAGAATACTAGTCAGAGTCACCATAAAAGATTGTATATGTGAGTTTGTGTCTATGTCTGTGTGTGTGTAGGGGGACTTTCTATAGTATCTGTTTATTACTGGATGGGAATCTCAATATTGTAAGAATCTTTTCCCCCCATTTTTGTGTATATATTTAATGGAATTCTGGTTCAAAAGAAACTCAGTTGGTGGTTTTTTTTTTTTTTTTTTTGGACGAGAAACCCGAGAAAAATTGATCTGAGAAAATGATGCATGTATATAGTCAAAAAAAATCTTGAAAAAGAAAAATGTTCCTCTGTCAAAAAGTGAATGTACTATAAAGTGTCAAAAATTAGATCAATGTGCCACTGGCAGAGGAATAAAGCAAATAGGTGTTGAAGCAGGATAAAGAGAAATTGACAGGTTTCTGGGAATTTAGTAGATAGTGAAGGTGGCATTCTAATCAGTGAAGGGAGAAAAAGATTATTTAGCAAATGATAGTCAATTGACTACCTAGTTAGGGGGAAAATTGCTCTCTACATAAACAAAAATTCTAAAAGAATTAAAAGTAAAAATAGGAAATTTTAAGTTATAAAAGCACTAAAAGAAAATGTAAGATAACTTATCATCTTTTAATGGGCAAGAAGCTTTGATAACATCAAGAAAAAAAGGGACAAATTTAACAAAGACAGTCCCATCTTGTTATTGTCTTCCTCCTCTCACCACTTGAAAAATCATAGAAATACATGATTAGTTGTGAGAGTAGAAGAGTTATATTTGGACAAAGAGCTGTGTACCTAAAGGAGAGTATGAGGAGAGAATCTCTGAAGATTATTCCTTATTTTTGAGTGGACAGAAACAGAACAAACTAGACATCTATGGTGAATTTTCAAAGGAAGGTGATGAAAAAATGGCACACTTAGTAAAATTGTAAACAGTGATGAAGGAAGGCTAGTATTTTCAGAATGATCCAGAAACAAAACACCAAATTCATATTGCCCAAAACCTAGTATGCACGTGTCATAAATCATGGGCAGTTCATTTCTGCTTTTTAACATCATTTGCTTTGATTTTGCAAGCTTCCATAAGGTCCGTCAGTTAGGGTTATGTAATGGATAGATTCTGGAGTACTGAAGTGATTATGTTCGCATGCTCAGTCCCTCGGTCACATCCAAGTGTTTGTGACCCTATGCGTTGTAGCCCTCCAGGCTCCTCTGTCCCTGGGATTTTCCAGGCAAGAATAAATACTGGAGTGGATCTGCCAGTTCCTCCTCCAGGGGATCTTCCTGACCTAGGGATTGAACCCATCTCTTGTGTGTCTCCTGCATTGGCAGACAGGTTCTTTACCACTGAGCTACCTGGGAAGCCATTGCAAAAATTCGGTGGGATGCAGAAAGAAAGAAAGAGTTTCCCTTGTTGCTGTTTTCGCCACGGGCTGGTTTGATTTACAGTGTGCTTTCTGCAAACACCATTGTGGGTAAAACTTCAGTTTGCTCCTTGTGATACTCTCTGTACCCTGTTTCTTCTACTCAGAAATTCTGAATTTCTTATTTGGCTCTGAAAGCATTCATTTTTTTCAGAAAATAATGAAAGTGTAGCCTCATTTAGAAAGTTCACTGACTTGATTTTTGCCCAAGACAATCCACTGTTTATCCCTATTGGAGAAACTCAAAAAAGAAAGGAAAAAAAATACCACAGGACACATCAATAATATAAAAGGGACATTGGAGTTAAGGAATCAGGTCTATCATTCTGCAAGTTGCCAAAAAACTCTGGACTCAGTTTCCTCATGTTTGTCAAATAAAGACTTAGATTCATTGATTTTTCAGGTCCCTCCATTTTGGCGTCCATTGTGCTATAGGTATTAACACTCTGAAGTTTTAAACAAGAAATTTCACACCCTAGTTTGAACAATTAAAATATTTTTAAGTGTGGATTTCCCAGGAACTACTTTGAAGTAGTATCATTTATTTTGACTTAATTTAAAATTTTTCATTACTTGTAATTATTTTGCTACCTGTAGAGGCATTATATATATTAATATATTACTAGCTAAGGTTAAAATTTATAGCAGATACTTGTTTTCCTGGTTTATTAGCAACTTTTATGGAATTTGCAATTTCAGCTAAAATTAAAGTGTCCTTTTATAATCTTCTGTTTAACATATTTTACTGTTAGGTTTAGCTAAAGTGATGTATATGTCTAACATACATTTTTGGGGTTTTTCTGAATTGATTACCAAGATTAATTTCTAATTGGGAAGAACCTTAAAGTCACCTACTGCAATTTATCATTTGATATGTATTCTCTAACTTTGAAAAGTTAGTGTTGGTAAAAAAAAAAAAAAAATTTTTTTAGAAAAATATTTTGGCCTTCTTGTTAGTTGTAAGCGATTTTTGGAAATGATTCTAAGTGAATCTTTTTGTGTTTTGTATTTTATTAGATTAAGGTATAGGTACTTTAAGTTAAACTTGGGGAAGAGATGAGATTTGCTTGAAGGATTCAGTGAATATTACTATGATGGTAATACATTTGTACATAAAATTCAACCTTAGATTTTTCTTTTCTGCATGTCTAATGTAGGTAAATCTGTTGATCTTAGTATATTGCATTATTTTAATATACTTTAAAGCAAAATGACAGTATCCTAAAGGTAAAATTTTGCATATTGCTAACAAAAAGTGTCCTTTGTGTATATTGCTTTCATCATGAAATATCAAACAAGTGGTTTTTAAAGTAGCTTGTTTTGAATGCACATTTTGGTTGTTTTTCTTTTTAGTTGTGAGGAAGCTATTTCTGTTTTATCTTGGTCATGAATTTACACAATGTGGATTGTATGTTCATCAACTCATTTCCAGGATGAGATTCGAATATTCAGTTCACAGAAAAGTAAACACATCAGTTTTCTTCATAGTACCCTTGGAAGGGAGGAAGAGTTGATAGTTACTGTTTACTCTGGCTAGATGCTCCCAAAGAATCCTAGATACATGAAATAAAAAGTTTCTCTTTCCCCTTATGCCCCCTTTTCATCCTATCTTAAACATACTGCTCACATGAAGAAAGGTGGCAAAGGTGAAGAAGATACCAAATCCATGGCTTGGAAAACCCAGTGAGAAAACAGCTGGCAGGGAATTAGGCACACAGACCCTTCCAGACAGTACGCATGCTCTGCTTTCTCTCCTCGGCTGTGTTTCTTAGGGTGGTCAGAGAACTTGTTCTCTGTTATCTTGTTAGGGTAGGCCTGGGACTTTAGGTCTACTAAGGGCTTAAAGAATCAGAACCTTAGGGAGTTGGACCAGGGAATGTGTAATTTTCGGGGGGGGGGGGGGACTGCGTTGTGATGTCTGTGGGATCCTAGTCCCTGACCAGAGACCAAACTCGTTAACCCCTCCCCCTCTCCCCCCTCCCTTTTGGAATTTTGGAGTCTTAACCCCTGGATCTCCAGGGAAGTCTGGGAATTGTATTTTTGCTGTCCTTGCCTGAATCAATTTGACTTTGCTGGTGGGAGGTGGGGTTTGTATTTTAAACAAGCTCCCCAGTCCTTACCTCTCTAAAGTTGGAGGGCTGTTGCTATACTGGAATCAGAACCTGAGAGGTAAGGAAGAAGACAATTCCATCCTGAAGTTACTGTGAATCTAGGCACTGGTGGGTTTTCAGCCATTGTCAGTAGACAGAGTTTATGCTTCATGCTAGTTTTGGAGGAACAAAATTAAAATCTGTCTCATGTGTTCTCTTGTCTGTAATAGCAGTAACCTGAGGTAAGGGCTAATAAAAGTATGTATAATAGGTTAGAGTGTATGACTCAAAGGAGAGTGGAGATGGCATATAGAAATTCTGTTTTTACAAATATTGTCTGATTTAATTTTCTGTTAAGGTTTTTGTGCCCATTTTACAGGTGAAGAAATGGGTTTAGAGAGATTGAGTAATAAGTCACTGGTAACTGGTGGAGGAAAGTTTTGAAGTAGATCTCACTGATGGCAAAATATATGCAGTTTCTACATCCTATTTTTCTTATAATGTTCAGGAGACTCTTCCCACTAAAAACTTTGTTTTACTTTGGGGTTTTGCTGTTCTGGCTTATTGAAAGTGGAGGAATAATATTCTTGAACCACTGGGGTCGCTGGATGTACATGCCGAGGTTCTTGGAGACCTCTGATTTTTAGTCTAATGTGTTAAACTGTGCTGAGAGGATATATCCATATGTTGATTCTCTGCCTGTTGTAAACACCAGGAGTAATAGCTCTTAAGGTTATAAAGCAGTTGTTTTCAGACCTTGACTTTGTGTCAGGATCACCTGGAGAGTCAGATATTTGGGTTCTGCCATAAGAGGTTATGACCTAGTAGGTCTGGGATGGGCCTTGGAATCTATATATTTAAAAAACCTATGTTTTCAGAATGTTCCCCAAGCAATGCAGGGATGAAAACCACATATCTATAGGCTGATTTCTGGGCTTCCCTTGTGCTCAGCTGGTAAAGAATCTGCCTGCTGTGCGGGAGACCTGGGTTCGATTCCTGGGTTGGGAAGATCCCCTGGAGAAGGGAAAGGCTACCCACTCCAGTGTTCTGGCCTGGAGAATTTCGTAGACTGTATAGACCATGAGGTCACAAAGAGTCTGACATGACTGAGCGACTTTCACTTTCGCATTGGCTGATTTCTATCAGTATTTACAGCAGTAGTTCTCAAGGAGAAGGAGTTTACATTAGAATCACTTGGAAATTTTTTTTTCTTATAAACTTGAGCACTAGATGTATCAGATATATAGAGGGGTGGAGTGAATAAAGGAAGCTCTGATGATGATTTAATGGAACACCAGTATTTAAGCAATCTCTAGTCAGACCTTACTCTTAGCTGGAATGGTTGGTGAACATGTATATTAATCCAGTGGGTATATTTCCCATATGCTCTGGCATACCAGTTATACTTAAGATTGAGAATACTGTCAAAGAATTTCACATTAAAACTGTACAGCATATAATTGAATATTCTTTTGATTCAGAAGCTTCTTTGGAAGTTTGAAGTACTTCAAGGTCATTATTAGCACGAATGATCACTGTTGGTGCTCCAGAAGTGCCAGGTTAGAGGCATTTTGTTATGTTGGGTAAATTGATATTCAATCCAGAGTGAATTTCATGTCTCAGATTTTCAGAAATGTTATATTTGTTGAAATTGTTGCCAAGGATAGGCTTCCTAAAAAGAAACTGGTGAATGAAAGGGGAGAAGTATCCTAATAGGTGTTAAATAGGTGTCATTAGAGACAGGAATGAAGGCAGCAGAGAAGAAAAATAACCTAGCGTTTGGCTTGATGGACTCACAGGCAGGAATGGCTCGAGGAGGGGTCAGGAAGGGGTTGTACAGTCTTTAACTGTGCTGTTCCCTGCTGGTAAGATACTAGTACAGGGATCAACAGGGTCCCCTAAGATCTGCACACACCAAAATAACACCCCGTTGAGCTCCATCTCAAAAGGTCCCGTGGTAGTGGTGAAAAACCCGAGCTCCTTGTAACTGGGAAACTCAGGATCAGAAACCCCAAGAGGGTCAGTAGCTGGCAGAGAGGGACACAGGATGTAGGGGCAAGCACACCGTATGCTGGTTGTGTCTCTGTGATTCTGGATAACAATGAAGAGAACTCTAAATCTGTCATCTTGCTTGGTTTTAAGGAATGCAGCTTTTGATTAGTGAACTAAAGAGTTAGTTGTACATAGCCTTGTATATTTAAGATACTGTCATTTTGCCTTCTGTAAGGCGGTTTTCATCAAAGCTGACTTGAAGAAAAAGGTTGTACCTTCCAATAAAGAAGTTATATATTCAAAATTTAAGCAGTCTCAAGTGGTTTTGCTTAAACCTAGTGGGTAATGGCATGTTTTGGGGTTGGAAGAAAAGAGAAGCTACATTAAGGACTTATTGCTCTATTCGCAAATGTCAAAATGCAGCTGAAGTTAAAAGCAACTATAACATAAATTTGGAAACATAGAGAATTGGAACATCTTTGTGCCATTTGTGGGTCATATTTGTTATTTCCATTATTTATTAGGGACCACGTAATTCTGAGGTAGTTTTCAAGATGTAGTGGTCTAGGATTAAATAAGATGGTATTTGTCAGATATTTTACAAGATTTTGAATGGGGCCCTGTAAGGTTGGAATGTGTCATTCTGCCTATTTGGCATTTGCAGTTTACAGTCTCAATTCGTGGTACAGTCATATCTGCCATAATGTGATATTCCTGAAAACCCTCTCTTCTGTCAAATCAAACACTAAAGCTTACAGGACTGTGGGAAAAATAGGATTAAGGCTAGACTGCTTAAAACCATGTTACTTTATAACCAGAGCACTAACAAAAACAGTGACAATCCAAATAAAAATAATAGCATTATAGCACTGGGGACATTTGTGCTCAGCTTCATATCTAGATGGTTCAAGACCTTGTTTTATCCTGGGACATGTTTTTCCTTCTTTGATCTGTAGATTCTTGCAGGTATTAGCTTCTCTTGGTGGCCAGTTTTCACCAAAATTAAAGCTCTGGTCCAGGGTTTAGCCTTCATGTGCGCCCACAGCATCACCAGGTAGTGCAAAGTGCAACAGATACGGAAGATGCTAAGTCAGCTACCACTGCTTGTACTAAAGGAAGGTTCTTTGGTAAGAATCTCACTGATTTTCTCCCCTCCACCCCACCCCACCCCCAATTCTTTATTATTTGTTAAAAATCTTGTCCTTGATAGCTTTGAGACATGAGCATGCTGGGAAGGATCACTTAGAAACCAGCATTACACTGTTGTCCTTCCCATTTTGCCAGTCATGTGTGAAAGACTCCATGTTACAGAAGCATGTGTTGCAGCATAACTGACATGCTTTTGAATCTGTGATGGTGTCAAGATGCAGAGTTCGGAGTTGTCCAGGTTCTGTTGTTTTAGAAAGTTCTAGTTTTAGAGATCCTACAGTATGTCAAGGTTAAGTGAAATTTATTATTCTTCTTGAGTTTTTTTGGCCTTTATATACAATAAAGAAGTGAAGAGGGACTATTTCAATCAACTTACACATTTCTGCTCTGTAACATAGTCCTTGAATGGAATGAGTTCATGTCTCAGTGCTGTGTTAGCACTTGAGCTACATATATGAAGCAGGAATGGCTTTAAGTTTCGACTCATTTGAAATGTAGTTATAGTGAGTTTTTAAATTAAAAGTCATCTGAGCATACAGTAAATGGGGAAAAAAGAGCAACAGTAGCCAGTTGTCAAGATAAAGACTGATGGGTAGAACAGACGGCTTTCAGTAATGTAAACAGTCTGTTTTCATAGGGTTGTTTTGTTTTAGGATTGGGAGAACTTCCACATTAAGTAGAAGTTAGTTAAATGTGAAAGGCAGCAAACATATGATGTGTATGTTGATATTGCATTGTTTTTCTTAAGTAACTGTAATATAATAAACATTTCCATGGCTCAACACAGAAAACACATTGCCTACAGTGGGCAGTCCTGGCTGATCATGGCTTTGGCTTTCTTTAGGGACTCTACTCCCTCATCATTCAGCCAGAGAAAGAGAATATGGAGAAAGCATAACTGTTTCTCAAGTGTCCTGACTTGAAGCGACTCACATCACTGATACTAATAACATCCCATAAGGAGAACTGCCCTGTGACCATGGCCACATAAAAGAAAGCCTGGGAATGTGGTCCTGCTGGGGAACAGGTTTGTGCAACAGAAGAGGGAGCTTGTGGTTTTGGTGACTAGAGACTGAGAAAGAATCCTGTACTTAGATCAGGTACCCTACAAATTAGGTTAAAGGAGGTTGTATGTGCGTGTGTGTGTATGTAATGTAAATTGCTATTACTTGGAAAATAAAAGAGACAGTTATTTTTAAAACTTTGATTTATATTTTAATTTAATATTTTAGGATTTGCTAGCCATGTCAGGTGCCTTATTTTACACTTAAAAATGTTAAAACCGTTCTTAGCCTGTGGGTCATAAAAATTAGATCAACTTTATTTTAACTGGTCAGGTAAGACAGGTAGCAATTTAAATTAGCTTTTAAAGGTAGCAGCTGTGTTTAATAATTTTGTGTGATCTATGCTAAATACACCAAACTAAAATATACAACTAGAATTTTGAATAATTTTTCTTTAGAAGAAACTTCATTGAGATTAAAGTGACCTTCATTGACTAAATTAAATGTACTTAAAAAGAAAGTGCTCTATACCTGTGCCTTGTCAGTGTTTCAGGTCTTAAAAGAAATAGTTCATCTGTGTTTAGGACACTTTGGAATCTTGACAAGTTGTTGTAACTTTAACAAAACCATATCCCATACTTAGGGAACTTATTGACTGCTATTCTCCAAATAACTGCTTTCAAAAGTCACTTCTTGTTTTTATCTGTTTATTGTACAGGCCACCAAATATATAACCTAAATATGTGTGCAAAATTCATACCTAAGAAATTCACACTAAAACTTTATATTACTGAAATTAATTGGATTTTATTTGTTTTGTGTGTTAATAACCATTGAGAATGGATTAAAATTATCTAAAAATTCCATATAAAAGTGTTAAAGCATCTAAGTATGATTTAATGTAAAAATGAAACTGAAAATTTTCATCAAAACATGTTGATATGTTTTATAAATCTTTCTGGAATTCAGAAAATATTTAAAGGTAGAGGCCTGTTAGTTTAGTAGTGAAGGTTTAACAGTCAACTTGTTTTAAGATACTTGTTTGTTAATTTCAAATATGACTTAGGTTACATTTTCTGGTATTCTTAATTGACTTTTAAAAATTAGGTTACTAACGCATTAAGAAATATATGTATTTATTTAGAGGTTATTTGATAATTAAAGTTTCTCTACATAATATCACCACCAGTTGAAACTATACCAAGGTCTAGATGAGGATCTTTTTTTTTTTCTTACAAAGCCAAAATCTGTGACCTGTATAGGTAATACATAATTAATATCTTCTCAGACTATTGTGCTTGAGAGGGAAAACTGCAAATAATAATTAGAATAAAATCTAGACACAGAAATCCTTAATAGGAGCTGTATGGTGTTACAGGTCAAAGATACACTCCTTGAGATAACACTTTTTGTCTGGTTGATCTTATTAATATAACTTTTCATACTTTTAATGTATTTACTTATATTATCTGGTGCTGGCTAGTCTTTCACTCCCAGCGTTGCATCGTTATATCCAGAGGACACTGCCCAGTCTGCAAGCAGGCCTGACTCCCTCTTGTTGTAAGAAGCCTCTGGGCGACCCTGTCTGAGCTTGATCAAAACAAATACTGTTACATTCAGTGATTCCGGAACTTAATACTGCTGCAGATGTTGAAATGCTGTACACTGCGCTTACAACCTTATTCACGAGCCTTTTCAGTTTTCAGTTCATAAGCCCATGTGGGTGCACTCTCTGAAATCTTAGTGACACTGTAGCAGTATTAATCAGCACAGATTGTAGGACTTCTCCAGACCAAAGGAAGAATGAATCACTAAATTTCACATGATTAATCACTCTTGGTTGATGTAGATACAGCTTTAAATAATAATGTTTTTAAAATTTCAGTAAATAATACTTCATACTCATTAGAAGACTCCTAACTACATTTGAAACTAGCATGATACTGTAAATCATTTAAATAGAATTTAAAGATAGATTAAAAATCATTAAATTAGAATTTAAAGAAAAAGATGGCTGCAGTCAGAAAACTAGTATAACAAGTATTGGTGAGGTTGTAGAGAAATTGGGACCTTCATGCACTGTTGCTGGTAATGTAAAATTATGTAGACATTGTGAAAGAAGAATGGTGATTTTTCAAAAAATATATATATGATCCAGCAATTTGACTCTTGGGTGTATACCCTAAAGAACTGGAAACGGGAACATGAAGAGATGTCAGTACCACATGTTCATAACAGCATTATTCATAATAGCCAAAAGATGGAAGCAGCCTCACTGTCCATGGATGGATGAATGGGTAAACAAAATATAATGTGTATGTGTAATGGAATATTACTCAGCCTTAAAGCAGATGGATATTCTGACACATGATACAGCATTGGAGGAACCTTGATGCTGAGTGACATAAGCCAGTTAACAAAAAAAAAGAAGACAGATACTGTATAATTCTACTTTTATGAGTTAACTAGAGTAGCCAGCCTCATAGAGAAACAGAAAGAATGGTGGTTGCCAGGGGCTGGGGGTGGGGAATGGCAGGTTACGTAGTTTCAGTTCAGGAAGGTGAAAGAGTTCTGTGGATGGGTACTGGTGATAGTTGTGCCTATTGCCTCTGAACTCACTGTACACTGAAAAATGGTTAAGATAGTAAATTTTATGTCATGTGTATTTTATGAAAATTTGAAAAAATCAACAGACAAACTCTCCAGATAGTTTTATTTCTTCATAGTCCTGCTCACATCTTAAACACAGAAAACCAATGAACAAGCAGTATCATTTTCTCTTCCTTGCCCAGTACGGTTGTCAGTTTAAAAAGCAAAAGCAACACTAATTATTTCCCCACAGCCAGTCTACTGGGATCAGGGCACACCTCTTAGCAGTGTTCCAGCCACAGTGTCCCGCTGGGAACCGGCCTCAGTTGTGTTACCTAAAAAATAATGTTTTGAAATTGGTCTCGTCTGCTTCTACCACTCTTAGGTTAAAAAGGCCTAGTGTTGGTCACCACAGCGATACCCAGGGTCTCGACTTTGAAAAAGACAACCAAGTGTTATTAAATCTGAGCTGACTCCAATAAAGGATGGATGGTATCTGACATCCAAGTTCTCCCTCCTATCGCCTGGCCTGTGGTGACGAGACACTGCTTGTGAGGCGGCCCAAGGGAGCACGTCTGGAGCCTGAGCGCTTAGTCTGAAGCCTGCCCTATACCAGCTGTTAACTTGTATTGTTATCTGACCTCTCTGTTTTGGGTTTCCTCATAGGTAAAATAGTACTTATTTGGGGTAGAAAGATCCAGAACAACTTTGTGGAGGAGGATATTACTACCTTACAGGGTTGTTTTGAGAATGAGGAGTTAATATACGTGTAAAGTCTGAGAATAATGCTTTGATACTTACTAAACACTTACTAAATATTAGATGTGAACAGCTTTTTCTACCTGAAAATTGTACCTGGCATTGATAAGGTTCTTGCTAAACCAAATTTTCTTCCTTTATTTGAATGTTATCAAACCCTCTTTCTACATGTAGAAATATGCCTTGCTTAGGTATTCAAAGTAAATTCTTCAACTAAGGATGTGATATTGTTAAAGCAGTTAGAAATACGTACCTGTTAAATGTTTGTTCTCATTGTAAGTGAAACCAAGAAGAAAACTATAGTCACTTTGTAATTTATTTACATATTGATAAATGCTTGTATAAAAAATGAGTTGTCCATATTCAAGAATAGATTTGACAGGCAGTCTTTTATTTTTTTTTAAGTCTTCATTGAATTTGTTACAATATTGCTTCTGTTTTATGTTTTACTTATTTATTTATTTTAATTAGAGGATAATTACAATATTGTGATGGCTCTGGCCGTACATTGACATGGATCAGCCATGGGGGCATATGTGTCCCCCCATCCTGAACTCCCCTCCCACCTCCCCCTCCTCACCCCATCCCTTTGGGTTGTCCCAGAGCACCGGCTTCGGGTGCCTTGGCAGGCAGTCTTTTGACATACTGCTGTTGCTGCTAAGTCGCTTCAGTCGTGTCCGACTCTGTGCGACCGCATAGACGGCAGCCCACCAGGCTCCCCCGTCCCTGGGATTCTCCAGGCAAGAACACTGGAGTGGGTTGCCATGTCCTTCTCCAATGCATGAAAGTGAAAAGTGAAAGTGAAGTTGCTCAGTTGTGTCCGACTCTTCACGACCCCATGGACTGCAGCCTACCAGGCTCCTTCGTCCATTGGATTTTCCAGGCAAGAGAACTGAAGCGGGGTGCCATTGCCTTCTCCCTTTTGACATATATTCTTGTCTAAAAGTCAAAACATATGTTTATATGAGTTTTTGAGGAAAAAAAATTATGAAATATTGTCCTGCATGTATAAACTTCTGATGGATAAAGAGTTCACCACCCTTCAGCTGATAGAGAAAATACTGCATACAAGTGGTTTTAACTATGCAACCGTTCTTTAAAGTCACCTCAGCCAAGATAGATGTTAACCAGCCATTTTATACTCTCTTCTAATGACAGTGACAGATCTTAATTCTCTGAACCTGTCACCAGATCAAAGACCTTCAGTGGTCTCTCTTCGTTCACAGAAGGTAACCCAAACTTTTAAACCCAAATTATGAAGTCTGTGCTTCCAGAAGGCTTTTCTAGCCCCATATTTCATTACCCCATTACCCTACTACTCTGTTTTCATAATGAAACATTCTTACAACACTCCGTATTTAACCAAACCATTCTCATCCCTTATACTGTTTGTCTCTGTGCATCCTAGTCTCTCATGGAACCTTGAAAACAGCCTTAGCCAACTCGTGATGGGGGTGGGAGGTGGGGGTTGCCAGTGACAGTTGCCCAGGGTCTGGTTGTTTGAGGTGGTGATTTTAATTTCTTGTCTTGGAAATGTTAGTGATTTTAATTTCTTGCCTTGGAAACGTTAGACAAACTGAAGAAGTTTAGTTTAGTCTGTTCTCTACGAATGGTGGCTAAAGTCCAGGTAGGAGTTAGTAAATTAATAATCAGTTACTTGGTTTTCATAAAGGAGGCATCTGTCAGCTTATAGTTCAGCTGTCTGACTTAGATGGATCTTCTCTAGCTAGATGGGCCACTGGACTCCTCTAGGCTCAGGCAGAACCCAAACCAGTTTAAAAAAAGAAAAGAAAAATGGAGAATTAAAAAGCAGAGGAAGAGTTTACTTGGTTCTTTATCAGGTATCTTTAAGTGTTTGTCTTAGTTCTATTTACAGCCAAAATTACAGTAAAACTAGAAGTTTTTGGTTTGATCTAAGCTCCTTGCCCATTTTTTTTTAAGCTATCAGGTGCTTATTCTTAAAAACTTGGTATTTTTCAAAGTGATTTCTCCATTGTTAGGATATTTTATATCCTGTTTTTGTCAGCTTTAGTGTGTATGTATAAGAAAGTTCCTTTTTGATTGGAATTCAAATTGTACTCTTTTAGAACTGCCTCATGACCACCTGCAGCTGCATAAGTAAGACTTCAATACAGTGATTTTGGGGGTCCATTTGTAATTTTCAGAGTTTCATAATATTAGTATTAATTCCTGAGGTTGCTGCAGGTTGACCCCAGAGCTGTCAGACTTTCGAAAGATTAGAGTAGGCTAATTCATTGTTGAGCATGTGAGGTTACCGGGTGTGACTGGAAAATGTACCTGTGGTCTGTTTTTGGTAATTTTTGCCGGTGATGGTGTTCTCTAGGATAACCTCTCCCTCCATAGGATAGTTTCCTGCTGCTTCTGCCTGTTGGGTGGAAGACCTGGCCCCCACTTGGCCTCTGTGGTACCAGGCCCTCTGTGCTATAGTCATCTCTGGCCTCTGTTAGACCAGGTGTAACGGGATCAGTGCTGTGTTGCTCACAGTTAAGAAGGACCTCGGACTTCAGGCTTTGTATGTCAGAGAGGTCTTGCAGTGAACACTAACCCACTGTATTAGCTTCCTTCTAAGGCTCTTGTGACAGAATGTCGTGAATGGTATGGCTTACAGCTACTGAGATTTATTCTCACGGTTCTGAAGACTGGGAGTCTAAAACCAAGGTGCCAGAGGGGCCATGTTCTCTCTGAGTCCCTGGGTAGAATCCTTCCTCGCCGCCTCCTAGCTGTTGATGATGGCCGTCAGTCCGTGGCATTCCTTGGCTTGCAGCTGCAAAGCTTCATTATCTGCCTCTGATGTCGCGTGAAATCCTTCTCTCTGTGTCTGTGTCCAGATTTTCCTTTTCTTACACCAGTCATGTTGGACTAAAGCCCAGCCTACTCTAGTATGACTCCATCTTCATTTATTACCTCTGCAACTTACCCTGTTTCTAAATAAGATCTCAATCTGATATCCTGGGGGTTAGGACTTCACATGTCTTTTTGAGAGACAGAGTGCAACCTATAACATACATGATTTTTTCTTAAACATTGCAGATTTGGAAATTCTCTTTTGACCCAATGTCAGTCTGACTAAAAATAAGGGCAATTTGGGTATAGTAGTAACCTTTCAAACAAGAAAATTATGTGGTTATGAAAACAGACTATAATGAAGGTTATGAAAGAGGTAAAACTAGAGTTTCACTGTAGGATAAGCAAGGTTCTTTGAGCTGGGCTATATGATGTAATACAACCTGTTCCACCTAACTTCCTTATAGTCAAAACTGTGGTTTTCCCAGTAGTCATGTATGGATGTGAGAGTTGGACCGTAAAGAAGGCTGAGCACTGAAGAATTAATGCTTTTGAACTGTGGTGTTGGAGAAGACTCTTGAGAGTCCCTTGGACAGCAGGGAGATCAAACCAGTCCATCCTAAAGGAAATCAACCCTGAATACTCATTGAAAAGGCTGAAGCTCAAATACTATGGCCACCTAATGTGAAGAGCTGACTCATTAGAAAAAGACCCTAATGATGGGAAAGATTGAGGGCAGGAGAAGGGAACGACAGAGGGTGAGATGGTTGGATGGCATCACCAGCTCAATGGACATGAGTTTGAACAAGCTCTGGGAGATGGTGAAGGACAGGGAAGCCTGGCGTGCTGCAGTGAATAGGGTCACAAAGAGTCAGACACGACTGAACAACTGAGCAGCCACCACCACCACCACCTAACTTCATACTGTAACAAATGGAAATATGGTGGGGCTCCCTTACCCATTACTGTAAACCCAAAGATAGTGCATTTTTGTCAAGTTTTGTAGTGCTGTAGGCTTAGGCTCTGGAACAGATTGCTGAGTTCTCAAAGCCTTGGTTTGCCCCCAAGTGGAGTGAGAACTCTCCCTCCTCGGTCGGGTTATTCAAGGTTTGGATGAGTTGATGCTGGCAAGCGTTTGGCACACGTGGCGTGCTTGCTCTGTGGGAGTCACCCTCTCCATCTTCTCATAGTCTTGGCCACACTGGAAGTGGCTGTCAGCGGAGCAGCTGGAGTCCGCCTTTCTGCCAGCAGTAACATCTTGCTGCCAGTGGTGCCAGACTTTGCCCGATGTGGAACTAAGAATAGTAACCAGGAAGACCGCCAGAGGCGGCCTCTCGCTCCAACCTAGAGGCTTTGTGGGGGCTTTCTCTGAGAGAGACACCCCACTTCATTAAGGCGCACTGGTGGCTGTGGGCCTGGGTCCCCGTGGTGCAGTGCTGGGGGTGTCAACACTGTGAGCCCCAAGTACACCTCATCTGCCTTCTCACCCAGCTGTTTTCAGTATCCTTGGGTTTTGGGTGGCGGGAGGTACTGTGGGGCAGTACCTTAATGCTTTGGAAGACAGCCTAATATGAAATTTAGTTCAACATAATTTTTTTAAGTATATACATTTGTTTCAGAAATAAAGGGACATTATAATAAAAACACCAGTTTACTGGTGTATTTGAAATCATTTTTTGTCCTTTGAAGTGTCAATAATATGCTTAAGTTTTCTTTGGGGGGAATTTATTCTTGACATAGTAAATGCAGTCAATCCTTGCTAATCTTTTACAATAGGTCATTTACTCAGCTGACTTTCAGTTTCTGGTTCTGTAAATTGGGAGTGATAGTACTTCTATACCAATCTTATACGATTATAAGGATCACAACAGGATACACTAATATGTTGGTCAATTGGACTAGATCATTTCTCAGGTTTACTTCAGTTGTGACATTATTCAGTTTTTTGAGGATGGATAACTTGTAAAAGTGCTTTAAAGATGCTAATTGTGTAGGACAATGATGATAATATCAATTTGGAAACACTTGGTACTCAAGTTGGGAACTTGTAAAATCAGTTTTTATAAGGTCATTTATTTTATACTCACAGAATCATTTGTGAGGCAGTCTCTCTTGAAAGTCAGAAATTAATATTACTTTGTCCAGCTTTAAATGCACATCAGCCTCCTTCTGCTTCTTTAAGGATAAACTTGCACAGCTGTATTTCTGTGCTTGCATCATGCTCTTTGTACAGTCAAAAAAGATCACAAAAAATGCTGAGTAGCCCTGTTGATTCTGTTGACAGACTGCAGGAGGTCTAGTCATGATGCTGAGGTGTCATTGGTCTGGTAGGAGAGGGAAGCATAGTGAACAGGATTTAAAAATCCTACATTGCTTTCAGACTGAAATAATGATTTTCAAGTAGATAATCAGAATTATTATTATTTTTTTTTTTTAGTATTTACTTCAATAGGAATCTGAGGAATAGATCTTGCTATAGATCTTCCTTTTTTCCCTCCTGTATTTTGTATAGGAGCAAGCAGGATCCTGATAATTCCAAATTACTTTGGGATTTTGGTTAAATATTCTCCTATTCAGGATGTGGCTTAGGGGTATTTCAGAAGGTGAAAAGGTCCTTGGTTGTCATTTCCCTTTTGCTCCCCAGTGTCTTGAGGAACGAGTTACTGAAGAGAGCTGTAGGGCTTGTCAGGGGACCTCAGGTGGGAATTGGACTTGGAGGAATCTCAAGTTAGGGACTCTACAACGGCAGCAGTGTAACCTCTCACTTGATTAATGAACCACTAAAGGAAGGCATGTGCGTTCTTTGCTACAGTCACAGCCACTTTGTTCTTTGAATCAAAGGAAAGAACAGAATGTCTAATTATAATAATCTTCTAATAATTACAATATTTTGCATTCATTTTCTTTTAAAAATCTATTTGAGTAACTACTAGTCTTCAGAAGATGTTGGAAAATAGTATTTAGGCAGCAGCTGGCAGCTACCAGTGTTGGAGTCTGTGCAGTGCTCAGCTCGTAAAAGATTTCATTAGTTGGACATACACTTTGATTTCCTTATTGCTGCACAAGTACATTCTCTTGAGCAGCTGCTTTGGAAAGGAATGTACAATAAACATTTCTACACTTGTTTTAAATATGTGGGTTTTGTTGGAGTGTCACTTGCCATCTGGTAGAGAGAGGAGTGGCTTACTTGTAGAGAGGAAATGTCTGGAGTCTCTGCATGTGTTCCTAATGCAATTTCAGGTCCCCTTTTCATTCTTCATTCAGTAAGAGGAAATGATTGACAGTTGTCAATATTTTGTTCTCTTAGATCCTTAGGAAGAACTATATGTAGGATAGAATTTATAGAAAGAAATATTTTGAATAGCACCTTGTCAGTAGTAGTTCTAATTTGAAAGCAGATGTTTTTTCTAGTGTTTATTGAAACTTAGTAGATTTTAGACAAATAAATATATTGTCAACAAGTCAGACAAAAATACTGATACATGTAAAAAAAGAGCTGCCCTCCTCCCAAATCACAAACAGCAGAAAGGTGCCACATTCATCCCTCCTGCCAGTGTTTTTTTCTATGTCCCATCCTCTAAGTGAATATCAGAATGATATTTGTGTGGAATTCATAAAGAACTGATTTGTGGTTGTGTCATAACCACATTGATGGCTATTGATAAGAGCAATCAGATATTAGTTCTGTGGGGGCCACAGGGACTGGTGGAGGTGGGTTGAATAAAGGAAAATTCTGCCTCAACAGGGACATGGGCAGGAAGAGTCATCATCGAGGAACTTACTCATATTTGGAATAACCACCATCACCAACGACTGAATCACGTTGAGCGTCTCCTGGGGGCAAGGCATTAAGCACTGTACGTATGTCTTACATACATACATGAGTCCATGCAGCTATCCTGTGAGACTGGTACTGTTGTTCCCATTTTACGGACATGGAAATGGAAGCACAGAGAAATGAGTTACCCAGCATCAGATGGCTTAGTGACGGGCTTGAATTTAGCTAGTCTGGCCCCAGAATCACATTCCCACAGTGTTACACCATCTTTTGGAAACACACACCTGTTCTTTGGAAGCCGTTATATTTTAAAATCATACATTTTGGTCCCCAAATGAGGCAAATGGAAATTGTAGATACATTAATGACTTAAATAGCAGATGAGAAAGTTGGTATAATTAATTAAATCTGTGACTTGAAACAATCCCACTGTTGCAAAGACTTGCAGGAATCCTCCTCCTGGTTTTGCTTGTTAAAGTAAATGTTTTTCCCCGTGAGTCTTCTGTAGTGTTTTACTCTTGGTGTTTTTCTTTGGGCCTGCATGCTTTCTGGCTTTTGCTCCTGCTGAGTAGGCAGACATATCTGGAGACAACCATGGAGTACAGGAAAGAAAAGCTCTGCAGTTTAGAATTGATTTATGTGGAAGCTTCTACTGTGGTTCAAAAAAAAAAAGGTGGGAGGGAAGCTCTACCCTCCTTTAGGCATTAATCACGCCCTGTTAGAGTAAACCAAACGTGTTTTGTTTGAAGGGGAGGCAGGCATGAATGTGTCAGAGGTCACTGCCACTGTGATATTCATGTGATTGCCTTGAGAAGTTGTTGTTGAGAAAGTGTACTTGTGTGGATACAGAATGTGTAGGAAAACCCCCCTGAAGATGGGTAAACTGACCTAAAGCCTGTGCCTTAGTGAAGGGATGGTATTTTGAGGGATGTTGCTCTTAACCTCTGGTAATTAGTAGTGAAACAGGCAACATCTCCTGGGCTGTTTTTTTTTCCTCTCAGTTTTTTCATTAGCTGTGTGTATGTGTGTGTGCACATTTCTGTGTGTCTACATGCCCCTAATTCTAGCACCAGCAGAATTCCTAATGAGCTTTTTTGTTCTGAGGTGCTCTGTGTACAGTCGGTTTCTTTGGTGGCCCATACTGCAGCAAACCCTTTCATGGATCACAGCCTTGTGGTGGTGAGGGGGCTTACGTAACTCAGTGAAGCCATGAGCCAGCCCACGTGGGGCAACCCGAGACAGACAGGTCGTAGTGAAGAGCTCTAACAAAACGTGGTCCACTTGAGGAGGGAATGGCAAACCACTCCAGTATTCTTGCCGTGAGAACCCCATGAACATTATGAAAAGGCAAAAAGATAGGATGCTGGAAGATGAGCCCCCTAGGTTGGAAGGTGTTCAGTATGTTACTCGGGAAGAGCAGAGGGCAATTACTGATAGCTCCAGAAAGAATGAAGCGGCTGGGCCAAATCAGAAATGGCACTCAGGTATGGATGTGTCTGGTGGTGAAAGTTAAGTCCGATGATGTAAAGAACACTATTGCCTAGGAACCTGGGATGTTAGGTCCATGAATCAAGGTAAATTGAATGTGATCACATAGGACATGGGAAGAGTGAACGTCGACATTCTAGGAATCAGTGAACTAAAATGGACGGGAATGGGCGAATTTAATTCAGTTAACCGTTATATCTCCTACTGTGGGCAAGAATCCCTCAAAAGAAGTAGAGTAGCCCTCATAGTCAACCAGAGTCTGAAATGCAGTTCTTGGGTGCAGTGTCAAAAACGACAGAGTGATCTCGGTTTGTTTTGAAGGCAAACCGTTCAGCATCGCAGTAATCCAAGTCTGTGCCCCACCACTAATTAATGCTGAAGAAGCTGAAGTTGACCGGTTCTGTTTGAAGATCTACAAGATCTTCTAGAACTAACACCAAGAAAAGGTGTCCTTTTCATCATAGGCGATTGGAAGGCAAAAGTAGGAAATCAGGAGATGCCTGGAGTAACAGGCAAGTTTGCTCTTGGAGTACAAAATGAAGTGCAGCAAAGGCTAATGGACTTTTGTCAAGAGAACACACTGGTCATAGCAAACGCTCTTCCAACAACACAAGAAAGGACTCCGCACACGGACATAACCAGATGGTCGGTATCAAAATAAGATTGATTATATTCTTTGCAGCCATAGATGGAGAAGCTCTGTATAGTCAGTGATTACAAAACCTGGAGCTGACTGTGGCTAGATCACAAGTTGCTTATAGCAAAATTCAGGCTTAAATTGCAGAAAGTAGGGAAAACCACCAGGGCATTCAGGTATGACCTAAATCCCTTATTATACAGTGGAGGCAACAAATAGATTCAAGGGATTAGATCTGGTAGACAGAGTGCCTGAAGAGCTATGGACAGAGGTTTGTAACTTTGTACAGGAGGTGGTGACCAAAACCATCCCAAAGAAAAATGCAGGAAAACAAAGTGATTGTCTGTGGAGACTTTACAAATAGCTGAGGAAAGAAGAGAAGCGAAAGGGAAGGGAGACAGGGAAAAAGATACACCCAACTGAATGCAGAGTTTCAGAGAATAGCAAGGAGAAATAAGGCCTTCTTAAATGAACAATGCAAAGAAATAGAGGAAAACAATAGAATGGAAAAGATTAGAGATCTCTTCAAGAAAATTGGAGATATCAAGGGAATATTTCATGCAAGGATGGGCATGATAAAGAATGAGAATACACAGAGAAACTATACAAAAAAGATCTTAATGACCCAGATAACCACTCTAGGTGATAACTCACCTAGAGCCAGATATCCTGAAGTGTGAAGTCAAGTAAGCCTTAGGAAGCATTACTACTAACAAAGCTGGTGGAGGTGATGGAATTCCAGCTGAGCTATTTATAAAATCCTGAAAGATAATGCTGTTAAAGTGCTGCACTCAATATGCTAGCAAATTTGGAAAACTGAGCAGTGGCCACAGGACTAGAAACTGTCAGTTTTCATTCCAATCTCAAAGAAAGGCAATGGCAAAGAATGCTCGTTTCACATGCTATTAAGATTGTGTTTAAAATCCTTCAAGCTAGGCTTTAGCAGTGTGTCAGCAGAGCACTTCCAGATGAACAAACTGGGTTTAGAAAAGGCAGAGGAACCAGCGATCAAATTGTCAACATTCATTGGATCATAGAGAAAGCAAGAGAATTAAAAAAAAAAAAAAAGCCAAAAAACCTGCTTCATTGACTATGCTAAAGTCTTTAACTGTGTGGATCACAGCAAACAGTGGAAAATTCCTCAAGAGATGGGAGTACTAGACCACCTTACCTGTGTCCTAAGAAACCTGCATGCCAATTAAGAAGCAACAGAACCAGACGTAGAACAACTGACTGGTTCCAAGTTGGGAAATGAGTACAACAGGGCTGTATATAGTCATCCTACTTAATTAACTTCTATGCAGAGAATATCATGCAGAATGCTGGGCTGGATAAATCACAAGCTGGAATTAAACTTGCTGGAAGAAATATCAACAACCTCAGATACGCATATGATACCACCCTCATGGCAGAAAGTGAAGAGGAACTAAAGAGCCTCTTGATGAGGATGAAAGAGGAGAGTGAAAAAGCTGGCTTGAAACTCAACATTCAAAAAAAAAACAAAAAAAAAAACTAAGATCCTGGCGTCTGGTCCCTTCACTTCATGGCAAATAGAAGGGGAAAAAGTGGATGCGGTGACAGTTTTTCTCTTCATGGACTCCAAAATCATTACAAACAGTGTCTGCAATCTTGAAATTAAAAGATGCTTGCTCCTTGGAGGGAAAACCTAGACAGCATACTGAAAAGCAGAGATATTTATTTGCTGACAAAGGTCCGTAAAGTTAAAACTATGTTTTCTCCAGTAGTCATGTGTGGATGTGACAGTTCGACCATAAGGAAGGCTGAGCAATAAAGAATTGATGCTTTTGAATTGTGGTGCTGGAGAAGAGTCTTGAGAGTTCCTTGAACTGCAAGGAGATCAAACCAGTCAGTCCTAAAGAAAATCAACCTTGAGTATCCATTAGAAGGACTGATAGTTAAGTTCCAATACTTTGGCCACCTGATGCAAAGAGCCAGCTGACTGGAAAAGACCCTAATGCTGGGTAAGATTGAAGGTAAAAGGAGAAGCGTGGGGCAGAGGATGAGAGGGTTGGATAGCATCACTGACTTGGTGGACATGAATTTAAGCAAACTTCAGGAGGTCGTTTTGGACAGGGGAGCCTGGCAGACTACAGTCCACAGGGTGACAGAGAGTTGGACACGGCTTAGCAACTGAACAACAACAACTCCAGCAAATCCTTTCTTCTTTATGTCATTCTGTCCCCTCATCTGGCAAAGCCTGTGACATTTATGATAAAACAGATGTCAGGAACTCAAGAACAATGTATGTAAAAAGGGCAAAATATTTTGCCTTTTGTTTCTGTAGTAATTTCTAAACTAGTGAAGAGTCAAGAGTTCATTGTTGCTCATCTAAATCCTTAGGTTGGAGTAACCATCGTAGTGGGTGATAGAATAGAATATCATTTTAATTGTTCAAATCTAAGGATATTTTCTAACATTGCGAAGACTTAAAAAACAAATGAGTTCAATGTACTTTGTGTTCAGATGCTCTTGTTTTCCTTTCTGAGATTCTGCTTTAGCACTTGAGATGATCACAGGCAGCAATTATTTTCAGCAGCTTAAGATATAATTGACATCATAAAATTTACCCATTTAAAGTGTATAATTCTGTGTTTTTAGTATATTCACAGTCACTGCAATCTCATTTTAGAACATTTTCATCCCTCCAGAAGGGGACCCTAAACATTGTGGTCACTCCTCCTTGCCCCTTGCCTGCAGCTCCTGGGAACCATCTGTAGAACAGTTGCCTCTTGGACATCTCCTTTAAGTGGAATCGTACGGCATGTCATTTCTGATTGGCTGCTTTGACTTTTACGTAATGTTTCAAGCTTCATCTGTGGGGCAGCCTGTATCAATGCTTCGTTGCTTTTTATGGCTGAATAAAATCCAGCTGTATCGATAACACTACATTTTGTTTGTCCATTTGGGTTCTTTCTACTCTCCGACTGTTAACAGTGCTGCTAAAATTCGTGTGCAGGTTTTTGTGTGAGCTGTTTTTATTTCTGTTCAGCGTATACCTCGGAGTGGACTTGCTGGGTCCTGTAATGATTCTATGTTTAACATTTTGAGGTGCTGAGTAGGGTTGCAAGTTAGCACTGTAATTTATCTTTTGTTTAGTATGAGACCTTATCTGATAATCAGGACCTTGTTTAAGTCATCTTCATTTAAAGCTCTCCTGGGGTATTCATTGCTGACCCAGAGCTAACATCAGATCCAGCTAGAAGTTGCAGTGTTCGTTTTCATGACTGCACAGGAGTAATGTTATCTCCCACACCTGTTAGATCACATGGACTTTTATTTTTTTGCTTCCTCTTTGTTTCTGTATTGAAAAAATATTTATAGTGGTAACATGTTAAGCATAAAATATACCATTTTAACATTTAAGATTTTTATCATTGTGATAAAATATGGATAGGGAAATGTATCATTTTAACCAGTGTGCAGTTTGGTGACATTAAGTACATTTACAGTGTTGTGTAATAATCATCACCATCCATCTCCAGAACTTCTTAATCTTCTCAGACAGAAACTCTGTGCCAACTCAATGCTTATTTCCCATTGCCTCCTTCCCAAGCCCCTTGTTCCCTCTGTCCCACTTCCTGTTGTCAGGATCTAATAACCTCCTACAAGGGGGATCATACATTGGTCCTTTTCTGTCTGGCTTATTTCACTTAGCGTGGTTCATAGGTTCATTTATCTTGTAGCATGTATCAGAACCTCATTCCTTTTTAAAACTGGAAAATATTCTGTCATACAGATATATACAGCATTTTCTTTATCTGTTCATAGTTTGGTGGGTGTTTGGATTGTTTCCACTGTTTGGCTTTTGCGAATAAAACTGCTGTGAACTCTGTTATACAGATGTCTTGTTGAGTCCCATCTCTCATTTTTGGGTGTACAAATAGGTGTGGAATTGCAGGATTATATGATAATTCTGTGTTTAGCTTTTTGAGTTAAAACTGCCAGCTGTTTTCCTCAGCAGCTGATGAACAAGTGTTCCAGTTTCTCCACATCTTCCCCAACACATCTTACTTTCCTTGTTTTTTTCGTTACGTTACATTCATCCTGGTAGGTGTGAAGGTATCTCATTGTGGTTTTGATTTACATTTCCCTAATGGCTGATGTTACTGAGCATTCTTGTTGGCTGTTTGTAGGTCTTTATGTCGTCTTTGGGGAAATATGTTTCAAGTCCTTCACCTGTTTAACTGGCTTGCTTATTTTCCTGGCAGTCATCACGGTTCTGTTATGCTGTTTTCAGTACTGTTATTGACTGAGTAGTGGTGTTAATATTTTTCCTATCTAATATTAGATTAAATAAATAGATTAATAAATAGTAATAATAAAAATAATTAATTAAATAAAATATAAGATTTTAATAAGATTTAGTGCCTTATAGCTTAAGGCCACATTTTTGAATTATTTTCCCCTCTGGGTAAATGCACTTCTGAAATAACTCAAGACAGTGGTAAATGTGATTTGTTTTATTCTTTTACAGTGACACATTTACCAGCAAAACTGAAGTACAGTTAGAATGGTTCTTTTTTATCTAGTTGATGGATAGTATGCATTATAATCAGTTTGCAGATGTGGAAAGTTGGGATCATTTGGCAAAACATTAGTGACTACTGCTTTTGGCTTTTTAAGACCTTACTGTTCTCTTATGTAACATGAGACAGTATAACACAGTGTATTCAGGAGAAGACAAATTCTAGCATTATACTTGACCAAATTTAGTGACCCTTGGACAAAAATTTGAGGCCCTTGGATGCAAGAATATATAATGTTTTTGTGCTGTTCTTCGGCTACTTTTGTCCCTGTTCAGTTATGTTAATACTGGATTCAAACTCGTTAATTTTTTCAGAAGTGTGACCTAGGAGTTAACACATAACCTTTATTCTGAAGACTCTGTTGGGGCAAAAATAGAAAACAGGTGCCAATAGGTTACGGTTTGTGCTAAGTGAGCCTGAAGCCGCTGTGACCGTAGACAGCGTGCCATCTTTACAGCTGTACATCATTTCCTCTCATCTTGCTTGTCCAGGCTTCAACTCGAAACATAATTTGGTTCAGAGTCTCCACAAAACCATAGGAATTAGTAAATCTGCACTTCTCAGATTAAAAGAGTAGTTACTAAGGAAAAGGTTGGGTGACTTGCTGTTGACATGTTGCTTCAGGAGGTTTTCTTGGACTGAAGATGTGTCTTAACCCTTTTGACATCTTTTGTTCTTTGGTGACACATTATCTCCTTTGAACCCCTCATTGGAAAGGTAAACAAAACCGTAAGGACTTTGAAATGCTTCATAAGTAAGTGATGGAGGTGTACTAGGAGCCACATCGCACGTGTCCAGGTCTGATGTTCTTTCTGATATTTCATGTCTGACAAGTGAATTTTGAGAAATAGTTGAGTGTGTGATTAGAGAAGAGCAGTGTAGTTGGAAACTAGTGGATAGAAAAAGGGGGGAATCCTAAGAATGAGAGACCTTGACTATTGTGGCATACATGTGTATATTTATTTACTATACTTGAGCCATTTATTCCTTATGTTTTAATGCTTGGTTTATCTGAAAGGAACCAAGCCATATACCTGTTAAAACAGTGACTTAAAACAGAACTCCTGAATTTTCATTTCATTATTTTTACTTTTCCTCTCAGACCTTTCATTTTCCCCACAGGAATCCATAGGGGAGAAGACTAGAATAACATAAATGTAGGAACAGTAAAACCAAGGGGGAAAGGCTAAGCACAGCTCTGAGTAAGTGCTGGGAACAGAGCGTGAACCCCAGGGGTGGAGAAAAGGCAAAAGTCTAGCGGGTGCCTAGAGTAATTGACCTCATTCCAGCATGGCTGCTATGAAACACAATTGCAGAGTTCCATACTGTAAAGGATCAGAGGACTGTTGGCTCTGCTTGAGGCACTTTCAAACCTCACTCCAGTACCTGAATCGAAGCAGAGGCCTGTGGGATGATTGGCTTTCTGGCTGTGAATAGGCCAACTCAGTAGGGAAGCAAGTAGGAAGTAGTGCTGGCCTGGTCACACTCCTCCTTCCCTCTGTAGAGGGAAGAGTGTAAGAGTGGAGCGAAGATGAGAGAGACTCTTCCAGACACTTCTTTTCTCGTTACCATTCAGAAGCACCAAGGCTGTAACTTACCAGAAGCTGGGCTGGAGGAAGGGTTGTCTTTTGATGTCTGTTTGACCTTTTGTTTTGCATGCATTTGTCAGAGAGGATGGGGCCAGGGACAGCAGAGAAGATTTAGAAAGAAGTAAAATTTAAAACCTTTCATTTAGCGCTGTGACTGTGGGTACCTTGGGCATGTCAGTGAACTCAGCTCTGCCTCAGCTTCTCAGCTGTGAAATGAGTGACACAGGTAAAATGAGTGAGTGAATGTATCTGAGGTGCTGAGGCAGTGCTTGGCACAGAGTAAGTACAGAAGTGGTGGCGGGAGTGAGAGACCCTGAAACCAGTGACAGACCATGCAGACAACAAAGTGGATAGTATTCTACCCTACCTAAATAAGTACTTCTACCAGATTCAGTGTGTGTTTTGTCACTCAGTGTTCTTTTCTCTAGAGTTTCACCCTCACATTTTATTACGGGGTTTAATTTTATCGTCGATGTCTGTCTCTAGCAAATGCAGAACATAGGTGTGTGACCAAGTGAAGACATGGTACTTGCAGATTTGGGTGGATTTTTTGAGCTCCTTTGAGAATGCAGAAAATCTGACAGTGGAAACATCAAAAGACAAACTCTCTGATAAGTTTTTCCTGCAACAGTGATTATTTATTAGAATTAAGTGAGTATGGAAATAGGCTTGGTAATACCTTGTCCTGGGTAATAAATGCTGTGCAGTGCTTATACTTCACATGCAGCTGAATTTTTTAAAAAGTTTGAAAAAATGATAATTATTAGAACTGGACCCACACAGAGTATGATTTAATGTTTTCTAACAATTATTTGTTATTTGTTGATTTGTGATCATCATAAATGGCCTGATTTTATTAGAAAATGATTTTAGTCTGTAATCACTTGGTTTTGGTATGATACGGTATTAGTAAAGGGTTCTATTTTCCTTGCTTTCTTGAAAGGGGGAACAAATCAGGTAAAACAAACCGTCTCTTTAAAGAACAGCTGTTTCCTCTTTCCTCGAAGTGATATTTCTGGTGGTCCATGGTCCAGAAAGCTTATCTGGACTGAGAGTGGATCACTGATCAGTGCATGAAAGTGTCTATGAGGTCTCAAATGCTTGTCCTACGTAGTTCAGCTAGGTCTTAGCCATTGGATGTGACATCTAAGTAAATGGATAGTGGTTTGTGGTTCATTACAGAGTTCTTTTTCTAGATCCCAAATATTAGCCAGACAGACCATCTTAAAACTTTAAGTTCAGCGCCACACTGGGTTAATCAGTAGACGTTTTGTAATAAATAATGTCTTCAAAATTTTAGAAAGTCTTAAGGTCACACTTTTATGTAAGCCAAAAACAAGCCAAAAAAAGTTTATTTTTTGTAGTTTTTGGAGAACAAAGTATGTACTGTACTTTTTCACTGTTACAGTGTCAGTATCAAACCATTTTTAGATTCTAGTTTAGCTAGCTGACTTAAAATGAAATTTGAGGTAAAACATGATTGTAATAAAAAATTAAGATTTTTTCCTCTTCCACAATTGGTTAGGAGCACTCTAGGTTGTGACCTTGGTGAGTCTTCATTCACCATTTACAGAACTAAGGCCATAAAGATGCAGTGAATTCGGAGCTGGAGAAGGCAGTGGTGGCACCCCACTCCGGTTCTCTTGCCTGGAAAATCCCATGGATGTAGGAACCTGGTGGGCTGCAGTCCATGGGGTCACGAAGAGTCGGACACGACTGAGCTGCTTCACTTTCACTTTTCACTTTCATGCATTGGAGAAGGAAATGGCAACCCACTCCAGTGTTCTTGCCTGGAGAATCCCAGGGATGAGGGAGCCTGTGGACTGCCGTCTATGGGGTCGCACAGAGTCGGACACGACTGAAGCGACTTAGCAGCAGCAGCAGCAGAGTTCAGAGCATCTTGTGGACTAGGAAAAGAAGACTTTTCTGGATTTACTATGTGGTAGCATATATATTCCTATTTAATACAGCCCATGTGCATTATCTGCTTTTCCCTCCTTCCCTCAACTTTTTATACCCTTAACTCTTGGATTTGTTTCTCTGTTCATTCTTTTAAAACATTCTGAAGGCTTTCTTTTTTAGTTTCATTTTACAATTAGGAAGGTTCCTATCTTGGAAAATTTAAAAGGAGCTTTTTTAAAAAAAAAAAACACCTTGAGATTATCACTTATTTTTCTGGGTCACTGTTTTTAAAATATATAAAATGTGATGGAGTTAGACTATTTTCCAGATATGACATTCTGTGGAGTAGGGTGACATTGACCCTTCTGTTGATCTTCCTTCTTATTTCTTTTTCTTTTATTCAGCTTCATGTATTTGCCATGACCTGGATAACTTAGTTCCCTTTTACAGAGGCCTTTTATTCTTTAGTTTTCATTCTTTGTTAGTTAAGTCAACCAAAATTTTGATCTGCAGGTACTTGCTGATATAGTTTAATAATTATTTTACCATTATATAAATATATTAGGTATTAAACTCTTAAAAGATTTTTGATAGCTTTTAAAGTGATTGACTAATCAGTTAGATTTATTAAGGGTTTAAAATGATCCCAACATTGTAAAGAACTGTGGGGACCCCTGAGTGTATTTACATTATAACTGGAAAAGTAAAAGCATCTGAGAGAACAATCAAGTACTAAATCTTGCTCTCTTGAGTAAGTGCAATCTCAGTATAGAGGGAGATCTGTGCTGTGCATTATGGTAGTTGTTGGCGCTTACTGGCAGAAGAATCATGGCGTTCATCCTAACTATGGGACTGAGTATTTTGGTTGTACTTCTCAAGGTTTTCTGATTTCAGGTGGGCAAATGGTTAGTGACATCCTAGGTTTGTTGGGACATCATGAACAAAGGCACTGACAGTAATTAGTCTGGGATGGGGGAGAGGAAGGTCCTGGCTAACTTTGGAATATGAATTGAGTAGACTTCTTATAGACTGGAAGCTGTATCCAGGTAGGTAGTGGTGGTGGAGAGTTAGCTTTATCCCAACCACAGGAGTTTAGATTAGAGGAAGGTAGACCTTTGAAAGTCTTTGTTTTTTATAATTAAGAAGGGACCTTTTTTCTTGTAGCCTGTAGTTGCTGTTGCTTGCTGATTTGATGCTTAGAGCTGCTACAGTCATAACTCTGTGTGGGCTGTGAGTTTCACTCCTCAAAGATACCTTGATTTCTTAAAGTTAGTTTCTCCTAGGCACTCTGCTGAGATCATGTCCTCTTGAGAGTTTTGATTCGATTGTATGTTTTAATGAGTCTTCTTTCCTTTGCTGTATTCAGATATTTTAGAAAATATTAAAGGTTGGTTAGAAAATATTAAAATTAGAAAATTAAAATTAATATTACAAATATTAAAAGTTCTTAAAGTTGAAAGGATCCTTGGAGATAATTAGATCTATGATCTCAAGTACGTGAATCATACCTTTGGTATGATTTTGAAGTGATCATTATGTGTCTGCTGGAATACATGAACCATTTTTTAAGACAACTCTTCCATTGGTAGATTTCATTCTTTAGGTTAAAATCTGCCTTTCCCAGCTTTATCTGGAGCTAGATAAAGTCTAATCCCCTTTTATTACTCCAGCCCTTCAGATATTTGAGGCCAGTTATAATGCCCTCTTCTAAACTTTCTTTTTTCAGTCTAAATATTTTCCTTTGTCTTACTTTGTATTTCAAGACTCCTCACCATTATCCCTGCTCATCTTTTGTAGGCTGTGTCTTAGTGAAGACCCAGAATTGAAACTAATATCCTTTCAAATAATTGATTATGATTTTTTATTTCTTTAAGCAGTAAGCAACAGAAGAGCTTCTCTGGTGGCTTAGTGGTTAAGAATCCACCTGCCAATGCAGGAGATGCAGGTTCGATCCCTGGGTTGAGAAGATCCCCTAGAGAAGGAAATGGCAACCCACTATAGTATTCTTACCTGGAAAATCCTGTGGACGGAAGAATCCTGGTAGGCTATAGTCCATGGGGTTGCAAGAGAGTCAGACATGACTTAGTGACTAAACAACAAGCAGTAGAAAACCCCTTCTCAATAAGAGGGTTAAACAATAAAGAATTTACTGTTTTCAGTTGCGAGATGTACCTTTTCTTCATATCTGAACATTCCTGACACTGAGACACTTTAAACATTTAGGTGGATAGCTCGTCAGTGCAGTTGCCTGCATCTCCCTTCCTTGATGGCTTATGAAATAAGGATGCTTTCTAGCATTGCTGTATATTTGATGAAACTTGATATCTCAAACAGCAGGAGGTCTCATGGAAGTGTAGATTCACAATTGGTTATTTTTTCGCTTTGATTATACCAAGGATCCAGTATGGCAGATAGACTTGGCTTATCCTCTCAGCTACAAGATGGCTGCAGCAGTTCTAAGCATCAGCTCTCCAGTCAGCAACGTCTAGAGGCAGGAAGAGAGAAGATGCCTTCTTTGTGTTCATTTTTACGAATAAGCAGAATTTCCAGGAGTACTCTTTCTAGGTCAGAGTTGTTACATGCCCATTCCTATACCAATCACTGACAAGATTAGGGGGAATTTACCATTATTAGCTCAGTGGTTCTTAGTCAATGATTCTCAGACTGTGTGTACCAGAATAACCTGGAGAACTTGTTAAAACACAGATTGGTGGCCCTTACCTCTAGAGTTTTTGATTTACTACTTTGAATCGGGGACTGAGGATTTGCTTTCTTCACAAGCTGTGGGTGATGCCACTGCTACTGGAAATGGGCCCAGTCTTCCTTTAAAGTGCGTGGCCGAACGGATATCCAGACAAAGCAAGAGATGAGGCGAGTGGGGGCAGTGTGAGGTAAGCTGCTGTCCATCTCTATCATATAGACCAGCATTTCTCCTAGATGTTCTGACACACCAAAGTGTGGTTGTTACTGTAGGTTGTACAGAATTTATTATTAGTAGTAAGTTGTATGCAGATGGCACCACCCTTATGGCAGAAAGTGAAGAAGCACTAAAGAGCCTCTTGATGAAAGTGACAGAGGGGAGTGAAGAAGTTGGCTTAAAACTCAACATTCAGAAAACTAAGATCATGGCATCTGGTCCCATCACTTCATGGCAAATAGATGGGGAGACAGTGGAAACAGTGGCAGACCTTATTTTTTGGGGCTCCAAAATCACTGTAGATGGTGAATGCAGCCATGAAATTAAAAGACACTTGCTCCTTGGAAGAAAAGTTATGACCAACCTAGACAGCATATTAAAAAACAGAGACATTACTTTGCCAACAAAGGTCCGTCTAGTCAATGCTATGGTTTTTCCAGTAGTCACGTGTGGATGTGAGATTATAAAGAAAGCTGAGTACCGAAGAGTTGATGCTTTTGAACTGTGATGTTGGAGAAGACTCTTGAGAGTCGCTTGGACTGCCAGGAGATCTAACCAGTCCATCCTAAAGAAAATCAGTCCGGAATATCCTTTGAAAGGACTGATGCTGAAGCTGAAGCTCCAATACTTTGACCTGATGCGAAGAGCTGACTCAATTGAAAAGACCCTGATGCTGGGAAAGATTGAAGGTGGGAGGAGAAGGGGATGACAGAGGATGAGATGGCTGGATGGCATCACCGACTCAATGGGCACAAGTTTAAGTAAACTCCAGGAGCTGGTGGACAGGGAGGCCTGACGTGCTGTGATTCATGGGGTCGCAAAGAGTTGGACACGACTGAGCGACTGAACTAATGACTTGAGAATGACTTTTGTAAATCATAGGAGTAGATCAAGTAGATTACAAGAACATGGTTGTTATTCTCTGACATGCTTTCTTGAGTGAGGAGAGAAAATGATTGCCATTCAGTGACGGCGCAGAGAATATACTCTTCCAGTGGTATATAGTGCCTATTAATAATAGCTGACAGTGGTAGTTCATAGTGTACTAATTACATTAAAACATCAGACTCATTTATTAGATAGGGTCTGTTAACATCCACATTTCACGAGGCAGAAAACTGAGGCACAGAGAGGCTAAGGAATTTGCCTGGTGTCATGGAGTCAGGAAGTGGTAGAGCTGGGCTTCAAAACCCTGCAGTTTGGCCTCACAGCTCCTACTTTTAACTGTATGTTCTACTGTCATTTGGGGCTGAATATGTTGCAGGCCTTGAGAGGTTTCAGTTTATATTTTTGGCTTGTGTCAGTATGGTGGGGTTAATGTGGTGGGAATTCTTCTCTCCCTCCAGTCCCTCCCTCCTTCATCTCTGCCTGTTTGTAATTGATGCATTTGAACATACATGTGGAACTTAGAGCATTGCGTTTGCAATGTCTGCTTACTTTTTGCAACCTATGCATTTTATAAACCTGCCTTCCATATTGTTTTGCACTACTGGGGAGAAAGAAAATTATGTAGATTGGATCGAGCACAGAGACCTATGGTTAAACACTTAAGTTTTTGTTGTTGTTGAATATGATGGTGTGGAGGCGGCATCTTCATAAGAGCAGTTCTGTCAGTCAGTCTTTATGGCAAATAATGAACTAAACACAAAGGTTTTTAGCTGCTCCAGAGTGGTTGGGAAAGCTAAAGAAGCTCTGGACCAAGTTTCCAGGCATGACTTCCAAAAGCAGAGTGAAGAGCTGAGCTGCCTCTTTACTTGCCATGCCCTGCTTAGCACGTCAGGCTCTCGCCGCGCTGAAGACCTGGCTGTGTCCTCCCTCTCGCAGGCTGCTCCCTCTGCCTGATACACCCAACCCACCTCCTCTGACGGATGCTTCGCATCCTAGATCTCCTTCTAAAGTTTCCACTTTTTTTGATCCTTCCATCTTACTCTCCTCAGACAGCCGATGCTCCTGCTCCATGCTCCCCTGTTGTGGTACCTAGCTGTTTGTTATTGCTTGTTGGTCTGTTTGTCCCCACTCATTGCATGGTAGCACATTACAGTGCTTGAATGTAGGGAGTTGAATGGTTCAAATTTTAAAAATCACTAATTACACATTTGGAGTTTCATTACCAAGAAACAGATGCCAATCACAAACTTCTAAGTTGTAATTTATAATTTTCTTAATTGTAATTGATGGATTTTTGCTTTGGTTTGAGTAAAATACCCTTTATGGCATGTCTAATGTAACTTAATGGAGATTGGACAACTGGTTTGTAAGCTAATGGTTCTTTGAAGTTTGGAAACTGAGAAGTTTTGTAGCTAGATGAAACTAGACTTTTAAAAATGAGCTTTTTAAATTTTTGTACAGTTCTGTGTTTTCAGAAAAGTTGTAAAGACAGCATAGAGAGTTCCTCCACCACTAAATCTTACGTTATCACGGCGAAGCGAAGCAAAGTGAAGCGGCTCAGTCATTTCCGACCTTTTGTGACCCCGTGGACTGCAGCCCACCAGGCTTCTCTGTCCATGGGATTTTCCAGGCAAGAGTACTGGAGTGGGTTGCCATTTCCTTCTCCAGGGGATCTTCCTGACCAAGGGACCAAACCCGGGTCTCCCGCATTGTAGGCAGACGCTTTATCCTCTGAGCCACCAGGGAAGCCCTACATTATCATAGTACTTTTGTCCAAACCAGGATGCCAGTATTGATGCATTACTATTAGCTAAACTCCAAGTTCTTTGTTTGAATTTCACCAGTTTTCCTATTTGTATCTTCTCTCTGTTCCAGGATCCAGTCCAGGGAGCCAAACTGCATTTTGTTGTCACATCTCCTCGGTCTCCTTTGGGCTGTGACAGTTTCAGTATTTCTTTGTTTTCATGACCCTGACAGTTTTGGGGAGTACTGGTCAGGCATTTTGTAGAACGTTACTCAGTTTGGATTTCTCCAATGTTTTCTTTCATGGTTATACTGAGGTCATGGATTTTGCCCTTCTTGATATATTGCTATCAAGGGGCTCATGGTGCCTCCATGACATCATGGGTGAGGTTAACCTGCATCACTGGGGTAAGGTGGTGTTTACCAGGTTTCTTCACTTTAAAGGTAGTCTTTTTTCTTTTTTGCCTTTCTCTTCTTTGGAAGCGAGTCACTCAGTGGCCCACCCTCCAGGACTCTGAGCGCATGTGTATGAGGGGTCTGAGCTCCACCTCCTGGAGGGGCATTGGCAGCATGTTACTTAGAAGTCTACAAGCAAGATGTGTTGCTTCTCTCCCGCAAATATTTAGATTCATCGCTGCGCAGTCACTTTGCAGGTATATTGATGACAATTTAATAGACACTTAATGGGTCTAACAGGTACCGTACTGATTTAGGGGGCATATTTTTAAATTCTTTGGAGTCACATGCCTCTTTGAGTAACTGATAATTGCTGTAGACTTTAGGGGCCTCACAGGTCTTTGACTTCATTTAAGATCATCTCTGCCTTCCCATAATTCAGTTCAACCAAGGAGATGGCAAGAAAATAAAATGCATGTTGCCTGCAGTCAGGGAAGCTTGAGTTTAGTGTTTTGAAAACATAGATAAAGGAGTAGTTTTATTTTGGGTGAAACACTAGGGAAAGGTATGGAGAGGCGGTGCCATTTGAATTTGGCCTTGAAGAATGAGAGAGTTAAATCAACTAAAGGTTGGAAAAACATTGTAAGCAGAGGGAACACAAGGAATAAGACCTATTCAAAAAGGCATGGTGAGGATTTAGATCTTGCCATGGTATTGCTGAAGTGGGAGGTGGGCTAGATATAAAATTGGAGTGGTAAGAGAAGGTCTACCCAAGAGGATTGAGTAACTTTCTCAGTTCATAAGTTTTGAAATGTTTAAATGACTGTGTAATGATTTTGCCTGCAAATTATTTTCATCCTTAGTTTCACGGTTCTGTAATTTACTACTTCACTTGCATGTATAGTTAAAGAGTGAGTAGGAGGTGAAGAGATGTCGACCACTTTCTCAAGACTTTTGGATATGAAGGGACTTGAGGCAGGAGAGAACTGGAAGAGATTGTGGGGTTCAGAGAAGTTTATTCAAGTTGGGGCAGACTTGCATGTAGTTAAATAAAAGGAAGGACCCAGTAGAGAAGGAAAGAGGGTAATTGAAATAAACCTACTAAAAAGGTGGGAAGGTTGGTCCAACAATACTGAATTGATACTCTGCCTCAGGAAAGAATGAGGAAAAATCTAGTATATAATGAATGACTCCTGTACATTGTATTTAGAATTATCAGACTTATGTAAGGCTTACAGTTGGCTTATGGGTAAATTGGACTGTGGCCTGACCTTCAGCCTTACTGGTACTGTATTCATTGTGCATATTTAATTCCTTTTATAAATATGTTTAAAGTCTTTGCTAAGTTCTGGTGATAGGAGAATGTATCAGAGTTCATGCTTTTGATGAACTGAGTTGAGGTCGTTAAGGATACAGGATAGGTACATGAAAGGATCAAAAATAAATATAAAGGGAGAATTTTAACAGTTCGTTCTCATTCCTGTGGCTGCAGGCTTTGGCCAGAGCAGGCACTCTTCATTTCTTTGCAGGATATGGGGAAAACGAAGTTAGGGTCTGTGGTAACTTACCCTGTTCTAGTTTCTCGTTTAGAAGTGAATTCAGATGGTTGTACACTTAGTAATCCTTACTGGGCATTTTTCTTTTATTTTTAGATAATTTTAGCTGTAAACTGTGAAGAGGATTAATTTTTATGGTGACCTCTTTTCTTTCTTTTAAGTTAGGCCACAATGTTAATCACTAATTTCTTATCTGATAGATACTGGTAATAAAAGAATCACCCTCTTACGAGGAAAATTATTCCTAAATAAAGCTTTAAAATTTAGCACATGTTTGAACATAGACTTGACCCAGTGCTTGAAAAAAGGAGGTTTTTGGTCATTGTTATAATGCCCTTTGGGCATGGTATTAATCGACTTTAGAAATTAAAATGAAACTTCATTAGGCAGCCATTACTCTTGCATTAATATTCTTTCTGCTCTGAACCCTTACTGAGAAAACATACACTCTTTAAATATATATATATTTTTATATATATGTTTAATCTATATACTTAATATATATAAATATACAAACCTTGTATACTGGTTTTATTGTTGAAAACCCATGTAGTATTTTAATGACAAATAAAGGTGTGAGGAGTGTTTGAAGAGAAATTTTAATAAGATTATATCATTTGTACTAATAATTGACTGAAGACTGTAAGGTCAGTAGATTTTGTGCTTCTAGACTCGTTCAGTCAGCATGCATGTGCAAAAGCATCATGTATATAGCGGAGGATAAGAAAGTCATGGTTTCTGTGTCAAACTTCCAATCTAGTGGAAACAAATTGAACAAGAGTAGTTGATGCTGTTATTTGATGTGAGTATATGTAGGGGCTTATTACCTCATTTGCACCAGCAGAGACCTCTTTAGTATTCTGAAATCAGCAGAGAGATGAGTAGCATCTGATAGAAGAGTGGGGGAAGGATGTATGAGGCGGTGGGCACAGTTATGAGGAAGGGAGTGTGCCTGTGGAGAGTGGGGTCCTGCACAAGCAGACCCAGAAGGTGAAGTGTATGTAAGCAGGAGGAGTGCAGGATGTGGTGATTAGCCCACCAGCGAGGGTCTTGTAATGTAAGGCTTCTGACTGTATTCCTAAAGGGTCCAGAAAGCCACTGCTGGGCAAAGATCAGATTCTCTTTTTAAATACTGGGGAAGGTCACTCTGGAGTAGAGCAGAGGGGAACAGAGGTTGATGAGAGGTTTGAGCAAATATGGGGAGGCCAGTTAGCCTTGTGTGATCACAGTCTGCAGTGGGTGATGATGGATGCTTTATGACAATTCAGTAATAAACTAATTTTGAGAGATCTGAAATAGGTGAAAAGCTGGATACTTGTATAAAACAAATAGCATGTGCCTCTTTTAAGTGTAAAGCTTTGTATAGTGTATATAGTTCTTGAATCTCATTTAAGGATCCTGAATTACACTGAGGATCTGTATCCTAAAGACAGTACAAGGCTATTATGAAAACTAAACATGTCCCTTGTTTGTTTTAATTTTTAATCAAACTTTAATATTCAAATTATAAAGTCTTTTGGCCTTACTGATTTGAAAACAGACTTTCTTTTCAGTTTGAAACATACCTGCCCTCCTCTCTGGATTATTTGACCCTTAATTAACTCCTAAGGCACAGAATTCAATCTGCCCAAATGTTAAACAGTGCCATTTAAAATTTGGAAGCCCAAAGCAAAACAGGCTGAGGTGACCATATCCAAGCCAAGCAGACTTGTTTTGAGTAACAAAATAAGCTTGTTAAATGAGCACAATTCCAGGGAATATGTCATATGAAGACAGGAGAAGCAGGTGCTAGTGGTTGGGGGCCTCAGGATGAAACCACGGGCCTGGCCAGAAGTTTCTTAATGGTTTTCCTCTTTCATGCAGCTCAGATAAATACGAACTTTTTGCCTGTGTGAAAATTTTATATGAATGGTTCCATATACAATCATACAGATTCCTTGGTGTGTGACTTCTTTAGCTCAGCATTGTTTTTGAGATTCAGCTCTGTTGTTGGGTATAGCTGCAGATTGCTCTTTTGCCTTGCTGTATAGTGTTCCATTGTCTGAATATATAATTTGCTTATCTGTACTAATATTCATGGGCATTTGGATTGTCTTGGTTTTTGGATATTAGGAATAATGCTACTATGAACATGTTTGCCCTTGTCTTTTGATGCACACATCTCTATTGGGTATGTCTCTAAGAGTAAAATTTCTTTGTTGGTTTTAATACTTTTGTGTTTATTTTAGCTTTCTGTCATGTTATTTCTGTTATTTTTTATTTGGCTTTTATTTTGTTTTTTCTTTCTGCACATTGTCTTATGTTCAGTTTTAGTAGATACTGACAAACATTTTTATAAAATGATGGTTTCTCTTTATAATTTGTACTCCTAGTAGCATTTTGCTTTACATCCTTGTTAACTCCTAGTATTGTTTATTTTAGTCTATTGGGTATATAAAACTCCATTCAGTGTTGGTATACTTTTATGTTTAATTTTATAGCTGATACTTTTCTTATTTCAGAATTTTCTGGTCAGCCTTACCTTTCAGTCAAGGTGAACTTTAGGATCATTTTGAAGTTTACAAAGTATGTTGGAATTTTTATTTAGAATGTTACTGATTTATAAGTTACTTTGAAGTGAATTGGCAGCTTGCCACATTGAGTCTTCCAATTCAAAACCAGACACTTCCCAGTTAATTTGAGGCTTCTTTTATGTTCCCCAGTTGAGTGACATGGATTCTTTATACAGATCATGCACATTTCTTACTAAGTGGATACCTCATTGTTATGAGTTTTTAAAAGTCTGAATATGATATTTTAAAATTTTCTAATTGGAATACAAACCTTGATAAGGTATATTATTTCTTTAATGTTTAGCTGTATTTTTTCTATTGATATTATTTTACTTGGATATTCCTCAGTTTTAATAAGTTAAATTAACATGCCTTTTCATGTGTGGTACGTGTATTTGTATGTTTTATTATTTTCCTTTTTTAAAGGAATTGGGAATTTTTCTTTCATCTGTTCATGGGGACACTTTAAATAGCCTTAGAACACTCTATTCCTTGACTGTGTGACAAATCATGCATGAAATACCTGGATTTGATATTTGGAATGTAGCTTTTTTGCTTTCTTTGTTCCATGCAAGATATTAGCCATTTATGGTTATTATTCTTTGAATCAGTTTTGCTGACTCTTTATTCATTGGACCTTATTCTCATAATCAGCATTGAGTTAAGAAATTAGTCACCTATAATTTTTTTCACTTTTCTTTTTCTCATTTTTAGTTATGTGTATTTATTTATGACCTCTCTTTAACTTTTGAGTAGGCTGATTAGTGACTTATAGGTTATATTGAATTTTATTTCTAAGACACAGCCCTTTTTTGTGTGTGGATTTCAATTGATGGCATTCATAATGCCTCTTCTCTGGTTTCCTAAATTCATGTTTTGTTTTGTTTTGTTTTTTGGACTTCTTCATTTGTATACTTAATATATTTCATTCTTTTTTTTCCCATTTATTTTTATTAGTTGGAGGCTAATTACTTTACAATATTGTAGTGGCTTTTGCCATACATTGACATGAATCAGCCATGGATTTACATGTGTTCCCCATCCCGATCCCCCCTCCCGCCTCCCTCTCCATCCCATCCCTCTGGGTCTTCCCAGTGTACCAACCCCGAGGACTTGTCTCATGCATCCAACCTGGGCTGGTGATCTGTTTCACCCTTGATGGTATACTTGTTTAAATGCTGTTCTCTTAGGACATCACACCCTCGCCTTCCCCCACAGAGTCTAAAAGTCTGTTCTGTACATCTGTGTCTCTTTCTCTGTTTTGCATATAGGGTTATCATTACCATCTTTTTAAATTCCATATATATGTATTAGTATACTGTATTGGTGTTTATCTTTCTGGCTTACTTCACTCTGTATAATGGGCTCCAGTTTCATCCATCTCATTAGAACTGATTCAAATGAATTCTTTTGAATGACTGAGTAATATTCCATGGTGTATATGTACCACAGCTTCCTTATCCACTCATCTGCTGATGGGCATCTAGGTTGCTTCCATGTCGTGGCTATTATAAACAGTGCTGCGATGAACATTGGGGTGCACGTGTCTCTTTCAGATCTGGTTTCCTCGGTGTGTATGCCCAGGAGTGGGATTGTGGGGTCATATGGCAGGTCTATTTCCAGTTTTTTAAGGAATCTCCACACTGTTCTCCATAGTGGCTGTACTAGTTTGCATTCCTACCAACAGTGTAAGAGGGTTCCCTTTTCTCCACACCCTCTCCAGCATTTATTGGTTGTAGACTTTTGGATAGCAGCCATTCTGACTGGTGTGTAGTGGTACCTCATTGTGGTTTTGATTTGCATTTCTCTGATAATGAGTGATGCTGAGCATCTTTTCATGTGTTTGTTAGCCATCTGTATGTCTTCTTTGGAGAAATGTCTGTTTAGATCTTTGGCCCATTTTTTGATTGGGTCATTTATTTTTCTGGAATTGAGCTGCAGGAGTTGCTGCTTGTATATTTTTGAGATTAATCCTTTGTCGGTTTCTTCATTTGCTATTTTTTCCTCCCATTCTGAGGGCTTTCTTTTCACCTTGCTTATAGTTTCCTTTGTTGTGCAAAAGCTTTCAAGTTTAATTAGGTCTCATTTGTTTATTTTTGCTTTTATTTCCAATATTCTGGGAGGTGGGTCATAGAGGATCTTGCTGTGATTTATGTCGAAGTGTTTTGCCTATGTTCTCCTCTAGGAGTTTTATAGTTTCTGGTCTTACATTTAGATCTTTAATCCATTTTGAGTTTATTTTTGTGTATGGTGTTAGAAAGTGTTCTAGTTTCATTCCTTTACAAGTGGTTGACCAGTTTTCCCAGCACCACTTGTTAAAGAGGTTGTCTTTTTTCCATTGTATATCCTTGCCTCCTTTGTCAAAGATAAGGTGTCCGTAGGTACATGGATTTATCTCTGGGCTTTCTATTCTGTTCCATTGATCTATATTTCTGTCTTTGTGCCAGTACCATACTGCCTTGATGACTGGTTTTGTAGTAGAGCCTGAAGTCAGGCAGGTTGATTCCTCCAGTTCCATTCTTCTTTCTCAAGATTGCTTTGGCTATTCGAGGTTTTTTGTATTTCCATATAAATTGTGAAATTATTTGTTCTAGTTCTGTGAAGAATACCTTTGGTAGCTTGATAGGGATTGCATTGAATCTATAGATTGCTTTGGATAGTATACTCATTTTCACAATATTGATTCTTCCAATCCATGAACATGGTATGTTTCTCCATCTATTTGTGTCCTCTGATTTCTTTCATCAGTGTTTTATAGTTTTCTGTGTATAGGTCTTTTGTTTCTTTAAGTAGATATACTCCTAAAAATATGGAACGCTTCACGAATTTGTGTGTCATCCTTGCGCAGGGGCCATGCTAATCTTCTCTGTATCGTACCAATTTTAGTATATGTGCTGCTAATGTGAGCACTGATTTTATTTCATTCTTATTCAGTAACATAGACATTTAAACTGTGGACTTTCTCGTACTAAAGATTTAGTAGTGACCTGTAGATTCTGACATGGTTTTAAGTTTAATTATAATTTTTGAGATAATCTATAATTATGTATTTGATTTCCCCTTTGGTCTAATATTTATTTTTGAGAGAGTATTTTAAATTCTGGTAGGTTAATGGATTTTTGGTTGGCTTTGCTGTTGTCATAAATCTCCAGTTTTATTTTATCATGATTAGAGTGTTTGAGTTATTTCTTCTTTTTGTAATTTGTTAAGATGTTCTCTACCGGTCTAATATTTCACTCTTTGTGTAGTGTTGTGACTCCTTGAATAGAAGAACAGTTCTCTTTTTATGATGTAGAGTTAGATGTGAGTGCATAGATATGAGTATGCGCCTGTGTGTCTCAGCTTAATATTTTTCTATATTCTTAACTTTTTACTTACTCCATCTGTCATGGCCTGAAATAAGTTTATTAGTAATTTTTATTGATGGATGATTTTATGTCTGTTTTTCCTTTGTGGTATTAAATATATGCACATATTTAGATTTTTAAGTTTCATTGAAATATAATTGGCTTACAGAACACTATGCACATTTGAAGCATATAATTTGGTATGTTTTGGAATGTTTATCACCCTTGAGAGTCAAAATTAAGATTATTAACATATGTATCACTGTTCAAAGTTTCCTTGTGCACCTTTATAGCCCTTTATTATCCCTTCCCCAGGCAGCTACTCATCTGCTTTTTCACTATAGATTGGTTTACCTTTTCTAGAATTTTATGCTTATGAAATTATATACTATGTCCTCTTTTTTTTTTTTTTTCTTTAACTCATCATAATTATTTTTAGACTCAACCATGCTGGTGGATGTATTAATAGTTCATTCCTTTTTTTGGCTGGAATTATTCCATTGTAGAGACACTAGTTTGTCTATCCATTCATCTGTTAATGTATACTTGAGTTGTTTCCAGTTTGGAGCTATTACAAATAAATATGCCATGAACATTTGTGTACAAGTCTGAGCTTTTTCTTTAGGTGGTAAGTACCTAGTTGTGGAATGGCTAGATCAAATGGGAGGTATATGTTTAAAGTTTTAAGACATTGTTACTGTTTTCCAAAGTGGTTTTTACCATTTGCTATTTGCATGAGCTGCGTGAGGGTTATTTACTGTTGCTTCAGATCCTTGCTGAGTCAGTTTGCTAGGGCTACCATAACCTAACACCATAGACTGAGGGGCTTAAACAACAGAAATGAATTTCCTTGTGATTCCTGAGGGTGGAAGTCCAAGATGGAGGTGTTAGCAGAGTTGCTTTCTCCTGAGGCCACTTTCCTTGTTTTGTAAATGATTGCTGCTCTGTTGTTGCCTGTCACACAATCTTTTTTTTGTAGTCTTGTTCTGTGTCTAAATTTCCTCTTCTTAAAAATAAGTAAATAAATAAATAAAAAATAAATTTCCTCTTCTTGTAGGGTCAGATTGGATTAGGGCCCCTCTCTAACTTTGTTTTAGTTTAATCATCTCTTTAAAGATCCACATATTCTGAGGTACTGGGGGTTAGGGCTTCAGCCCATTAAGTTTGGGGCACACAGTTCAGACCAACACTTGTTCAGTGGGATCAGTTGTGATTTTAGCCTTTGTGTGGATCACAACAAACTGGAAAATTCTTCAATAGATGGAAATACCAGACCACCTGACCTGCCTCCTGAGAAATCTGTATGCAGGTCAAGAAGCAATAGTTAGAACCAGACATGGAATAACAGACTGGTTCCAAATTGGGAAGGGAGTACATCAAGGCTGTATATTGTCACCTTGCTTATTTAACTTCTATGCAGAGTACATCATGCAAAATGCTGGGCTGGATGAAGCACAAGCTGGAATCAAGACTGCAGGGAGAAATATCAGTGTCCTCAGATATGCAGATGATACCACCCTAATGGCAAAAAGCAAAGAGGAACTAAAGAGCTTCTT